>NC_083346.1:11958024-12558024 GCF_019175385.1 Lycium barbarum | reverse complement strand
TTTCAACCCATTGTTTAGAACTAGAGGTCTGTTGCTCTTTTCTAGGCTGCACAAAATCTGAAATTTTTTCCTGATTACTACCAAAAGAATTAACTCCCTCCTTGCTAGCTTGTTCTTTGACATCCTCACCCTTGCTAGGCACTGTGCTACTGCTTTGTGTTGCTACAATCTCTTTTGTTTGCTCATTCTCCTTTTGTTGTAAGATCTTATCAGCTGATTGTTGTGAAAAATTACCACTGTTTTCTACTTGATCCTCCACATTAGCCCTTGCATTTGTATCATCATGTGCCTCTATAGCAAGTTGCTTGTCTGTTACCATTCCCACTGGATCATTCTCTGATAAAGCTGCAAATTTATTGTTAATTGGCAGAGATTTATCATTCTCAGCCACCCTTTTTGGTATAACATCCACCTTATTATGTTTGCCCTCAGTACAGGTGTTCCCCCTGTTATCCTTAATAGGATTCCACTGACCAGGATTGCCTATCATTCGCCCACTAGAAAGCATCCTCGCTGAATTATGATATCCCCTTTGCCTTCTGTTTTTAAACTCTTCTTTATCACTTTGGTTTGGTTTCCTTTGTTCCATTTCTTCCTTTTCCTTCTCTGCATATTTATGTTGTTGTTGCACTGCAGAAGTTCCTTCATGGCCTTTCACTTTCCCTTTATTACTCTGTTTCTGAGTATGTACTGCATTGTTGCTTTCTGCTTCTTCAGTGGTTCCTCTCTTTGGTTAGCAAGTTCAGGGTTAAGGATTCTACATTCGTACTTATTATGACCCTGCAATTTGCATTCCCTATAGTATTTAGGGAGATGGTCATAGTGGATCTTCACATCTACTGTCCTTGTTACGCCCGTTGATTCATTTTCTATGTCCATCTTGATTGTAGTGGGTAGGTCTGCCAATAAATCCACTAAAACTTTAACCCTAGCACAGCTAGGTCTAGTTTTATTGATAGTTGCCGCATCCAAATGAATTGGTTTACCCACTGCAGATGCAAGAGTGAATAAAGATTCCTTCACAAAGTATGTAGGTAAAAGGTTTGGAAATCTAGTCATCCGTCTAATTCATGATTGCATCGTAGAAAGGGATTTCTAGCGCTACTTATCAGAGAGGTCTACATTTTAGGGATCGAATTTCGAGACATCTGCAGAGAAATCTTTACCATTCTAAGAAAAAATCAATGAAAATTAAATTAAATATTTTAAAACTTTTTTTAAAAAAAGTCACTAATCACCACTAGTTTCTTCATTCTCTTGCTGCTCTGGAGAAGGCATAAAAGATGTTGGTGCTGAATCTTCAAATTTTGTTATTTGGACTGGTTGTTTTTTCAAAAGGTCACGGAGGCTGACATACTTAGATTCTGTACATTTTTTTGCACGGATTGCCCTTCTTTTGGGTGGTCTTTAAATTTTGCCCCTCATATTTGTGTTTTTTAAGTTTTGTCTTTCGCTTGGATACATGAGGTTCTGGGTTCGAACCCCCGCTCAGACATAAAATTAAAAAATAAAAAATTTCGCAAGGCAGGGCTGGGGGCATACACTCCTTAAGGAAAAATTAAAGTTATGCCGGAAGGGGCAGACCTTGCCTTGAGACATATATTTTTTTTTATTTTTTTTTACTTTTCAAGGCAAACTTTTAATTATGCCTTAAGGAAAAGTTCCGCCTTATGGGGCATACTTTTAGTTATGCCTTAACTAAAAGTGTGTCCCATAAAATATAACTAAAAGTATGCCCCATAAGGCGGAACTTTTTCTTAAGGCATAACTAAAAGTTTGCTTAAGGAAAAGTTCTGCCTTATGAGGCATACTTTTAGTTATGCCTTAATTAAAAGTCTGCCCCATAAGGCATAGTTCCTTAAAGAAAAGTTTTGCCCCATAAGGCATAACTAAATTATGCCTTGAGGAAAAGTTATGCCCCCTCTGACATAACTTTAGTTTTTCCTTAAGGACTTTATGCCGGATCCGGCGTACACTCCCTTCAACCCTGCCTTGCGAAATTATTTTTTTATTTATGCCTGAGCGGAGGTTCGAACCCAGAACCTCAGGTATCCAAGCTAAGAGTAAAACTTAAAGACCACAAATATGAGAGGCAAAATTTAAAGATCACAAATATGAGGGGCAAAATTTAAAGACCACCCCAAAAGAACGGCAATTCGCAGAATTGCCCGATTCTGTAATCATGATTAGAGAAAGAGAAAAAGGAAAATTGATATGTTTGTTTATTGGAAAAATGATTTTGGGAGGATACATAAAGCTAGCACAAAGAGTAATAAATTTATATAATATGTTTGTAATATGAATGTAGATTATGTGACTGCTTGTTTTATTCTTCTTGGGATATTAGTGGATTAATTGTAAGTGTATTAGAGATTGGAACGTTGAATCGAGTACACTTGAAGTAAGAATGTCTTGAGAGGTTTCAAAGACATAGTTTGACTAAACAAAGGACTCCGATAAATTATTTAGAAATTTTAAAAAATTTCAAAATATAAATTTCTTTTAAAAAAAAACATTATCCTCATTTTCTTGTTTAGAAATTATAATAGGTACCCACATTCAATTTTGAGTTTTTTTTTGTTTTTTTTGTTTTGCCTAATGAAAAAAGAAAAGGAATTGAAATGGAGGAGTATGGTTAGTAATGTTTATATAAAACCGATCCAATTTGTTTGAGACTGAAAGAGTTTATTAAAATAAAAAAGTATTTTTAATTAATTAGATTGGATGACCTGCCACAAGTAGAATTAAAATTTAGTTAGCCAAAATCTAACTCGAAACTTTACTCTCGTTCCACTATATTGTCAAGGAAATAATAAAAATAAATCATCATAAAAAGAATGGTTATTAATTAACTTGTGAAGCCCAATTAGATACACAAATGAATAATTTTTTATACACAAATGAATCATTTTTTATTCCATTATTCCTTAGATATTTGCTATATTGTTACTATCTTCGTCCTTTTTATTAGATTTTGATTCATCTTCTATTGGCCTCACAATAGGTTAAAATGAAACAATCAATTATCGTATTTTAATATGTTTAGTTATAATATAATTTATATTTTTCAAAATCAAACACTTATATTAATGTCTTGTGAAATATAAATATTATTCAAACTCATATTTATTAAAATTTTCTATTGTGTAAAGAGGTTAAGTATATAATTTTAAAATCTAGGACTGTTTCTATAACTTGAGTTATATTAATTAACCTCTATAATATGTTAAAAATGAGAAATGTGCATTGCGTGAATGTCTTTATGAGATGAGATGAAGGTATATTACTTGCAAACAATTCAGTAATTATTATACTGAGTTTGACTACATTTGAAATGAATGATTAGGCAAATAAAATTATGTTTGACCAAATAAGAAGATTGCTTGGCCTATGTAAGGAGTGAGTCAGTGACTAGTCATGTCTGGTAAAATTGACATTTTTTAAAACTCTTTTCCAATTATAAAAAAGGAATGAAAGAAAACAAATAGGCTTGAAAAAATTTCAAGAAGACGACTTTACGACCTCAATTTCTTGTTAAGAGAAGGTAATATCCACATTTAGGATTTGGGTACAAGATTCTAGTTCAACCTTTAAAAGTAATTAAAGTTTCGCCTTTATTATTATTAAGAAAGTGACACTTACTATACTGTACGTGGCCTCAACATCCCTACGAGGGAGCTAGTGATAAGTTTTACACACCTTAAATAGATGACAACATTAAAGGAAAATTGATGTATTTGAGCCTTACATGCATACTCAAGATAATTAATTACAAAGCTAATTATGGACAGATAAGGAAGAAGAAAAGGTTTAGTTCAAAGCTCAAACTTTATTAGTTTGGATTTAACAATGTATACTAGCAGTGTGCTAGCAGGGTAAAACGATTTTACAATATTAGTGTAACTTGGACATATTACAGCGCGCAAGCAAGTTATTTGTCTTGTCTTCTTAGGTATGATAGTTTTAATTTACTTTCAAAGTGATTTGATCATGCAAACATTCTTTAAATTGTTATGTGGAGAAGCTATGCTCGATCAGTTTGGTTTTTCTGTATTTTGCATTGATTAACTCTTAATTTTATTGTTTTTTAACTACAGTCAAATCTTTCTATAATAGTCAACGTTTCACTATAACGGTCAATTTTTATTTGGAATCGATTTTAATGTTTTATTGTATTATATGTTTCTATAATAGTATTTCGATATAGCAACCAAAATAGTATTCAAACAAACAACGTTGTTATAAAGAAGTTTGACCGTCTATCTTTTTAGAGTCATTTATAAGATTGAATCATTCGGTATTTTCATTTCTTTGGGAAGGTCATGATTTGTGCACATGATCCATGAGTTAGAAAACTGTAAATATATTTTCAATCACTGGCAACCTTTTTTTTGGCTTGACGACTACTGACGTAACGTTAGATGTCTTGTTTGATTATTTTTTTTTCCCCACTACTTTGTGATATGCATATTTTACCTACTTGACAAAAAGTAACAACCTTTGTCTTATAATTTCGAAACCTACCAATTGGATTCATTCAGTCTACTAATTTGAAGTAAGGCTTTGGTTACCGACAAAGGCTTCTCATCAACTGCATATATCTTTTGTTTTTTGGGTTTTCACTTTGTATATATTATTCATCTGAAAATTTAGATTCGTGAGGAAAAGTTTAATTTTGGGTAAATTGCATAAGCGGGTCTAGAGTAGATTATACGGGTCGAGGGAAACTCAATAACTTTTGTTCATATCTTGTCTGTGTGTGTCAATCTACTAAATATTTATGAAAATTTAACTGTAATTCGTTTTGTTCTTATATATTAACTTGAGGTTGTTATGGAAATACATAAACTTTATATTCTAGATATGTGAGTGTATAAACTTTATATTCTGATTTGTGGGTCACTAAAATATTCCTTGTCAAAGACAATTTTATATTCATGATTCAAACTCGACCTGTGATTAAGAATGGAGAAACCTATTGACCACTTTACCACAATCCTTTGGTGATCAAAGAAAAAGTATTTTTTATAAGCAAAGTATTTTGTATGAGCAAGAAGATGACTTTCTTCGCTAGCAGAAGTCATTTTTCGTACAATTATTCTAACTTTTTTTTTCCATTACTAATAACCCTAATTTGTAACATTATATTATTTACTTGAACTAACATTTATACATTGTTATTACTCTTTAGTAGTCAATAGTTTAATCAAAACACTCTCTAATTTACTAATATTATTAATCTTTAATCTTTACTTTTTATATAATAAAAAAAAATAGTTACTCAATCAAATTAAACACCAAAAAATGTTTTAATGGCTTTCGTTGTACCAAATACACCGTCCATCTGGACTTTCCAGTTTCCAATTGTGCTTATTTGTTATCCTAGATTGAATTTTCCTTAAGAAATTTCAAAAAAGGATATAAAGAGAAGTATTCTTAATAGGTTAGTTAGCTGATCTATATATGCAAGAAAAAATGTAATTTAGATATAGAAATTAATTTGATACTTAGTCATGCAAAAATTATCTAAGCAAGACATCATAAGATAATGTTACGTTTATTTAAATTATGAAGTCATAGATACAGACATGCATCACATAGACTCCATTATAAGTACTCCTAGAGTTTTGACTTTATTTATTTTACAAGCTACATATTTTTTTACACTTATTCTAAACTGTTCTAAGCAGCAACATTCCCACCAGTTTCCTGGTAATTCTTTGATTCCTTTCCTCCTTTCCCTGTAGTGGCGGAGCCACATGTAGTTGAGGGGTGTCAGTGTCGAAAAATTACACTGTGTAGTTAGGTAAATTTTTTATTTTTATGTATATATATTACATATTGACACTCGTTGGCTTCTTCGTGAATTTACTTCTTTATATTTTAACATCTCTTAGTGAAAATTCTGACTCCGCCATTGTTTCGCTACATAATAAAAGGAGATATGAAACAACGTCAAATAATATATTAACCTAAACTCAAAATAGAAAGATCAGACATTTCCATCATTTTATTGAGGACAGTGGACACATGTAATTAATGTTGGGTGTGGAATTGGCCAAACAAGTCAATTCTTTTGTTCACATAGTCGTGATGTAAGCGCTTACCTCATGATAGTCGTGATGTAAGCGCTTACCTCATCATAGGAAATTCATTCCTATAAATAGGTAGCTTATGGTTCATTTGTAAGACATCATCAAGATCATTTGCTAAACACATCCCAAAGAGAGAAAAATCTAAGAGAAATACTCTTAGTGAAAGGCCTAAGTAAGAGAAGGTCTTTGAGAGAATTTTCTGTGGTAAAATTCTTGAGTGTAATTGGGATTGGGGTTGTGAGGTTGAGTGTTGTAAACACTTGTAATATTTCTTCTTTAATAAGATCTGCAGCAGCAACGTGGACGTAGCTCTCACATTGAGGGTGAACCACTATAAATCTGTGTGTGCTATTTATTCTTCGCTTACATCACTGCGTAAGTAGGTTCTGTCTAAGGAGGTTGGTATTTAAGTGGTCCAGCTGTGACCCTCCAATCTTTCCTGGGAACCTGCTTACAAAGGTCGAATTTGGGATTCAAATCCTAACAACTAGTATCAAAGCAACAGGTTGTGTTGTGATTTAGAAACGATGGGAGGCGAAGATGGTACGACGCACGGCATCGGTAAATTCGATGGTACAGACTTTGCGTTCTGGAGAATGCAAATTGAAGATTATTTATATGGCAGAAAGCTTCATGAACCTCTGAGTCTGAAACCAGAGGAGATGAAGCAAGCAGATTGGAATCTCCTCGACAGACAAGTTCTGGGAGTCATTCGGCTGACGCTGTCGAAGAACGTTGCTCACAACGTGGCAAAGGAGAAGACCACCGCAGATATGATGAAGGTATTGTCTGACATGTATGAGAAACCTTCGGCAAATAATAAGGTATTTCTCATGAACAAACTATTTCATCTAAAAATGATGGAAAATGCTCATGTTACTGCACACGTAAATGAATTCAATACCATTGTAAATCAATTGTCATCAGTAAAAATTGACTTCGATGATGAAGTGCAAGCTCTAATTTTGTTGGCATCCCTACCAAATAGCTGGGAGCCAATGAGAGCAGTGGTTAGTAATTCTGTCGGTAGTGACAAACTAAAGTTCAACGATGTTAGGGATCGTATCCTTGCTGAGGAAGTGCGCAGGACAGATTCTGGAGAGGCATCGACGAGTACTGCTTTTAATGTTGAAAACAGAAGTAGAAATTATGACAGAAACTACAACCGAAATAGGGGCAGATCGAAGTCAAGGAATGGCAGGGGTCAATCCAGACCAGGACGAACATTTGAGTGTTGGAACTGTGGAAAACCAGGTCACTTCAAGAAGAACTGCAGGGGGCCAAAGAAGGAGGACAACAAGGGGGCTGGAATCAATGCTGCTACGGAAGACATTGGCAATGCGTTGTTGCTATCGGTTGACAGCCCGATAGACTCTTGGGTGCTTGACTCAGGAGTGTCCTTTCATACCACCCCACATCATGATATAATGACAAACTACGTGGCTGGGAATCTCGGCAAAGTTTATTTAGCCGATGGAGAGCCGCTAGATGTTGTTGGCACGGGAGACATTAATTTGAAGATGTCAAATGGATCCTCGTGGAAGATTACAAAAGTTAGACATGTTCCAAAGCTGATGCGAAACCTGATCTCAGTAGGTCAGCTTGATGATGAGGGATATGATCTCAACTTTGGTAATGGGTCTTGGAAGGTGGCGAAAGGTGCTATGGTAGTTGGCCGAGGAAAGAAGATTGGCACTCTCTACATGACGACTAGCTGTCGTGATACTGTTGCTGTGGTTGACAACACAAAGAAGACAGATTTGTGGCATTGTCGGCTGGGACATATCAGCCAGAAGGGGATGAAGCTGTTGGTGACAAATGGCTTAATTCCGGAGCTGAAGACGGTGGACATTCATACGTGTGAGAGCTGCATTCTCGGAAAACAAAAGCGAGTAAGCTTCTCAAATGCAGGCAGGGAGTTGAAGGTCGAGAAGTTGGAATTGGTGCACACAGACGTGTGGGGACCTACCACTGTCCCCTCCCTTGGAGGATCACACTACTACGTGACCTTCATTGATGATTCAACCAGGAAGGTATGGGTTTATTTTATGAAAAATAAATCTGATGTGTTTAGTGTATTCAAAAGATGGAAAGCCATGGTCGAGAATGAAACAAACCTCAAGTTGAAGTGTTTGAGGTCCGACAACGGTGGAGAATACACCGATGGTGATTTCAAACGGTACTGTGCCGATAATGGGATCAAGATGATGAAGACTATTCCTGGAACGCCGCAACAAAATAGAATAGCCGAAAGAATGAACCGAACGTTGAACGAGCGTGCTCGGAGTATGAGAATACACTCTGGACTGCCCAAGACATTCTGGGCAGATGCAGTCAATACCGCGGCCTTCTTAATTAACCGAGGACCGTCAGTTCCCTTGGATTTCAGAATTCCAGAAGAAGTCTGGAGTGGCAAGAAGGTAAATCTTTCATTTCTGAAAGTGTTTGGTTGCTTATCATATGTTCATAATGATGATACGGCTAGAAGCAAGCTTGATCCAAAATCAAATAAGTGTTACTTTATTGGCTATGGTGACACCGAGCTTGGGTACCGATTTTGGGATGAACAAAATCGGAAGATCATCCGAAGCAGGAATGTTGTCTTCAACGAAGAGGTACTGTACAAAGACAAGCTGCAAAAGAATTCAGAATGTCAGGACAAGGAATCGAAAATAGTCGATTTGAGGGACTTTCCGACACCTGAGCCGCAGCCAGGTACAACCGAGGCAGAGGAACAAACAATCCGAGAAGGTGCTGATGAAAATGCTGATTCTGAAACAAATGAACAGACGCCAATCACAGAACTGCGTAGATCATCCAGGATCAGGAAGCCGCTTCACAGGTACTCTCCATCCCTCAACTACATTCTACTCACTGACAGAGGGGAGCCGAAATGTTATGAAGAAGCAATGCAAGTCGATGAATCGACTAAGTGGGAGCTGGCAATGAAGGATGAGATGGATTCACTATCGGCAAATCATACATGGGAGTTAGCCGAGTTGCCAAAGGATAAGAAGGCATTACAAAACAAATGGGTTTATCGAATAAAGGAAGAACCCAATGGAAGCAAGCGTTATAAAGCAAGGCTGGTTGCAAAGGGATTTCAACAGAAAGAAGGCATCGACTATACGGAGATCTTCTCTCACGTAGTCAAGATGGTGACTATCAGAACTGTTCTTGGACTGGTAGCAAAGGAAAATCTACATCTGCAACAGATGGACGTGAAAAATGCATTTCTTCACGGTGATCTAGACGAGGAAATCTACATGCGACAGCCAGAGGGATTCAAAGTCAAAGGAAAGGAGAATCTGGTGTGCAAACTTCAAAAGAGTCTGTACGGATTAAAACAGGCTCCAAGACAGTGGTATTTAAAGTTTGACAGCTTTATGAAGAAAGCTGATTTTTCAAGGTGCGAGGCAGATCACTGCTGTTACTTCAAAAAATTTGAAGACTCGTACATGATACTGCTACTCTATGTCGACGACATGCTAATCGTAGGAGCAAACCTACAGGAGATTGATCGGTTGAAAAAAGGGTTATCGGAAGAGTTTGCAATGAAGGATTTGGGAGCTGCAAAGCAAATCCTTGGGATGAGAATCGACCGAAGCAAGGAGGGCACCAAACTCTCACAAGAAGAATATGTGAGGAAAGTTATCAAAAGGTTTAACATGCATTGTTGACACCCAATTTTGTCCCTCCTTTATTTAATTTACGCGGGTTTCTAAATTTACTGACGAGCTAAATACTTTATTTTTCACAATATTTTATTGCTACTACTATTAACATCGCTACTTTTATTTTCAACATTATGAGCATTACTTTATCACAAATTTTAAACGGTTAGTCATCGTTTTCGTTTCAGGTTTGGACTCGTTAAATTAATTACAAGACAACACTTTGTTAAATCATTATTTTTTCTATATATTTACTGTCTTTACATAATATGTATTATACCAGTTATTAAATTAGAAGCCTAAAAATAATTAAATAGCGGAGGAAGGATTAACAATTTTCAACCAATTAATAGCTTAAAATATAAATACAATATTATTTCCCTACCCAAATAAACAACCCACATTTAAATTAATAGGCCAGCCCAAACGGACCAGCCCAATCCTATTTTCTTTTACCCGACCCGGGTCCGACCCAACTCCCTTATCTTAATCCTAATCCCCTAACCCTTTTCTCCTATCTTCTTCCGCCTCTTTTCTTTCCTTTCTCTCTTCTCCATCATCGCCGCCCCTCCCCTGCTCCCTTCTCTCTCTTCTGCTTCTTCCTCCGTCGCCTCACGTGCTCCCACATTCCCCTGTCGCCCACTTCGTTCTGCCATCTCCACCATCACGATCCTCACGCCCTCCACTTCACCCGACATCGCACTGTCTCCCTCACGTTCTCTCCACTCATCTCTCTCTCTCCCACGTTTCATCTCTTCCATATCCACGCCTGTCCCCCACGCCTCTCTCATACGCTCCCCTCTCCTCTTTCTTAAACCCTAATCACAACCTTATAAAAGGATGGGAAAATCACAGGGAGAAAGGGGATCCGAACATCAGAAGAGGATTTGGAACCCAGAAAATCCCTTACAAAACATCAATTTTGATCAATGATATAGCCACATATTACTCTATTTTTTTACTTTCGAATCCGAAGCCTTAATTACTTTAATCGTTTTTTGAGTTCGAGTAGATTCGACGACCTCGACATCCCAGTTCATTGCGCACAAAACAGGTAAACTTCGATACATTCATTACTCATGGTATTTAGTTTCTGTTTTGGTTAAGATTTGTAGTTTATTCTGCGATATGTTTAGTGGTTATGTAGTTTTCTGTGTCGTTATATTATTTCCTTGATGTTTGGGAGCTGCTAGGATAGAATGTTAATCGCTGAAATGAATTTAAAAAAAAGTTATACTTTAGTTTGGATGTTTAGATTGAATTTCCAGAATTTTAAAACCCAGTTAGAGCCGAATATACATATAGTATACAGTAGGTTATCAAGCTAAGAAGAAGTTATACATTCGGTATACATCTGATATACGCACCGTAGAGTGTATATCTTAAGTATATCGCACACGTGATCAAAACAGATCGACATTAAGTCATCTCCATAATTGTCTTTCATCCATAAGTCTAAATTTTCTGTTTTGATTAATTCCAATATGAAATAGTGGCAGTGGCATCATTACTGTTAGTTTCAAGTGAAGCGCTTAATGTAACCAAATCTAATTTTGGTTTAGTCGAATAGTTCGATAAATGATCCAACTATGTGAATGTGTAATTTGACGAATATTGTGTCGTTATTTCTCTTTTCATCGAACCTGCGAAATATGAGCCCATTACAGCTTTTGCTATCCTTTTATCTGTCCAAAAAAATGAACTAGTTTAAGAGGGCTAACACAAAGTATAGACTAGATTCTATTCGAATCATATCTTCAAATCTCTTCCTGCATTCTTTTAATACTGTCTTCAGACATTGTTGCTAGCCAGTAAAGTGTTAGTCCGTTGATTGATAAATTTATTTGAAGCTCAAGAATGCTTTGTTTTGTTTGCTTTGAGAATTAGTTTAGTTATAAATCAATAAGAATTACTCGATGCTTTCAGTTCTGTTTGCTTTGTCATGTTCATTTGCTAGTTCTGTTTAGCTTGGTTTAAGTCAAGGACTAGCTGGTTTGATTTCACGGATAGTTAAATTATGCCTTAACTATGGTATGAGTTTAGTGTGTAAATCAATCTTACATCTTTCTAGTTCGGTGTTTTCATGTTCGTTGTTATTTAAGTTCTAGGTGTCGAATTCGACTTACTTTTTTTTCCTTCTGCCAGTTTTCCTGTTAATCAGTCTGCTTTTGATTTGTTGGTTAGTAACATGTATAGGTTCATGTATTAGTTTGGTTTAACTTGATCTTGTCTTGTTGGGTCCTGCAGTTGTTTAGCTTAGGTGCATTTGGAAGAATGGTTATGTAGATTTTAAAACTCGTCTGCATATTTTGATTAAGTTATAAGCCAGGGCAGCCTACTAGCCAGGCAGATTTGTATTTTTATCAGTGTTGAATTGTCTTGTCAAGTCGTGATTTTCTTTGCTTTGAAATGTGAGTTATATGATTAAAACTAATTAGTCATTGAGTTTGTTAAGTCTAGAATCTTAATTCAGACCTGTCGGGTGGGATCACGTATGTATACAATGGCATTGGACATGGGCTTATGTGTTAACTAGTGTCTGGAGAGGCTGTTTGGTTGCCTGGATTCTGCATTTAAGGCCATTCATTTCTGCCTTCTTCATAGTTCCAAACAAAAGGTTTATCAGGAATAAAATGTCGACCTTGCACTGCTCGTATTACACTGCCCTTAGCTCTGAAAACTGAAAATCTGATTTGTTTTAAGCTATCTCTGCCCATGTTTAGGAATATATTTGTTGTTCTCTTTCTGCATTTTATTACCATGGTATCAAATATTGATCTTGCCTTGCCCGTGCCATGGCCATATATCTCGAGTTTGCTTCTGTTTGCCTCCTGCTTTAGTCATCCTACTTGAAATGTGGCATGTTGTTGAATTCCTTTTCATAGCTAGATAATTGATTCTTGCTTTACTGAATGTGGTATGTGGTTCTAAGTTCATTTCCCTGACTAAGTATCGGTTGTTTCTTCATTCGTCTCATCTGAATATAGCCTGCAGTTTTATGCATATCACAGAAATTGTACCATCGCACTAATCCCTTTTCCTTTTCTTTTCTTTTGCATAATCTCCGTGAACGAGTCCGAAGGATTCGTCCTATCCCGCATTCGGTGTTGGGCAAAGCCCAACATAATTTCTCTATCGAGTCAGCTACATAGCAGCAGCCAATCCGCAGCCAAACAGAAAAAATAAAAATCTGGGCCGAAGCCCAATAGGCCCGACAACTGTAGCAGCAGTCCTAAATAAATGGGCCAAACCCATTTACTCTTTTACTCTTTTCCTTATTTTTATTGTTGTGTATATTTTTTATTTGCTTTGTATGACTAACATCTCATCTTATTTTATTAACTTAGATAAACTCTAGCCACATTAAGGGTTTAGTCTAGTAATGGGTAGTTAATTCCAAATTACATTCTCTTCTATTTATGTTCAAAACCATTCATAGTATCCATAACATTTATTTGGGTAGTTGATTTTTTTAAATAGCATGACTACCTCATTTGGATTAAAAGAATCATTTCTCATTATTATCACCTTAGGAATTTCAAAATATCACTAATACACAAGATATGAATCCAATTGTATTTTTTAAACATTTTTCAAGATTTACTCAATTATACATATTTTTTAGCTGAAATTGGAAAGAAATTCATGGCATTTTCATCATATTTTAAAATATAAGTCTAGGTATTCTTATGCTTTCACGTTCATATAACATCATTTTATCTAAAAGATCACATTTGACAAATCATTTTTTTAAAAAGGCTATTATTCGTAGGCAAATTATCATACTTTCTACAAATCTTATTTTTGAATAACATTATTATATTTCTCATTTAAGACCTTAGCAATATTTTGAGTCTCATTTAACATTAGAAACTCTTTACGCAAATTATTATGTTTTCTACAAATATTATCTTAAACAACATTATTACACTTTCATTTAAAACTTTAACAACATTTATAAGTTGTATTTCAAAAATAGCATTAAAAGTACTCTTTTATATAAATTATTATTATAAGTTCTATTTTAAATAGCATTCTTACATATTTATCTATAACTTTAGTCATATTTACAAAACTATCTTCCTTTTTCTATAATCCTATATTCACACTTAGCTTAATTAATTTTAAGTCCGGTCGGTTAACCATTGTTAATGGGTCTTAAAGGATGCCTAATACCTTCCCTTTAGACTAATTGAACCCTTACCTAGAATCTTAAGTTTTGCAGACCTTAAACAGAGTTTGACTTTAAACATAACTTTAATTAACTTTAGGTGTCCTAATTCACCGTAAATAATTAGGTGGCGACTCCTTAAAACAAAATAACAAAAAATAGGAATCACCAATATGTCGTACTTCTAAATTTTAACCTCCGGGTTAAAAAGGGGTGTGACATGCATGATGCCAAGCCAGTCAGCACTCCCTTGGCTGGACACTTTCGGTTGTCAAAGGATCAGTCGCCGACTACCGAGGATGAGAAGAAGCAGATGGACAAGATACCTTATGCATCTGCAATCGGTAGTCTTATGTATGCAATGATATGTACAAGGCCAGACATTGCACATGCAGTGGGAGTTGTCAGCCGATTTATGAGCAATCCGGGAAAGCAACACTGGGAGGCTGTGAAGTGGATATTCAGATATCTGAAAGGCAGCTCGAGTTCAGCTCTGTATTTCCGAAAATCAAAAACAAGATTGCAAGGGTATGTTGATGCTGACAACGGTGGTGATATTGATAGCAGAAAGAGCACATCCGGGTATGTTTACACCTTCGGAGGTACTGCAATCTCTTGGGTTTCCAAGTTGCAAAAGATAGTAGCTCTCTCTAGTTGTGAGGCTGAGTACGTTGCTGTGACGGAGGCCACAAAGGAAATGATGTGGCTACAATCTTTTCTGCGGGAATTGGATCAGGACCACGAGGGAAGTGTGCTATATTGTGATAGTCAAAGTGCCATTCATTTGGCAAAGATCCCGGTCTACCATGCTCGAACGAAGCACATACAACTCCGGTACCATTTCATTAGATCAGCTTTGGAAGATGGAGCGCTAGTGCTTGAGAAGATCGCAGGGAGTCAGAATCCAGCAGACATGCTGACAAAGGCAGTGACGATAGACAAACTGAAGCTATGCTCAGCTTCAGTTGGCCTGCACGAAGTATGAAACTAGGAAAGAGCTGCTGCATCGATCAAAGTGTGAAGACAAATTAAAATTAGTCTTCAAGTGGGAGATTTGTTGGGTGTGGAATTGGCCAAACAAGTCAATTCTTTTGTTCATATAGTCGTGATGTAAGCGCTTACCTCATGATAGTCGTGATGTAAGCGCTTACCTCATCATAGGAAATTCATTCCTATAAATAGGTAGCTTATGGTTCATTTGTAAGACATCATCAAGATCATTTGCTAAACACATCCCAAAGAGAGAAAAAAATCTAAGAGAAATACTCTTAGTGAAAGGCCTAAGTAAGAGAAGGTCTTTGAGAGAATTTTCTGTGGTAAAATTCTTGAGTGTAATTGGGATTGGGGTTGTGAGGTTGAGTGTTGTAAACACTTGTAATATTTCTTCTTTAATAAGATCTGCAGCAGCAACGTGGACGTAGCTCTCACATTGAGGGTGAACCACTATAAATCTGTGTGTGCTATTTATTCTTCGCTTACATCACTGCGTAAGTAGGTTCTGTCTAAGGAGGTTGGTATTTAAGTGGTCCAGCTGTGACCCTCCAATCTTTCCTGGGAACCTGCTTACAAAGGTCGAATTTGGGATTCAAATCCTAACAATTAAGGGTGTATTTTGGAATAATATGTTATTTTCGAGGAAAATATTTTTCATGAGAAAGTCAATTTTTTGGTATGATCGAGGTCATTTTCTATCAAAAGGGGAAAATAACTCCCCTCACTTCAGGATGAAAGTCACCATTGTTAATTTCATATTACTTAATTAACACTTAGATGTTATATATACTTATCGCTAATAGTACTTGAAAATTGTTATCAAAACACTCTCCGATTTGCTGGTACTTTTTTTGGTGAAATTTTGTTGCCATTATAAATGTATTTATGTATTTTTCTTAAAAATATTTTTGAAATTGTTTTGCCGGAAACCTTTCAAGTTTCCGTCGGGAATACCATGTTTTTTCAGTAGTAGTCCAATCAACAAAAAACATTTTCCGGAAAAAATACTTCCCATCAAAAAGAACTTTTGGAAAATTGAAAAAAAAAAAAAATCCTAACAAATATTTCTCAGTAATGTCAAACACCCTAATAGGAACAAAAGAAAAGAAAAAGGAAACGAAAGAAGGTAAGATATGATTACCTATTTGCATCTCATTTACATGCAGAGCAATGTCACCATTTGGGAGCTTCTCACTGAAATTAATTTTCTCAAATTTAGTTTCTGAAATGGATGCTTTATTAGCATTTTCTTTAGTAGCATTTTTTGGCATCGGAGGAAAAAGGTGTTTTATGGAAGACTCAGGGTTTTCTCTAAAATAAAGTTCACCAAACATTTCGGTAACATAAGATTTCTTATTCTCAGCAGCCTTTTTTTGAGAACAGAATTGTTCTTGCCTTGTTATCTCCTCAAGGGTTAATTCATGTAACTGATCTTTCATTGTTTTGATTTGTAAATAATGAAAGAAATATGAGAGGTGTATTGGAGAAAAATGAGTTGATTTTATAGTGCTATATATAGGACATGGAGTAGATGAGGTTAAAATTAGTTGTGGGGAGTCTTCTCATTTACTTTTCTTGTTGAGGAGAAGAGTAATAAGTGATTATTAGATCATACTTATGATATCATCCCTAATGAGGTTAGTGCGTTTAAGCACCATTGGATCATATTTATGGCATGCTGCAGCAAGTAACCTATTTTATTTCAGTAACTAACAAAAATATGTCGCTTCTATTTAACAACGGATTAGCGATGAGTTATCAAACAATCATGTTACATACGAGTACTTATTTAGCGATAGATCATTTGCAACAAATTCCGTAGCAGGTTCTTTTTCCTTTTTGTGGTTGTTTATTGCTAACTTGATCTAATATTACTGTCTTTTTGGTTTCAACTTACAAAGATGATTTAGAATCAAATGTACAAACCATAAAGTAGTATCAGTTGGCAAGAACTTAACTTTTTCCTATGTACAAAGAAGAAATATGTAGCTCTATCTGGTGCCAGCACTCTCTATAATTAGCATAGTATCAATTTGGAACATCATCTTCGTAATTTGAATTGCTAATAAGTTAGAAAAGTAGTGTTTTACATGGTATTTTTAGTATTTTTCATCTAAATTCCAAAGATAATTATAGATAATTGTCTATAATAATCACTAATCAGAACTCGTGTCCTACAGGATAATGAGATAGTTAACTTTTTTTTTTTCTTTTTTCTTTTGAAGGACAAAGATACTTATATTACTACTACGGAGGGTTCAAAATATTACATCACATGGTGTCACTTAGGACACATTGATCGCCCATACTAGCTAGAATATTATATTCCAGACATCTGTTTTAACGTTCTTAAAACATAAAGTGCTACCAGACTTTTCCAAACTGATTTGATTTAATAAAAACATAGGAGGCTGAACATAGTTCTTGATTTTCTTGAGCTTGGACTGTTTTGAAGCTTCCTTTGCCATTAGATGAGCTGCTTGGTTTCCTTCCCTAAAGCTGTGCTGGAAAATCACTTGCTTCACCTAGAGCATTAACCATCTGCAAGAGGAGATCAAATTAGGATAAGTTTCATTGCATGAATATAACACGTAAAACTACAGTAACATTGTAAACAATTTCTACACGGTCGGTGTATATAAATTAAATCTGAATTCTTGATCTTCACATATGTTTTCCCTTTTAAGTCAAGCGACTTAAATGAGAATTAGTGAAGGGCGTCGCCGTGGGAACTTTTTAAGATGAGAAAGACTTCAAGTGACTTGAAATAATTAAACATTATTTTTACTATTGTTGTTAAACAGATTGTGTCTTTAGTATTTACAATATAATCTATGAGTTCACGCGAATTGAATAATTTCTCCCTAAATTCTATGCGGATATATTAAGCAATTCACAAAATATTTATAAATATGTGAGTGTAAACACAATTTTTTTTTATTGTATTTTGTTGTTGCTCAATGGCAAATGCGACCTTGCTAGTCAATAAATACTTTAAGTTTTTGTAACCGAAAGCACTGTTGAATATTGGAATTTAAGCGTAATATTCACGTAAAGACAAAATGAAGTTTTAAATTTTTTGTTTTTTCGTTAAATTGTATGCAAAAAGCTACAAAACCTACCCCCTAAAGAGTTTAGCGGTGACACGCTGATGAACATTTCGATGTAAACAAGAGATAAGAGTTCTATTATTTTGGTTCATATAATGTGAAAATTAAGTGAGTAATATTATTTAGTCATAATAAGAAATATTTTAGAAATTTTAAATTTTTAGATGAAATGATCGTTGTGTATAACTCAAGAATAAATATTAAGACAAGATCGTACTACTTTCTAGTCTAATTGTCACTAATTATATTTTATGCAAGATTGACCAAGAAAAAAAAATTAATTATGCATCCATCATTCAAAATTCATTGACCTGACTAATCTGGTTGCTCGATGTGTGAGGTTTACTAAATGAAAAAACACTCGTTATTAGGAGTTCCTCCGATCTGTTCAAGAAGGTTGTTAGACGTATTGAGCTTAATCCAAGTTCAGGTGTTAGGCCTGTTGAGAGGCCCAAATATGTAGAGGCTCTCACGTGACCTGAGTCCCCTTCAGTTAGCATTAGTTAGATTATATGTAGAACTCATTTAATGTAATCAATTAGATAGTTGAGTAAACATCTTTCATTCTCTTTGTAAGAACAATGTAAGTTAGTCGTTGCCCTTCAATCTCAATACACAAATAAATCTATTATTTCCCAAATTCACTTGTTAACATGGTATCAGAGCTTAAATCCAGATCAAACCTGTCATTCAGCGTCTATCGATCGTAGCCGCATCCAAATTTGAGAAGTTTCGTTATTTCAGAAGCTTATCTTTTGCGAGATTTTTTTCTGATTAGGTTTTTCTCAATTCCGACGACTTTTCTCAATTCCAGCGAGTTTTCACAGTTCCGGCGAGGTAATTCTGATAATCTCATTTGTTTTCTTACATCTGTTGTTGTTCAAAGTTTTCGACTTTTAATTTCTTACAATGTCGAACGATATCAGTTCCACTTACACTACTTCTATTCAAACTCCAGTTACTTCTCCAACAGCTTTCCACGATGATGATTATACTCATCATTGTCATCCATTATATGTTCATCCTTCTGATTTGTTGGGTTCATCCCTTGTGTTTGAACCTTTTGATGGGAACGGGTATGGGAGTTGGAGAAGAACTATTTTAGTTAACCTATCAGTGAGAAATAAGCTAGTTTTTTATCAGTGAATCTTCTACGGAACCTGATGAAATATCACCTCGACTTAGGTAGAGGGAGAGATGTACTGACCTAGTGATATCATGGTTAACAACTTCATTGACAAAGGAGATATCTCGTAGCGTTCAATATTCCGAATTTGCCAAGGACATTTGGGCTGAATTAGAGGAATGATATGGGAAGGCTGATGCTGCTAGAGTGTTTGAGTTGAAGAAGGAATTGGCTCACATATCTCAGGGTTCATTAGACATTACTTCATACTTTAACAAAATCAAACAACTCTGGGATAAAATAGGTTCGAAGTGAGTCACACATATTAAGGCTTACACTTGTGGGGCAAGGTCTAACTATCTGATGATTCAAGATGTGTAAAAAGTATATCAATTTTTATTGGTGTTAAATGATACCTATATTTAAACCAGAAGCAATATTTTGATAATGAAGTCATTTCCATCTATTGGAGAAGTTTACAGTATCTTGTTATCTGGTGAGAAGTAAAGATAAGTGTCCAACTCCACTCAGTTTTCCTCCAATTCTGCATTATTTTAGGCAGGAGTGTCTAGGCAGAATTGTTAGTCTAAGGTCAATTTTGATCCACAAATGAGTAATCTCCTTTGCAAGTTTTGCAAAAGGCCAGGTCACATAATTGCATCTGTCATAGGTTACATGGTTTTCCCCCAATGTTCTGATTCACAAAAAGTTATCCCAAAAGGACTGCTACAAGTGTAGAAGTATAGGGTCAAAGCTCAACTTCTTCTAGTTACCCTGGGGTTCCTTCTTTACCTAAGGAGCCTTCATATGAAGGTGGTTCTCCAATTCCTGGTCTGACCAAGATCAACACTCACAGTTGGTGATGCTTCTTCAACACAGTTATATCACTGTTGATAATGGTTCCCATGTCGCACATCCTGCTCTTCATGCTTCTGTCCACTTTGCTGGTAAGTTATTTCCACCTAGTTTGTATTTCAAAGCGTGTATGCTATCACATGTAGCTAACTCTATTAGGGTTACTGACTTCGAGACTTCAGATCATATGATCTCTAACAAATCCCTTCTATTCAATATCCAGACACTTCCAATTCCCTATCTTGTATCTTTACCTAATGGCTACAAAGTTAAAGTTACCAACATTGGCTCTTTAACTTTGTTCTCTGAAATTACACTCCATCATGTCCTTTATGTTCCCACATTTCAATTTATCTCATATATATCCACAAGCTCACTGCTCAACTTCACTATATTGTCCTATTTACCAATACTGTGTGCATATATCAGTGTCCTTCTATGAAGAAGCCTCTGGTGCTTGGTAATGTTGACAATTGACTCTATAAGTTTTATTCCACTCATACTGTCACTCTTTTGAATAATAATTATGTTCTCCCTATTTCCAATTGTAATAATATAGTGCTTCTACTGCTTTTCCATATAATGCTCCTTCTCATTCTAATTCTCCTCATGATCATGCTATAAATCCTTGCAATGACAATGTTGTTTTACCCTGTAATGACACTGTTGGTTTGAATGAACAACACAAGCTTGATGTTGTATGTCATAACAGACTTCGTCATACACTTTTTTATAAAATGAAGTGCATTTATGATATTTCTTCTTTGCTTTCAGTAAAACAGTCTTTCCCATGTCGTGTTTGTCGCTTAACTAGGAAAACTAGACCCCTCCTCCCCCCCCCCCCCCCCCCTTGATAGCTCTATACAGACCACCAAGCCTTTTGAACTTGTTCACCTGTATACTTGGGTCCCTACCACACACCTACTAATGGTTCCAAGTACTTTCTAACTCTTGTTGATGATTTTACAAGAGGTGCTTGGACTCATCCAATGTAATCAGTTAGTTAGTGGAGTAAATATATTTATTTTCTCTCTTTGTAGGAACAATGTAAATCGGTTGTTGTCTTTCAATCTCGATACAAAATCCAACAATTATTTCCCAAATTCACTTGTTAACAAAGACTTCTGGCTAAGAATAGAGAGATAATATCCAGGGACGGAGTTATTGTAACACTCCGTAAATCTGGGTTAGTGTGAATGTGTTAAATGAGTATTAATGTAACATACTAGTTGTAGAAAGTCTTACCAAGGTGAATTTGGGTGAAAACAGTCGTCTTGAAATCAAGCGTAAGATTTGATAAAATCGTCTAAGTCTGGATAGTCCTGAATTCTTGCAAGTTTATGTAAAAATTCATTGGGAATTTGAGAAAACTTAAAACATGAAAGTTGTATCCCTTTGAAATACATTTTCAACGGTAGATGGACCATCTCAATTGAATCTTTGTGCTAGGAGTTATGTGCATTTTACTGAACAATATGCAATATGCGCGGCCGACTGCCCAACCAAGCTGTAGGTGCACGACGGTGCACCGGACACAATGTTACTACCTTTTCTGTGAGGTTGGGCCTACGCTTTAAATGTTTAGGTCTTACCTCGTCACGCCCCAAAACTGACCCTAGACGTGACCGGCATCCGACGTCCTGAACAACATCGGAAGAACCTAAACAAAACAATAATAATACTTGAACCTGCCAGGTTCAGCATTCGCCTCCAACAATTTATAAATTAAATGTAACAAATCATGAATACATGAATTAAATCAGCGGAAGTCTTTATAAGTAATAGTCATAAATGTGGCAAACACCCATTAAGTCGTATGAGACTTTGACAATCTACCCACAATTCTGACAACTATCTATGGGGCTTCTAAGAGACATAACAATTGTCTAACTTCGGGACGCAGCCCGGAAATCTAGAATAATAAATGAAACAGAAAGTGTCCCACGAACGAGGATGTGGGCTCACCAAATCAACAACAACAGCAAGTTCTCCTAAGCGTCGAGAGTATCACGAACCTGCTCTTCTCCGTTTCCTAACATACCATCAAAAACAACAATGGTATGCCTGAGTACTTTCATACTCAGTGAGTGCCTCGGGGACAACATAGTATAAAAACAGTCATTCCACTTTATGATTCTTAATATCATTTGTTAAACAGTTTACAAAGCCATTAATCAATATAAAAACAGGTATTCAGCATGTGTATCTCAATAAGAATTATCAAAACCGATTACAAAGCCTCTTGTCAATTTATAACTTCAATTATGCCTTTTAAATCCATCATGATTGTCAACAACAGTTCCATGAGAGAATAATATATCACACATGCCAATACAGGCCCAAGAATCAATCATATCGCGCATAGCGCACCACACCGGAACATATAGTTCTCGGTGGCTATCCTTCCTCCCGAATAGCTAGGCACACCGGACTATGTAGTACGCGGTGGCTATCCTTCCTCCCGAATATCTAGGCATAAATCGCACCGGACTATGTAGTACGCGGTGGCTATCCTTCCTCCCAAATATCTAGGCATAAATCACACCGGACTATGTAGTACGCGGTGGCTATCCTTCCTCCCGAATATCTAGGCATACATCACACCGGACTATGTAGTACGCGGTGGCTATCCTTCCTCCCGAATAGCTAGGCATAAATCACACCCCAGGTAGCGAACCCAGCGGTGGCTATCCTTCCCCCCGAATAGCTAGGCTTGAATCACACCCCGGGTAGCGAACCCGGTAGTGGCCACTCTTCCTCCCGAATGGCTAGGCAATTACCACACTAGGATCCATAGTGACTACCCTTCCTCCCGAGTAGCTAGGCATAAATACACCGGAATATGAAATCCTCGGTGACCACTCATCCTCCCGAATGGCTAGGCAAAATCACATCAACAGAGTTCATAAAGTCGAATTACAATTCATCTTAAAGTAGTCACATCACCATTTACCATCAAGGTTCGTTATGCCATATCGTAAAGATAAATCATTTCAAAGAATGTCTTGAAAAAGTTTCACTTCTTTAAACAAGTTTCAATTTCCACAATTCGTGATAACATACTTTTATGAGTCAACAACCTTTCAAGCAACTAGTTAAATCATCCATCAAGAGAATTCCAATATCATGACCAATCGTTATCCTTCATTATTAAGCATCTCTTATAGAGGAAAACATGCATAATATCATATACATATATAGGGTTTGTTACAATCTAGGTTTAATGTAGGTTTGTCCCCTCACACACATTAACCACCATTTAGACATGAACTGGAGTTCAAGAACCATGAAAAGAATTACTTTTCCTTTCATTATTAAAGAGTCTTCAATAAAATTAATACTTCCCAACAATAGTTTCAAAAGTGATTTTCATTCAAAATAAGTTTTCAAACGAGAGACATACAAATCACCTTCATAGTCAAAAAGGATTTTCGAAAGAGACATACAAATCACAACCAAAGAGTTCGTAAAAACCGATAGAAAGAGTATGTTCAAAAGAGACATACATCCAAAATAAGGCTTTTAAAAGGGAGACATACCTTAATTTGTTAAACAAGGTTTAACAAATCACTTTTCTAATGAAGAACACCCAAACCCTAGCTTGAATCGCTTTGGGAAGAATTATGTTGCAAACCCTAGGTTTTGGTCACAAAATCATGTTAAGGATCATGGGTTTGATGTTAGAAAGGGATTAGGAACTTGAATTCAACCTAGAATCATGATAAAACTTACCTTGTAAGGTTCTTGAGGCTTGGTACTTGTTCTTCCTGACTTTAGGGTAATTTTTCGTGAATGGGGTGTTGGGGAAATAAACCCCAATTCTTAAATATAACTTAAAACGCTTAAACCCGACTTTTTGACCCGAATCCGACCTATTAGGCGATGGGTCCGCGATGCGGGGCCATCGTGCGATGTTTTGCAGCTCAATACTCAGACTTGCGCGATCGGCCCGCGATGCGGGGCCATCGTACGCGCCCCCATGCGCCTGAAAAAGCGACGAGTGTCGGTTCTGCACAGTGTTCGGTAAAATGGACATAACTTCTTGTATGTAACCTTTATTGGGCTGGGCGACCTACCGTTGGAAAGCTATTTCAAAGATCTACAACTTTCAAGAAGGAAGTCTTTCCAAATGCGCAACACATTTTCATGAAAATCGCCCAGAAGACAGACCTACCAAAACTTAGGCGAATTTAAGAGGCCTTAAGAACTTCACTAGTTGGTTTGACATCAAAACGACCATCTTCCACCCGAATACATCAAGAATGGTTTCATTTAGATATAATATCATATTGATACTAGATTTTTATACATTCACACCTAGTTCACTTTTACGGGGTATTACATACCTCATATCCCAAATACAAAAATTTGCTCTAGAAATAGGAGCTCTCAAGAACTCAACTTCCTCCAAGTTCCCTCCATCATCTAAGGTAATATCTTGATCAATTTCTATCATTACCGCATCAATCTAACATTATTTAACACTAGTTCATCCTTCAAACCCTTAGATTCTTCAAACCAAAGAAAGATAAACTGAGGGAAACTTTGGCTCTTAAAGGTAAGACCTTTGATCTTTACAAATGTTATTTAAAGGATTTAGACTGGTGTAGGGTATTAGAAGCACCTAGAATCCATGGGTGATTCATGGGGGGTTTAAGAACACGTTTTTAGGCATGAAAAAGCCCTAGTTTTTCAATTAAGGGTGGGAACTCTTAGAATTGGTTAAAGTTCTGAAATTTATCATCAATAACCATTGTAGAACAGTTGTTGAACTTAGAAGTATACGTTTTAGCGGGAATTGAGGTATGTCTAGATTTTGAATTTTCAAATGTTTTGATATATATATATATATATATATATATATGCTTGAAAATATTAGTTGAAACATGTCTACTTTTAAGAATGTTTTGAAATCATGATTGGTTTTTGAGAATCCTCTTTTGATTGTTTGTACACTTGAAACCCAAGTTTGGTGGTTGATATTTGTTGAACTTATTTTCGAATTAAAGGTGATATTTAAACAGGTTTATGCACTTATAGGGTCAAGCCCACGTCAAACCTCATACGATTATACTATGATTGAGACGCGTATTTACTTAATATGGATAATTGTGCCTATTTTTAAAAAATTGAAACTTTACATATGTTCTGTTTGTTAAATAGATTTTCTTGAACTTGAAGTTAAACACTTAAATTTTATATAGTGTAAATAGATTGATTTGAAATACCTCTATTGTGAGAAGATGACTTGAGAAGTAAATTCGGCTATAAGCCATCATTGACGATTCGGTTAATACACCATTATTTTCTGATTTGTTGTGTTTGGGCCTATATGGGTAAGTTTTGTTAGTCCAGAGGACAATTAGCCATTATAGATCCTAACGTATTGCTTTTGAGCATTGTTGTGTCAATCCAGAGGACGATTGACCTCCATAGTGTGTAGCTCGATGTATCTATTGTTGTGTCAGTCCAGAGGGCGATTGACCTCTAAGACGTGTAGCCCAGTGTATCTATTGTTGTGCTAGTTCGGAGGACGATTAGCCTCTGTGGGATAATAGCCCCGGTGTATCGAATGATTATTCTCCTGTGAGTTGGCACGTGTTGATCTTTTAGTTGCCTTTGAGTGGCTTGTGGTGATCTTGAGTTCGTAAGTGAAAGAGTTAATGAGATGAACGGTATAATAAGTTGAAATACATATATTCCTGCGTCTAGGCTTTTACTGCTACTTTTACTAAGTTTACTAGCTTACTCTATCTCCGGATTTCGAGTTGTTTTTCATTGATACTGTTTTACTGATTTTACTATATTATTTTGTCATTAACTATTGCCCCTTAGACACTCATTGAGTACCCAGTAATACTCAGGCATACCATTATTGTTTTTTATGGTATGTTAAGTAAAAGAAGAAGAGCAAGTTCATGATGCGTGTACGAAGTAGGAGAACTTACTACTTTCCAGACTTATTGGTGAGCCCACATGCTTGTTCGTGGGACACCTTATTGGTGAGCCCACATGCTTGTTCGTGGGACGCCCCTCTATCTTAGTTTATTTCTTTAAGTTTTCAGGCTGCGCCCCAAAGTTAGTCCATTTTTTTTATTTCCTCTTAGAAGCTCCATAGACAAGCGCCATACTGTGGGTAGTTTTGTGCAAGTCATTATTTGATTTGTGGGCGTTTTGCCATGCATGGCAAATATTGTAGATTATTATTTATGTCATTTACTTATACTTACAAAATAGCGTCTTCATTTAAATCTGCATAACTGGGTTAATCAATAAGTATGGGGCAGTATTTGAAATTACTATCGTTATAAGGTGCTTCCGATGTGATTCCTTCGAATGCCTGTTGCGTCAGAGTGGGTTTTGGGGCGTGACAACAATACCATATTAGGTACTGGGTCGGATGAACCTGATAGCTTTTGCTTGATCCGTCTTGTGTTAAGAAATTCATTAAGTATGTATAAATGTTTAATTGTGAACCCTATGTAACTAACATGAGCTATGGTCCGGTGGCAAGTTCAAAACGTAACTCATAAACTTAAAATCTGGGCCCGGTCGAATAACATCCATTTCATCACACCATCTGGTGGCTTCAAGAAAAATAATCCAACTCATATGCAAGTTATCGAAAGATAAAAGTACGATTTTTTCTCTTCATTACTAATTTAAATATTTTAAATAAGACGGTTCAGACGATTAGCTATCACGTAAACTAGTTACTTTAGGAATTCAGTGTATGATGGTGCAAAAATCATACGTAATAGCAATGAGACTTTATATGCTTCACATTCAATTCAAATTTTAATAATATGCTCTTGACCTTACATCTAATTAATATTTCTGACGGACTCATATTTGACTTTCACCTTAAATTTTATTTGTTCTGTATGTGGGGAGGTCAAAGGAGATTTGCTATGATAAACACAAGAAGGTTACTTCAAGTCTTCAACTAATAAATTAACTGGAACTCATGGTCATTTCAAACTTGCAACAATTCTCCTAATCTTGATAAGTTATCAATAGAATTTTCTTCTAATGCAAAATTTAGTAGAAAATAAAAGTTTTATGTTACTCATCAAATTTGTTTGACGTTTTCACTCACTTTTTAACTAGGAGCTAGCCATATAATTAATTTTGATCAAATGTACTCAACTTGTTATATTGGAGAATATCAGGCAGCGGACTTAAATTGGAGGAATAGGGACCGTAACGATTCATCTAGTTGTCCTCAATTAGCTTGAAATTAAAGTATATGTACTTATTACTATTATTGAGAATGCAAGAAGAATATATACTCTCCTTCTTCTAACATAATTAGGTTTATAATGATTCTCCAGTCTCATGAGTGAGCCAAGCTATCTTTAGTTAGTCACATAATTGTTTTTGACTAACATCCTGAATAATGTTCGTCCAGCATTTGTTAAGCATATAGCTAACACTCTTTTGAGTCAAGATCAAACTTAAGTATGATTGATTCGTGTGGTAAAACATGATGAATTCGATCCGGAGCATTTATTTTAAAACCTTCTATCAACATAACTTCTTTTTATGGTTCTCGTAACTTTTTTTAATTAAATGATTGGTCTAGTAAGAAATTAGTACTCTAGCTAGTTAGCTAACTAAACCACTCTTGAATGAACACGGGAGAGTTTATTTTCTAACCTTCCGTGAACTTTTCTTCTCTTTATGATTCTCACAACTTTCTTTAAATAAATGATCAGTGCAGTAAGAAATCAATATTCTAGTTAGTCAACTAATCTATTCGCAGAGTGCGATTGTTATAGTAATTGTATGGTACATGGTTATCTCCCTTTTACTTTCAATTGTGCGATTAGTGTTGGGCTAAACGCTCTGTTATCTTTGGCGGTTCTAAATTTGAACAAAAAGAAAAGATAAAACAAACTAAGAATTACTCTATGAATTTTCAGTAATGTCCTTCTGAGATTCAGTTCATTAATATCTGAAGATTAGAAAACAATTTACAGCTTATTTTCTTTTTTAGTTTCAATTTTGGAATAAAGTTTGAACACTTTCAGATACAACTTCTAAGACAATAACTCAAAATCATTCTAACAATTTAGGAAAGGAACAAAGGTGATTATAAGAGACTAATTAGAGATAAATCTTTCAGGCTAAAACTGTAAAAGCATACATTTAGTTCAAGGACAAATCCTATTAATACAAGAATTAATATAGTTGTCATAAAATAAACAGTGAAACCATCACCGGGAAAATTCTTTCCAGGCATAGACTCCACTTCCCCCCCCCCCCCCCCCCCCTTTTTTTTTTTCTCCAATCACTACTCTTCTACGTATGTTTTTTATTTTTATTTTTTCTTCATTTTTCACTGCCAGGAGGTCTTGATGAACCTTCTTTATCAAATTCGCGGTCCTTCCTTTTCCTGCATCAATAGAAAATCACCATCTAAAAATTAGTAGATAAATGATGGTAGAAATAAAGTTACGCAACCTTGATTTCATTTTATTTGGTGAAGTTTGATAGATACAAAATTAAATAGAGAAAGAACAAGCTTTTAGCACGTAGCAAAAGTACTCTTAAAACTTTTGATCTGAAACATATATACCATAACATTTTTATGACTATAAGAACATGTCAGTAAGAATAAAATTAGATTTTTAAAGTTATAGGTTCTTTGAACATAGAAAAGCATTATTCTTTTTCTTCCTGCCAGGATTTAAAGATTTCTCATCAATCACCATTTTCAGCTCACCATTTTCCTTAGGATCAATGGGAGGAGGATTTGGTGAAGATGGCTCATGTTCACTAACAGATTGTTCAAACATTAATTTTTTTAAAGAACTCTTGCTCTTGAGCATCAACTTTTCTATAAACTCTCTAAAAGTGTACACACTTTAATGACTAGTCATGTCATAATTTGATTCTTACCTATTAAAAACAAAATAAAAATCTCAACAGATATTAGATCTGAAACCATAATATAGACTACATTTTTGTTTTCTTGCGAAAATCCTAATGAAAAGCAGAAAATAGAAAATTGCAACATACTCAGCTATGATATGTTCTTCAAATTGGGTGTGCAGGCCCTCCTCCATGTTGATACAGCATAGCATCAATCTGATCATCATTTTCTAACCCAAGCTCATTTACAGTCCTGTTAGGTGAAAGACGTTGGCCATCGCAGAAAAAGCGAACTGTTTTGTAATCTATTATTTGCTTTTTCTTACAATAAGCCTTGAATATTTCCTTCATCATTGAACTAGGATTAGCTCTGAAATAGACAATTGTACTATCCTG
The DNA here is from genome assembly GCF_019175385.1 of Lycium barbarum. Classification (NCBI taxonomy): domain Eukaryota; kingdom Viridiplantae; phylum Streptophyta; class Magnoliopsida; order Solanales; family Solanaceae; genus Lycium; species Lycium barbarum. The sequence continues at coordinate 12,528,727 of NC_083346.1, read as the reverse complement.
AGATGCAAATTTGAGCTTTAGTGCATCAGTTGGCTCTTCTAATGGTCTCTTGTTTCTCTTATCTCCAGTCATTTTCTTTGTTATTTCTTCTTGAGAAAGTAGATGGAGAAATGAAAGAAAAAAAATACAGAGAGGTGATGAGAGGGAAAATTTTACTTCTCACTTTTTGGGAGAATAAATCACTTTTGATGATGATGTTACAATTTGTAGTGTGTATATATACAAAAAAAAAATAGAGTGTGTGTGTGTTGGGGGGGGGGGGGGGGGGGGGGTGGATATTTGTATTTAAACTTCTTTTGTATAAATTTGGAGAGTATAGAATAAGGTAGGTGGTTATTGAGGGGATGAGTTTCAATTAATTGATGAAGTTAATTAGATTGACTTGACAAATTTGTAATCGACTAAGTTAGGAAAATCTTGACCATTTGCTATATGATTATTTAATAACATGTACAGTTGCGTTAGTAATTAGCTACTTTAAGTTTTCTTTCTTTCAACTTATCTACAGTATGACCAGTCTTATTCTTTTTTAATTATAAATATAATATCGGAAAAAGCAAATTCTTCCATATTTTTTAGGTATAAATTTTCCAATTGAATTGCCCTTCATTCAATTTTTTTGAGTCTCATACCTAGTATATCAGCTCTATATGTTGTGTGATTTTATTTTTTGTTTACACTCATCAAACTCAACATTATTCAAATTATATGTATATATGCAATATCATATAGGATGTCTCTATCTATTGTGTGCGTTAAAAGAGATGTCATCAACTCAAACTATTCTTCTCAGATCACCTATAATGAAACATGCGGCACTATTTTTCTGCGGCTAAAAATTAATGAAATAACTACACAAACTGTCCACTCAGCCCACATAAATTAAATGATTTTTTTTATAGATTCATCGACCTAGAAAAGGCTTACGACAAAGTGCCAAAGGAGGTCTATAGAGATGCTTGGAGGTAAGAGGTGTACCTGTGGCGTACATTAGGGCGATCAAGGACATGTATGATGTAGCCAAGACCAGGATAAGGACAGTGGGAGGAGACTCCGAGCACTTACCAGTTGTGATGGGATTACACGAGGGGTCAACTCTTAGCTCATTTTTATTTTCCTTGGTAATGAATGGTTTGATGCGGAAAATTTAAGGTGAGGTGCCATGATGTATATATGTTATTCGCGGATGACATAGTCTTGATTGACGAGACTCGCAATGGAGTTAACACTAAGCTGAATGGTTGGAGACAGACTATGGAGTCTAAAGGTTTCAAGTTGAGCAGGACCAAGATAGAGTACTTGGAGTGCAAGTTCAGTGACGTGCCACATAAGGCCGATGTGGAATTGAGGCTTGGTACCCAAGCCATCTAAAGGAAATGAAGTTTCAAGTATCTTGGGTATATTATACAAGGAAATGGGGATATTGACGATGATGTCACACATCGTATTGGTGCAAGGTGGATGAGTGTTGTGTGACAAGAAGGTGCCACCAAAACTTAAAGGCAAGTTCTATTGAGTGGTGGTGTGATTGACTTTGTTGTATGGGGCGGAGTGTTAGCCAATCAAGAACTCCCACGTTCAAAAGATGAAAGTTACGGAAATGAGAATGTTGCGATGGATGTGTGGGCACATTAGGAGAGATAGGATTAGGAATGAAGATATCTTGAATATGGTGGGAGTGGAATCGGTGGAGAACAAGATGCGGGAAGCGAGAATTAGATAGTTTGGGCATGTGAAGATGAGAGACACAGATGTCCCCATGTAGAGAAGTGAGAGGTTGGCTATGGATGGTTTCAAAAGAGGTAGAGGTACGCCGATAAAGTATTAGGGAGAGATGATTAGACAGGACATGGTGCAATTCTAGCTTACCGAGGACATGACCTTAGATAGTAGGTTATGGAGGGCTAAGATAAGGGTACAAGACTAGTAGATAGTCCTGCTTATGCTTTCGTGCTAGTAGTGGCAGTTATACTTTATAGGTTCTTGTCTGTTGATTCCTGCTACTATCTATTGTTTTTTTTATTTTTCGATTATCTTATTTATTTATGGTAGCAACTGCTCCTTTTTTCGAACTACTTTATCATGTCTTTTTTGCTTTCACTAGTTTCATTTTCATACTGTTTTGAATTGCTTGCCCTTAACAATCCTTTTTCATCATGTTTTCTCCTGAGCCGAGGGTCTTTCGGAAACAGTCTCCCTACCTTCCAAGGTAGGGGTAAGGTCTGCGTAAATTTTACCCTCCCCAGACATCAGATTGTGGGATTCCACTGGGTATGTTGTTGTTGTTTTTCAGATATGGTTTATTTACCCGAGCTATTCACCCTGCCCAAAGTCATTATCCAACCTGCCCGTGCCTTCTTTTTCAGCGTGACATCAGTGCGACAACAACATGAAGCAACATGACATCAGCGTAAGCACAACCATGAACCAGTCCTCTATGATATCATGTCAGTATATTATACCAAGTTGATGAATGAACTACCATGAACCAGTCATTCTCTATGATACCCACATGGTATATACCTTTTTGAAGCAATGAACTAGGTCTCTATGATACTATATATATGTATATACATATACAGTGTGACAACAGCATGAAGCAACATGACATCAGCGTAAGCACAACCATGAACCAGTCATCTATAATATCATGTCAGTATATTATACCAAGTTGATGAATGAACTACCATGAACCAGTCATTCTCTATGATACCCACATGGTATATACCTTTTTTGAAGCAATGAGCTAGGTCTCTATGATACTATATATATATATATATATATATATATATATATATATATATATATATATATATATATATATATAAATCATGCTATACAACTGGGGCAATCGTTTATTTTTTTCTTACCAGAAACGTCTAAATTTGCCAACTGTCTGTTGTCCTCACGCACGCGCGCGCGCACACACACACACGCGAGCGCAGAGTTGTCGTCAGATCGGAATATGCCTTCTCGCCGGCGAACACTTTTGAAAGTCATCATCCTCGGTGACAGCGGGTTAGTTAGTTTTTGTAAACACATACATACAGATGCTAAATATTACTGTACTATACAACTTTCTACTAATTCTAGGGTTCAGTAACGCATCATGTTTAATTTCGACATTCTCTTTGTCCTGTTAATAGATTGATTTTTGAATTTTGAGTTTTTGATTATCGTGATCTGTGTTTCGGATAGAGGCCTTGTTGATTTGATTACTTTGATTTATCCTGATCTAAGTTCCATAAGTTGCTGAATTTTCACTTCTTACTTCATCACATGTTTTTTCGTCTTCTAAATACAGATGCTAAATATTTTACAACTTTGTTCTAGGGTTCAGTAACGCATGAGCATCCCTCTTCGTGTTTAGTTCGCCAATTCCAAGTTTTGCTTGGCCTGTTAACAGATTGATTCTTGAATTTGAATTTTTGATTATCGTGATCTGAGTCTGGGATAGAGCGGAATGATTAGAGAGGATTCATGCATACAGTCGAGTCTTGTTTATAGTTGCCAAGTCCAACTGTAAAGGCTTTCCAACAGCAGAAGCCATGGTAAACAATGATTCTTTGACAAAGAAAGTAGGTAATAAATTTGGAAAAGAAATCCACGCCATTGCCTGAGATGTTTCTTCATCAACTTTGAACTTAGAGTCATAAATAAGAGGCCTCATCTGATAGGTAACACCATCTTTAGCCTTCAAATAATATGCTCCTCTAGACGTAGGATTGATAAAATTTTCCATCAATGAGCATCTGATCAAAACATGTCTTGGCCTAAATAAACCAACCTTACAGTCACCTTTTAATCCACATTGTGATGGTATAATGCTACGTAGTTCTTCCAACTCCGGCCACCCATGGGAAAATTTGCCAATTACTGCATGTTGAAGGTCTTCCAATATCTCCATTCTTTTGATTTCAGCCTCGGTCCACTTCACCATTGGAATACCATCAATATACGTTAGATTCTTCCTAGGTATAGGTTCACATTACTGCTTCATTGCTGCACAGATTTCCTCTCTACCCGTTAATGTATTGGCAAAGCTTTTTGAAGAATTAGGGTATTTAGAAAAGTTTACGTTAGGGTATGAAGAATTAGGGTTTGGTTGAGATGAAGATGAAGGTAGTATATTGGATTGAGGTAATGGTGGAAATATGATGGAGGAAGTTAGAGGGAGGGGCTGGTCAGCCGCCAACGAAGGCTGACCAGTGGCCGGAATGGCCATATTACGGCTAGGTTAGGGTTTGTAGTATTAGGGTTTGCATGAATTTTGAGGAGAGAGAAGAGAGCTTTTTAGTTCCCTTTTGCTTCAGGATCGGGTTATTCCTGAATCTTCCCTTATTGATATTGAATTAGGTTTATTTACGGAGATAAAGTTATTAAATAGTCGTATAACAAGTTGGTTAGTGGAGAAACTTGAAAAACATCGTGTGGGATGTTTTATGGAGCCTATTGGTGTTGATAATATTGTTATGATGTTGGTATTGTTGTTGTTGTTGTTGTTGGTTATTGGATTATGATTTCGGGCTAGGCATATAAACAGAGGAGATGCTGCCCGAATTTCGGCAGATTCTAAATAGAATTAAATGGAGGATTTAAGATGGGCATATGATATTGAGCCTAACAATAGTATGAATGATTTATATGTAGATTTGCGAGCTTTGGAAGACAAACGTCGAATTGCTAAGGAGACTGAAAGGTATGTTAAGGCTAGTCCCTTTTTTTCAAAAGGCATGATTCCTAGTTATCGAAGGCCCGTGCTAAGCCCGGGCCCAAACTAAAGATATGGAATATTACGTGACTCTTACTAAATAAGTACTATAATTTGTGTCACATTTTTCTACTACATAGTTAATTTAATGTAACTGCAGGTTAATCATATCTTGTTGATAAGTTTTCATAATTATTAAAGTTTCTTCATCATATAATTGGATAATCTTTAATGAAAGGTGTATTATGAGAAAGTAAGTTTAGTAGAAAAATTAACAAATACTAAAGGGACGTAAGTGATTCAATATTCTATAAACTAACATGATAAAGTATACAGAAATAGATTTTATTTGATATTTATTAATTATTCTTTAATAAAGACAAGAGATTAATTCTTCGCTAACCTAACAAGAGATTTCAAAGACAGATCTTGATTGATAACGCTACCTTCATTCTCAACGCTCAACACTATTAAACATCTATTGTTGGTAACTTTTTATAATTATTAAATATTTTTTTATTTATGAGGAAAAAGATTTGCTGGAGAATTTGCAAATACCAAAGGGACACAAGTGATTTGACATTATGTAAAGTAAATTATAGTATAAAATAACAACTTCGGTGAAAATAATAAATTGCAAAATATTGGCATTTTATGAATTTGTGAGCATAACATTTCCTTATTCATAAATAAACAGATCATTTTGTAATATGTTAAGTTTTAATTCATTAGGATATTTTATGTGGCAAGAGTACATGCTAGTTAACAGTGGCAATTTAAGCTTTGTTTTAGACAAAATTAAGAAAAAAATAAATTCATTACATGAACCTCAAAAATCAATTTAGTTTTTTATATATGGTAATAATTAAAAATATTCTCAATTAAATTTACAATGTACAATATTTTTTGCATAGCTTTTAAGTATTTACATTTTAATTTAAATTACTAAGTTAATCTTATTTAATATAGCTTCAAAGTTTAGTCAAAATAACTTTAAAAAATGAAAAGTGGCACATAAATTAAAACAGAGGGGAGTAATTAGTAAGATCTAATAAATGTCCTATTCAAAACAAAAATGTGGCTCTAAAGTTGCCTAAATTTTACCAAAATACCACCAAAAGATGTGGTGCAGTGGATGGGGCTGTTGTTCCCTTAATCAGAGGTCTCGGGTTCGAGCCCTGGGTGTGGAAAAAACCTTGGTAGGGAGCGCTTCCTCCTGAATGGGGTCTTACGCGGCGCGAATCCGAATATAATCAGGCTCCAATGCAGGTACCAAGCACCGGGTGGGAAACTCAATTTTTTTTTTTTTTTTACCAAAATGTTTAATGACAAATAATGTAAAGAGTAATCTAATACTCCATCCAATTCATATTATATGGTGTTTTTAGCTTGGGCACACTCCTTAAGACCGTCTCAAATTATTTGTCATTTTTTTGTTTTTGTTTTACATGCTCCTTAAGAAATATTAATTATAAAGAGTATTTGACTATTTTACCCTTATTTATGTCTAAGATATAACCTCTCTCCATTAAATATTTACGCTATTTATGTGTCCAACTCATTAATGATAAAATTTTACTAAGGATAAAATGAGAGAGAAAATATAATTAATTATGCTTGAACTTCGAAAACGATAAATAATTTGAGACAACTATTTTTACTAATTACAATAAATAATTTGAGACGGAATATACACCATTTATAGAGGTCCACATAGAAATGGGCTTTGAACAAAAAATGAGTGCCAAAATAAAATTAGGGCAAGAAAAATGCAGCAACGTGTAGCATCAGGAAATCATAGGCAAAGAAAAGCCAGCCACGTGTAGCATCATGATAGTATTTCAATGCTTTGTGAGGACGATAAATTTTTAAGATCTTTGTATATATATATATATATATATATATATATATATATATATATGAGGACAGAGGAGTGATTTATTTGAGCAATGCAAATATACCCTCAATGATATCATGTCAATAGATGAGATATACCATATTGGTATCATAGAAGGTCGAGCTTTTTTTGAATGAATGAACTAGTCTTGTATGAGTATACAATATATACAATATGAGTACCATAGAGTACTGAGGAGTGTTTTCTTTTGAAGAAATGAATCGGTCCTCTATAATACTTTTTCAATTTATTTACTATGTCGGTATCCTAATATATATACTTCAATTGCTACTGATTTGGTATATTATAAGGCAGAATAAGTTGTTTTTTAATAATTCATATAGGAAAAAATAAAAATTACCATATCAGTTATCTTTTTTATTGATTTAGAGGAAAAAAAGTAAAGAAGAACAAAAATAAATGAGTCAAAAAGATGCGTAGAATTAGATTATAAAAAATATTTGAAAAAATAAATAAAATTAGAAAAGGGAGAAAAAACAAGTATAAGAAAATAAACTTGACCTAAGCGTGACCCCTAATAGTACCAGGACCTTGGTAGCTGAACTAGAGAATTGAGTATGTACTTATGTTTTGGGTAATAGAAGTAAAGTCCATCCACATTAGCATTTGTCCAATGAAATCGTAACTGTCTTTTGAATGAATTAAGTATCCAGTCTGCAGAAATAAATAAATCAAGTATCCAAGTATTTCATGCACTAACCTTTTGTACCTAATATAAATTTACAATTTTAACTGCCACGTGATACAATTTGGGTCATTAGCACTTTTGTCCCTATTTTGTGTTGGTCTTTAATTTTCGCTCTAAATAACTTTTTCGTGGAGCATAAGCTTAAATTTTAGCATCATAATATATTACAATTTATGTTGAGGCCCTTAAAGAACTTATGTCTCGCTAGACATAATTTTGATTTTGAAGGGCAAAAATTAAAGACCTGCCCATTTGAAGGGTAATCAAGCAATTTCTTCGTACTATTTTCATTTGCTTTATGACAAGTAAATGTACCCATCTTTAGCTTTTGGCGCTGAAAATGGGGGTAAAGCAAGGATGGATAGGCGGGTAACTAGTTCGGTGGGCGTCAATGTAAGTGGGCTTGTTTGGCTAAGTAGTTTGCTTTTGATGGGCAGTTATATAATTTTTAATTGGGAATAGAACTGTATGGTTCTCCAAGTTTTAATGGCCTACGTTTGGCCTTAATGCTGTGAATTGGCCTTTCGGCTCAAAGCCTCAAACTATTGACAAGCGCTAGTCTAGCAGCCTAATCAGTACAGGAGATCGGACTTTTACAGGCTCCAATTGAAAGGAACCACGCGCACTAAAGGTCGCTGCATGTACTGCTAATGCTAGAGGTTTTTGTGACGACTCCAGGGGGTCACCACACGAACTACACATTTTGTAGCAACTAAGCTTGCCACAAAAAAAACAAATATGCTACGAAAAAAGTTCATATCGAGCCTTCAAAAATAATCCCAAAACATGTATGATGTGTATACTTAGTAAGTATACGTTGATGGAACCTTCAAGAAATATCCCAAAACATGTATAATATATGTATAACAATTGTGTAATATGTGTATAATTAGTATGTATACGTTGATTATACATTTGTTAAAAATAAATTACACAACAATGATACATTTTCTAAGAATATATTGTAGGGATTAGAGGCGAATCCAAGATTTAAACTTTAGGAGTTCAACCTTTTAAGATTCTTAGTTGAACCTATTGTATTTTACAAGTTATGGGTTCATATCTACTATATATTGTAATTTTAATAAATTTTAACACATTAATTTATGCTCCGTGTCGGAAGGTAGGGGTTCAAATTGAACCCCCTAGTTTAAGGCTACATTCGCCCTTGGTAGGGATCAGTGGCGGAGCCAGAATTTTCACTAAGGCGTATCAAAATATAAAGAAGTAAATTCATGAAGAAGCCAAGGAGTATCAATATGTATTATATATATATAAAAATAAAAAATTTACCTAGCTACACAGTATAATTTTCCGACGAAGGAGTGTCGGTTGACACCCCTCAACTACATGTGGCTCCGCCACTGGTAGGGATACATGTTCTTTACAACAATGATACAGTTACATACGTATGATACATTTTCTATACAACAATACATATGTTGGAATTAGTTGAAAATGCTACGAAATGGAATTATTTTCAAAAGGCTAAAAACTGTCTTTTAAGCTTCATGGGTCATCCGGTTGTCAAGAAGTAATTGCACGGTTTACCCTTCAAATGGACTGGTCTTTAATAATTTTGGGAAAATGACATAAGGTTCCTACTTAAGACTCTTTCTTATAAAACATAGCGATAGAAGTTTTCCTTATTTACAAAACATAACAACAAATTTACAAAATATAACGGATTTTCATTTTCCATACTTTTAATTTTTTTTTATTATAAATTTTTCGATCAAGGTCTAAAAAACTCACTCAAATTTTTGTGTATGAAAACTGTATAAAAATGTATGAAATGTGTCGTAAAATATTTAGTACAGTTTTCATACACACAATTTTGAGCGAAATTTTTAAGCCTTGAGCGAGATATCACATTTCATACACAAAATTTTGATCGATTGTTTTAAGCCTTAAATATTATATGAAAGTTGTAACAATGTTGTTGTAGTTGTATTAATTTTTCGGAAACATAACTTGAAATTTATACATGAAAGAAGTGAGCGAAATTCTAAGCCTCGAGCGAGATATACATATTTCATACCGTTTTCATACACAATTTTGAGTAAATTGTTTAAGCCTTGAACCAGATATACACATTTGATACATTTTCATACAATTTTTTTGAGCAAAGTTTTTAAGCTTGGAGCGAGATATACACATTTCATACATTTTTCATACACCAAATTTTGAGCTATTTTTTTAGCCATGAGCAGGAATTTTTTTTTCATTTTTTTTTTTAAATTGGAGTCAAAATTATATATTTTGCAAGAAATATATTGTTATGTTTTGTAAACTGAAAAGTTCCATAATATCTTGTAAATACTTTTCTTATTATGTATATATAAGTCAATCACCCATTAATTTTTGCCCTTCAAATGGGCTGGTCTTTAATTTTTTCCCTTCACAATAAAACTTATGCCTAGTGGGACATAAGTTCTTTAACGATGCTAGCATAAGTTCTTTAACGGCACTAGGATGACTTATGTATATTATGATGCATAACTTATGCCCCTCTAGGTATAAGTTCGATACGAAGGACTTAAAGACCAACCCATTAGAAGGATAAAAATGAAAGACGAGCACAAAATAGGGACAAAAGTGCAAATGACTTGTTGTCAATAGTTTGGGCCAGATGGCCATTTGTGACCTCTTCCCTATTTATTCCAAGGCCCACTTTTTACAATGAAAAAGAAGCTTTTTTTTGCGCGGATTGCCTTTTACTTGAGGTGGTCAATAACTTTTGCCCTTCAAATTGGTAGTCTTTAAGTTTATCCCTCGCCTAACACCCCGAGATTGTGGGTTCGAACTCCAGCTCAGTAAAAAAAAATCAAAAGGCAGAATTTCGCAAGGCAGACTTTGCAAAATTCTTCCTATTAATTCTACCTCAGGCAGAATTTTGCAAATCTAGCCAGCGAAATTCTGCCATTTAGGCCGCACAGACAGAATTTGTATGGGCAGAAATTCTGCCTGAAAGGCAAAATTTAAAGACCACCATTTTGAGGGTTAAAAATTAAAGACCACCCCAGCGAAGGGCAATCCTACAATTGCCCAAAAAGAAGTCCAATTTGACAAGCCGAAATCGAAAAATTAAATAAAAAACAATTGAACCTAACCGAATTTATTTTGTTCGGTTCAGTTGTCAAAATCACCAAACCAAAAACCAAGAAATCGAACAAAAATTTTAAAAAACCAAACTGATTGAGGCCTACTTAAATAATTTATTATAATATTTTATCAAGGTTAACCAATTAAATATTCAAAACCTAAAATTCATTGGCCTGATTATTCCAACAATGAAAGCTCTCCCAATTAAGAATTTTTTTTCATTTCAGAATTCGAATCTAAATTTTTTGTTAAGGGTGAAGGGAAAACATTCATCCCACCACACTCTCTTATGGTTCCAAGTAACGGCATCCAACTCATATAGGAGTTATCGAAAGATAAAAGTAGGTTAAGATAATATTTTCTTTTCACTAACAATTTTAAACTTTTATATGAAACAGTTATATCAAATTTGTATCACGTAACTAGTTAGTTTAGGAATTCAGTGTATAGTGGTGAAAACACCATATGTAAAAGCGATGAGGCATGTGTGCGCATATGTTTTATATTCAATTCAAATTTGAATAATATGCTCATGACTTCAAATATAATATATGACTCTAGCGTACTAATATTTGACTTCCACCTTAAATTTAATATTATTCTAATTTTGGAGATCAAAGGAGATTTATGAAATGAGATTTCATTCATCATAATTAATATGATATGGACTTTAACTTTAGAAGTTAATATATGATTTGCATCTTCTGGACTCTAGCTAAGACCACAATAAAACCTCAATCCCTTCTGTTGTATACGATGTTCATGTTTGATAGACATAAAGTGCACAATGTTAGTTTGACTTGTGTATATTAATTGTAATTAATGAATCCAATAATAAAGTATCGATTGACCAATTTGTTTATTAGAGAGAACTATCTTAGTTGAAATGAGAAGTGTGTCACATAAATTATACACTCCTTTAATTTTGTCTTAATTTATATGACACTGTTTGGATTTCGAAAGTCAAACTCTTTAATTTTGATAGTGAATTCAAATATGGAATTTTTAAGATTTTTGAAATTAAATTTACATAGTTGAAAACTACGTAAAAAGTATTACAAGTCACAAAATTGACAATTCAAAATACATAAAAAAAACTCGTGGTCAAAGAAAAACTCATTTAACTCTCAAAATCTGAACGATATCATATAAATTAGGACGGATGGAGTAATATAAAAAGTACAAAATTTTAGTGGATTTATCGGAGATACTCCCTCTGTTCCTTTTTACTTGTCTTTTATACTAAAAATAGTTTTTTTTTTCTTTTTACTTAGATATTTTAGCAAATCAAGATAATTTTTTTCCCAATATTACTCTTATCATTAAACTAAAAGTCTAAGAAAATATGAGGCGGTGGACTTAAATTGGAGCGGTAATGACAGCGGGGATTCATATGATTGTCCCAACCTGCTTGAATTGAAGCATACATATTGTTGGTACGTGTGGAGGATATGAGGAGGCTAGAGATGCTCGTGGTATGAATAGACTTACTTCCACTACTTAAAATAGTGAAAATGAAATACTACTCTCGTTCTTCCAATAAAATTAGGTTTTTGGCTACTCTTCTACCTCATGGGTGAAATAAGTTATCTTTAGCTAGAAAGATATTTGTTTTTGACCAATCCTGAGAAAATAATTTTCGATTAGCATGTGTTAAGGAAATAGCTAACATTTTTTAGTCAAGATCAATCTTCTTTTTAAGTATGATTAAGCCCTGTGGTAGAACATAGTGAATTCGATCGGGAGCATTTATTTTCTAACCTTCTATGAATTTTATTTCTCTTCTTGGGACTTGATTTAGTTACGTGATTGGTTTAGTAAGAATATCAACACTCTAGTTAACTAACTAACCCATTTGTGGAGCACGTTTGTTATCGTAATTGTATGCATGCTACGTAGTTTTTATCTCTTGAATATGTACTCACTTTTCACGTTCTATTATATGGTTGGTATTCAGCGAAACGCTCTACCACCTTAGGCGGTTTTAATTTGAACCAAAAGAAAATATAAAATAAAGTAAGCGCTTGAGAGATGTAAAATGACTACTTAATCTATGGATTTCAGTAATTTCCTTCTGAGATTTAGTTCATTAATATCGGAAGGTTAGACAACAATTAATTTACAGCTTTTTATTGTATCTTTAGAGCAAGGGAAAATCACATATTAATACCACTTGAAGTTAAATATTATAAATTATATTAATACTTTTCCTTATTTACAAAATATACAATTTTAGTTACTTCATATACCAGATTGTAGTTTAATGTGTAGTGCCTTGATTTTAGGCTTTTAAGAAGGAAAGAATCTGCATTTAAGAATTTTGACTTTATTGTAAGATACGATCAGTTTTTACACTTATCAAAAATTATTCTCTCTCATCCAATCAGTTTTTCACATTTATCAAAAAGGTCTTTTCTCTCTCTCTCTCTCTCAAACTCCCTCTCAAACTCCCTCTCTTCCATTTTATTCTGTGTTTTAAAAAAAATTAAAAATATCAAAATTCCATTTTGTTTCCTAGTAAATATCGATTTCAACTTCTAGATGTAAAATTATACACTATTTTCGTTGTTTCTTTGATGTTATCAAATCTTCTACAACTCACATTGTTTTTGTTTTGTTTGTTCGACTTTCTTGTTTGAATCTCATAGTAAAAAGCTTCGAATGGGGACTCCAACCCCTAAAATCAATCGGCTTTTTGCTTCTTCTAGCCCGAAGATTGGTCCGGATCCATCTTTCAACTTGCATTCATTCACTCAATCTCCTGTTAAGGAAGATGGAAAACAACATATTGTTACCCCCAAGGTAGTTCAACAAAAAATGATTACACGAAGCAAAGGCAAACAGAAGGGGAAAGAAATTTCGCTTGGAATGTCAAAGGAAATCGGTTCTGATTCTGATTTTGAAGATGAAATTGCTTCTTCTTCTTCTAAGAAAAAGAAGGTTGACAGTGGTAAAACATCTAATCCGAAGAAAGAAAATGAGTTTCATATTGTTTTACAAAAAGATGTTAAAAAAGGTCAAACATCAAAGAGAAACCGTGCAAAACCGAAATTGAAGGTAAAAAGCAAGTATTTATTACTTTAATTGTTGTTTATGTTCAAATTAACTGGTATGAAATTTGGATAGAAAATGGTATGTATCATATTTATATTTGGGTTTTATTATTGGTGTATGAATGTTGTATATTTTAGGTATTTTTATTGTATATAAACCTGAGCCATATATGGTAGACATAATTTTTTTTATATTTTTTGGATTTATTGTTCATCTGCAGTTAATACATACACTTTTTATACACCAATAATACATTCACTGTTATAAGCTTGTAATCCATATACTGTACTAAGCCTAAAATACATATACTGTAATTGTTGTTTGTGGGCAAAATAATTGGTATGAATTGTGTTTAGTAAATGGTATGTTTCATTTTTAAACTTGGTTTTTATTATTTGTGTATCAATGTTGTATAATTTAGATATTTTTGTTGTATATATACTTGAGCCATATATAACAAACATAATTTTTTATATATTTTCAGTATTTGTTCTCTTGTGGTAATACATATTATTGTCATACACATTTAAAATACATTCACTGTTGTAATTTTTAAATAAATATAAAGTTCCAACCTTAATTGTGTATTATTTAATTGTTTCTTGGAAAGTTATGCATCGATATTCTTAATTTTGGGTCGAATAACATGCCTATGAAAAGGAATAAAATGCTACTATTTTAAGACCTTTTTAGTGTATCAAATTTTCTCATAGTTTCGAGTTTGTTTAGTAATTTGTTATTTTTTATATATTTAGGTAAAGAAAGTTCAAACCAGATTTTGTACTTACACCAACATCAAAGCTATTGAGCATATAAAGTTGCGATTAAAGTCTAAGAAGCAATTGCAGATGTTTAGGGAGTCCCCATTTGGTCATTTTCTTGATTTACCGAATATCAAGGTTCACCCACAACTCATTCGCAGCTTGATGTATGCGGAGACTGATAATGATAGAGATGATATGTTTATCATCAAGTTGAATGGAGAAGAGCTCTTTTTTGGGATAAGAGAGTTTGCCATTATTAGTGGTTTGAAATGTGGCATGCCGAGTGAATTTGTTCCGGACCATAATTCACCAAATAGGTTAATGAATAGTTACTTTCCCAATCAACAAAGGGTACTCAAGAGTGAGTTGATAAGTTTTTATGAAGGAAGCATTTGTGTGGATGATGATGATCTTGTAAAAATCTCCATTTTGTATTTTATTAGCACATTCCTATTCTCAACTGAGCCTTCCAAATCTTACGTATCTAGGCTACACTTTGACTTAGTTGAGAGTGGTGAATATAGGCACTATCCGTGGGGAAACGATTGTTTTAACGAAACACTTGCTTCTGTTAGTCACCAATTGAGTGGTGATCCATCGTATTATAGGGTTGGGGGCTTTCCACTTGCTTTGCAGGTTTGGTTTGATGAATGTTGCTCGAAGGTTGATCCTTTTGTTGCTACTCGTATTCGAAACCACATTCCTTGTATTCTTAATTGGCAAACATCCGAAGATATATTGTACTTTGACTATCTGAAGAGAGGGATGTTCAAAACTTATGGGAATCAGGTAAACAAGAACACTTTCAACATCATACATACATTTTTCATTCACTTTTAATACAGGTTCAAATCTGTATGTTTTATTAGACTTGCTAACCTGTATGAATACACGTGTAATTTTTTGTTTTTGTTAGGTGGTTTTTTCCAACATCACACGAGCAAACGATGAATTTCTACTTCTCACTGAGTTACCAGATCCGCCACAACCACGTACTACTACAAGTGATACACCATTTGTACATGGTTCTTTGTTTGAGGCATTGAAGAATGAGGTTGTAAATGTAGGTATCGAATTCACTATTTTTTATCTTTTTAAAAAAGTATGGAATGATTATGAGTCGGTTAACACATATATGGCTCATAAATTCTACTTCTTTATAGGTTCGTGAAGATTTGAAACTATTTCAGAATAAGGTATTTGTCGGATATTAATGGATTATAAAGTTCATTATTTTTTTTTCTATTAAAATAAACAAATGATCATAAATTTATTGTTTACTGCTTATTTCAGGTAGAGGATGATTTTAAACAGTTGAAGCAACACTTGGATAAATCAATATTGGACATACTTACAGAGATCATGTCCATACATGGCAGGCAGACGGAAAATAATGAATATGAGGTTTTTTTTTTTTTAAAAAAAAAAAAAACTTGATGGATTTCCTCTATATTATTAATTCAATTTTAAATTAATAAAGCATACATTAATATATAGGGTACCGGAGGTGTTAAGGTTGTAGATGGAAAAAGAATTTATAGTGGTGACCAGAATGACAAGTATCATGACATACAAGCTGAGGTTGATGAACAAGCGGCTAAGGGTGCGGTTGGTGGGCTTGATGGAAGTGTGCCAATATCTGGTCAAGCTGCAGTATATTTGAAGACCCAAAGTAATCTTTTAATTTCTAGTAAATTATATTAATGTCCATATTTCACATCCTTAAATAGATATATCATAGATGGTTCAAAATGTGTATGTAATTTTTTTCAGTTAATATTTTTAAAACTTAATTATCATTCATATTTTTGTATGAAACGTGTAGCTGGTATGCATGCTGGGATTGGTGAAGCATGTGATAATGATCTAGAAGCATTGAAGAGTCTGCATGAACAAGAAGAATTGAAGATTCAAGGTCATTCTTTTGCTTGATATAATTAGAATCTGCCATACGTACATCTAAAAAATCATATATGAAAACTATATATAAAGTGTATTAACATAGCTTCTATTTAGTAGAGAATAAGTTGGCATCATTTCTCTAGGATTTTTTAATTGATTACATGACAATTGAAATTACTTTGTATGAATGTATGGTCTAAATAGAATTTTAGCTGAATCTTTCGAGTGTAGTTCATTTGGTGTTAATTATATTCGTAGGTATCATATTTCTCACCCATAAATCCATTCAGAAAACTGTATAAAAAGTGTTGCAAAAAAAGTATTTAATTGTCAATTCAGTATTTAACTTCTGGACATAACTATTTATGCCAAATGTAGTTGGTGTGCATGATGGGTTTGATGGAGCCGGTGATAATTGTCTATTTCATCAACAAGCCTCAATGATTCATACTGAACATGTTCCTAATTTAGGTAAGGACTTCACTTTTCATTGAAATGTATTTGTTTGACAGAGGGTTTTATGCAGTAGCTTTCCATTTACTTTCATGTATATATCGATAGTATATGTGTTAATACTACCTAATAGCTTTCATGTACATTCATGCTTGACTTGTGGTGTCTGAATCATGAACTTTCTGTGCATGATGGAGATGTTAAATTGTATAGATGCTAACACTGTTAGTTTCATACTGTTTTTAAAGATTTATGAAATATATTGTATTAAATTTTTTGAAATTTGAATTTTGCAGATGCTTTTTTAGATGATGTGGTTGTTGGAATTGATAAAATGGGTAGTTTGTGCAATTCTGTCTCCAAAACCCCTACTCTTGATGACATTGAATTGCCTGCATATAGCGAGACCCAGATTGTTGCGATTGAAAACAGTTACTATTCTAACAATGTCACTCCTGAACAACAGCCAAGACTCAGAAAGACTGGAAAATACAAATCATCTCCGTATGTTGGTTTTAGTTCAGCTGGCAGCAGCTCGAGTAAATCACCTATATATTTCAAAATAAAACATCCTTTTGCAAATTACAATGGTTTCGAAGTTGATGATGCACTGCTCAATGAATTTACATCTTGGGTATATGCTAAAGTCTCTAAACGGAAGAACAGGTATGTATAAAATATATTATTTATTTAACTATTTCTCTTGCAAACATTTATGGCTTTTTGCTTTCCAGAATTTCAGCATACACTTTAAAGGACAGCAAGATTGTCAATCCTTATGATTTGGGAGTCAAGAAAGTTGACAAAATTGAGTGGTTCTACAATGTCATTCAAACTGGGAAAGCGTGGGAAGACTCGGTATGTTATCTCCAGACTTTTGATTTGTTTATTTCATTTTGTTTTTGCTGTATGAAAAATACTTTCAAGCTGAATTTTTGGGTGTTGCAAGGATGGCAGTTTATGTTGAGATGGCATTAGGATAGGTGTGTGGCCATTGTTGGCACAAGTGCTATGTGGATTGTATAATTTGACGTTTATATGTATGAAATTTGTGTCGAATGTTGTTTGGAGATATCCATATGTGTATGAAATGTGCATGTCAGTATGCATATTATAAAAACTGATATATGACTATTAAACTGAATACTTGATAACAGAAATTCTTTACCATTCTTACTTATATTTTAATTGACATTCTTTTTTCAGCATGTTGATGTCATTATGTATTACTTGAGGAAAAAAGCAAAGTATGGTCCAAATAACCCAGTGAGATACACAACAACAGATTGTTTTTTCATAAAGTGGGTTGAGGCTATCCACAAGCAGTACAAGGAATACAAAAATGATAAGCGTTTTATTACTGCTGATCATAATGTGGCAAAAATTATTCGTGGGTTTAAATTGATTGCAAATATTGCTTGGGATACAGTTGATAATGTGCTCATCCCAGTCAATATAAGCGAAGAATACCATTGGGTGTTGGTTGTTTTATGTATGAAAAGAAGGTGTCTCTATGTATATGTGTTACACCCCGTACTTCGGAGAAACACTGTTAAATTTGAATGTAAGAATGTCGAGTTACGACTAGGTAAAAAAAACTTTGGAGTATGAGGAATGAGGCATTATTAAGTATATTGTTCAAATAATGGATGATTATGATCTTGTAAGTCGTAATCGGGAAAGAGTATTTTAAAACACAAGAATATGGTCATTATCATGTATAATAAGTGATAAATATCATGTATGGAGGGTTTCGGAATATTTCGAGATCGAGCAAGTTGAAGAAAATAAGTTCGACGAAAATTTGAGAAATGTTGGACAGATTTTTAGTCAAATTTGGAGGGGTATATCTCTATGCATATTTGGAGTTTTAAGGCGTTTCAAAAGCCTAAAATGAAGTTCGTCAAGTCTAGTTTATGATGCAACAAACCACTCATCGATAGGACGTCGGAGTAGAGAATTATAGACGCTACAAACTGAACTGTCGCGCAGAAACAGCACTGCTACAGCACTACTACAGTACCGCTACAGCACTGCTACAGTACTGTAGCTACAGTGACGCCGTTTCAGCCCTTATAAAAAGGGGCAAACCCCCATTTTTATCATCTAAAAACTTCTCAAATTTTCCAGAAAATTCAGCAACAAAAAGGGGCCTAAATCTCACATAAAAGTGAGGATTGTGAGTGAAATTTCAAGCTACGAAGTACTAATCGAAGTCCGGGCAACGCATAATCACGAATATAATTTTGTTTGGAGTTAGAGGAGCATGGGAACAATAAGATGTTGAAGAATTCTCTACTTTCATAAAAACAAGGTAAGAATCAATTCTTTTTTCTTATGTTATGAAGGTTTGTTTGTGTTGTAGTATGTAGAAATGAGTAGAATTTATGGAAATATGGAAGTTTGGAAAGTGGGTGTGTATATATGTAAGTGGCCATATATGTATATTGTTGTATAGGTAATATGGGTTGAATTTTATGTTGTACTCTAGTTGTGGTTATGGTGGAATTCATATTGGAAATGGAAGTTGAATGACTTTGGTTGAGGTTGGAAATATGAAATATAGCCATGTGGTGTATAGAAGTTGAATGGAAATGGATTAATTTTGTTTAATGTGTTAGTTGTGTTGTGGTGAACCTTATGATGTAAATGAAGGTTAAATGACTTAAGTTGGCATTGAATTGGAATGTAGAAGATTATGTCACTTTAGAATGATTTTGTGATATTATAGAAATGAAGTTGTTAAGATGTGAATTATGATTATGGTTGATGAAATTGAAAGATGGAAATATGTTATGGATATGTGGGTTGAATATTAAAAGTTTTGGATGAATTATGACTTTGGTGGAAAGTTTGTATATTTTGTATATCTTGTGAATATTTTGTAGAAATGATATGAAATGCTTCCGAATTGTATTGTAATGATCTTGATTAGTAATGAATATGAAAATGTCGATATTGATTTGAAAATACGAAGTTGGAATGAAGGTTACGACATGATGTTGGAAAGATGAATAATTATGTTATATTGTGTTTTGTAGTGATTATTGTTGTTGTTGGTGGTGTTGTTGGGTTGTTGTTAATTGTTTTGGCCGAGTTGAATTCTCGGGGGCGCTATATGTATAGGGGAGATGCTGCCCAAATTTTTATAGACAAGAATTGGTTAAGGTTGAAATTTTAAGTCTTATGAATAGTAAATTGGTAAATGTGACCATTTGTAGGTTTTGGACGAAACGGGATTTGAGTTTTGGCAAGCGTAAAGGGCAAGAAAGGTATGTAAAGCTATCCCGATTCTTCTTTTGGCATGTCCTAGATGTACTAGGGTCGGATTCGAGCCTCGGAAAATATTCTGTCTCTCGGAATCTGCGTTTGAAATTGTCACTTTTTCATTCAATAAGATTGAACCCTTTAAGTATGCTTTATTGAGAAATTATGCAAACTTCTCCAAACTGCCTAGAAAGTTATGGAATATCCCTAAGACCTCTGTAGGTGACCCCATAAGCTTAATATACGTAATTTGAGCCCGCCGCTTTGTTTGTCCCGAGGCGGGCCCACTATTTTCGATTTTACCCTTATGGTAATTTGTAACTTGATTGTAAGCGATTTTCAAGGAAACGTCTTAACTACTTTTCCAACTACTAATGATACTTATTTTAAATACTTTATTGAGTCTATGTAAAGGTACGATATGTTGGGTTGCATTTAGTCTCCCACTATTCCCGTTTAGCTCCTATTTGTACTATTGCCTTATTTTCGAACGATATGAAATAAAATGTTTTAACTATCCTTTCAACTACTAAGGAAAATTGTTTTAGTGATTCCCTCGGGTTTGGTAAGCTATTTTGGAATATGAAAATGATTTCAGAAGGGTTATTCTTCCGAACTCATTATGACATACGACATACACTTACTATGGTTCCGTCCGACTTCATTGATTTGATTTGTCATTCGATATGCCTCATTGAGTCTCTGGAAATCTATGATATTTTTATTGCATTTAGTTTCTCACTACTCCATTCGTGGATGCCTCAATGTTTCCCACACTGAGCCCGGGCCAGGATATGTTGTCAAGCGTATTCCACTGCATTGTTCGCCGTGCCTCGATGTGAGGGGGCAGGTATATATGTACATGGGTTGTGGAGTATGCTGTGCCATGTACACACATTCTGATATGATATGATCTGATATGGCCATCTGATATGATATGTTATGTTACGGGGTTATCCCCTATTCTGCTCCTTATATGTTGTGGCACCAGCGTCGGGGGGTGGCCACGTTCTGTTTGCCGAGTCCCTTGGCAGGGGCCGGATATGATATGGTATATGTTTCTGTACACACTCCTCATGTTTTGAAAATATGCATTTGATACTTCGGATGTTACACTCACTTCTCTGTAAGTTCTGTTTCGGTTATGATCTTGTTCCGTAGTGGGACCAGGTACGACATATGTTTTCAGCGAGTGTTATTTATGCTATATGATTAGCATTTTGCTAATCTGGATATTCAGTTCATTTTCTGTATCTTCTGCTTCGATTATGATTTTGGTTTACTACGTTCCGTGCTTTACATACTCAGTACATATTTCGTACTGACCCCCTTTCTTCGGGGGCTGCGTTTTTATGCCGCGCAGGTACTGACGACAGGTTTGCTGACCCGCCTGCTTAGGACATCTATTCTGCTATTTTTGGAGCGCTCTTTTGTCCAGAGCTTATATTTTGGTACAGTCCGCTGCTATTGTGTATATGTACATTATTCAGGGTACGACGGGGCCCTGTCCCGTCTTATGATTCTGTTATGTTCCGTAGAGGTCTGTAGACATAATTGTGTGGGTTCTATATATGTTTTGGGTTGTTATGATCTGTGATGGCCTTATCGGCCTCCACGTGCAAAATCTGTTCATCTGTGATATTTAGTAGCGCCAACTAACCTTTATATTAATATATTTTGACAATATGCTGGTTTGGGGTATTGGGTACGTTTGGGTGTCCAGCACGGACACTAGTCATGGCCTACGGGGTTGGGTCGTGACAATATGATTCATTCCCGGGTAGGGCAATGTATACTAATTCAATTCGAGAAGTTGTTGAAAGGCTGGCCACCATGATACCTCTCTTTTTCAATTGCACTGGATTTTATGGGAAAAGGAATGACATAAACTGGATAACTGAACCAACATATGTTGGGAAGAGCTTTGATGATCCTTTGGAATATGTCTTTGTGGATCATTTGCCAGAACAGCATCCGGAGTCTAAGTATGTATCTCTACTTTATTTAATTTTTTTAACATATTATAATGGTGTTCATACATATTAAATATTAACTGTTTCTTTATGTTTGTGATTATTTACAGTGATTGTGGGTTATACACATGTGCATTTGCTAAATATATCAGCCAAGGTGTATTTGAAATTTCAGAAGAAGATTTTGATGCCGCTCTTCATCGTCGGAGGTATGGTGCCCTGCTGTGGGATTATGCAAGAAAAAAGCAGGCTGATGGAGCTATTAGTGAGAGTGAAGTAACAGGAAATGTTACCAGCAGATTGGGTGGTCCAAAAATTTGCAAGGAACCAGTACCTGAAAGGGAGAAATTAATGAGACTAAAACGAAAAGTTTAGAATTCTTAGAATTAGTGACTAGTTATTAGTTTGTTGGTGAAAGAAAGATGATTTTTGTTGATGTTGGCCTAAGTAGTTGACTCCTTTTGTTGGTGAATTAAGTTTGACTAATATGATACTTTTATTATTCTTACACCTTATATCATTAGTTTTTAATTTTTTTACCAATGTAGTTATGTTAATACAGTTCTTAATTTGAAATCAATGATCTACCATATTTGTTCTCTAATACACAAAATATACAGTATCTATAATATACACATGTTTTAACATGAAGTATATAAACTATATTAAATTCAATAATCAACCAAATTTGTACTTCTAATACATAAAATGTACAATATTCATACATATTTCATACATTGTTTATACGATAATGATACAGTAAACAATTAAAATTCTTCCATCTTAATTTTTATAAATTATTGATACACTAAACAATATAAGATTTTATACATCATGAAACGTGTTATATAGATATATTTATGTTGCATACATTATTTATACTATATTGATACACTAAAAAGATATGAAATTTGTTGTGTTTCATATATATATATATATATGAAAATTGTTGTGTGTCATACCTTTTTTATACAATAATGATACACTAAAATATACGATATCCATACATAATGTGGCATACATTATATATATATGTTTCATACATTATTTATACAATAATGTATACATTAATGATACAATTTACATACGGTCATTTATAATGTATGGTGCATACATTATTTATACATTATTGATACACTAACAAGAATTTTGTTCATTCACTAACATAACACTTTCCTTTTTTATGAAACACGTTATGTGATGCATTATTTATACAATATTAATACAATAAACAACTAAACTAATACCAACTAAAGCTCTTGATACATTATCTATACAATATTGATACACTAAACAATTAAACTAATACCAACTAAAGCTCTTGATACATTATCTATACAATATTGATACACTAAACAACTAAATTTCTATCGATTGAAGTTTTAGTCAATATTGAGTTGTTAAATAGAATGCCATGATATTTCAACGGTTTGATACAAATTTTACAGTCAAACTAAACAACTAAAGTTTCGATGCATTAAATATGCCAAAATAAAATAAAATCCAGCCATGAAATAAAAATAAATTCTTGCTAGCCAATTTAATAGACAATGCTGCGACAAAATAAATTTAGAATTTATAAAGTAATGAGTGTCTACTAACAGTGAATGTAAAAAAATAAAAAAATTGGCTATATGGAATTTAATTTCATTTGGGAAAATTGCTACATGTCTTCTTGTTGTGTCCCTCTATGCCACACTTGCTACATGTCATCTTTTCCCTCTTAAATTTCACCTCATAAAATGGTTTCATTCTCTTCAACGATGGTCTCCCTGGAGGTCTTTTAGAATCTGGTGGTAAAACAATTTGTTCCAACACACCAAATGGTATCTCCCATGTACTCTCGCATGGAAGAGGTTCCACTGGTATGGCATATGTATCTTTGAAATTTTTATTGCTGTAGTAGGCAGAGCAGTAGTCCTCTCCATGTTGGTGCCTATACATTATAGCAGCCAAAGCATGTCCACATGGTAGCTCATCAAGTTGAAACCTTCCACAACTACAAATCTTACTTCGAAGACACACACTA
Source organism: Lycium barbarum (assembly GCF_019175385.1). Classification (NCBI taxonomy): domain Eukaryota; kingdom Viridiplantae; phylum Streptophyta; class Magnoliopsida; order Solanales; family Solanaceae; genus Lycium; species Lycium barbarum. The sequence goes on along the minus strand of NC_083346.1, from coordinate 12,504,863 downwards.
AATCTCTTCATACCATCTGTCACTGTATGTAGGAATTCAGTGGAAGCCCTTACCTACCATAAAAAAGTTGGATCACAATTTAAATTCAGAAATTTAACAAAAAACATACAACATACAACATAAATACATAAATGATACCCTACTCATACAGTTTAAAAACTTACAGTCATACGGTTTGATAATTCCTTGTTATCCTCATAAGCTTTATTGTACTCATTAGTAAGATCAGTGAATGTATTTCTCCCTTCTTCACTGTGTTTTTCATTCAAAGTTTCAATCAATTGTCTCATGTAATCCATTAACTTACAGATTGGAAATTCTCTAGCTTTGGCAATGCTGCTGTTTATAGATTCAGCAATGTTTGAAGTCAACGTCCATGTTCTCTTCACTGTTGCATGTACCGGAGACCATTTATGATACCCACTATCAAATAAGTATACACCCAACTTCTTATCTATTGTGTCCAGCCTTCCCATGAGTTCACTAAATTCTTGAAGAGTGTATGCCTTAGCTAATGCAAAGTATAGTTTCCTGACCTGTTCTTTATTTCCCCTGCATTTCTTAAGTAAATTATTCCACAAATGCCAAATACATGCATAATGAGTCAACCCGGGATATACTAATGCAGAAGCTTTCCATATACTATCATGTCTATCTGATACAATGCACATATTCTCCCTTTCACCAAAAGCTATCCTAAATCTCTCAAAGAACCATGTCCAAGATGCATCATTCTCTGAATCAACTATTGCATATGCTAGTGGCAGTATACTACCTGTTTTTGTATAAAAATTATATGCAATCAATACGGTGATTTATAATTGAAATTTAAGCATAAAATTAAAAACAAAATTACAAACCTCCAGGATCTAGTGTGCTTGCTATTAGCATAGTTCCTTCGTAAGTTGATTTTAGATGGGTGCCGTCAACAACTACTATAGGCCTACAATACTCCCATCCTCTAATACAAGGTTCCAATGCTACAAATGCATACAAGAAACGGTCTTCTCCTGTTTTTTCCAAACTGACAACTGAGCCCGGATATGTCTTTTCCAGGATGTAAAAGTAGCTCGGTAACTTATTGTATGATTCAGTTGGATCCCCTCGTAACATGTTTAATGCCTTTTCCTTGGCTCTATAAGCTTGCATGTAAGTCATTGTTAAATCATGTTGTTTCCTCATATCTGATGCTATATCCTTTGGTGTGTATACTATTTTTGGATCTTCATACTTATCCATTATCATAATTCCAACAACTGTTGTAGTTGCTTGACGTCTTGAATAAATCCTATCATTTAATGAGTATGAATGTTGTTCACAAAATAATCTAATTTTGAAAAGCCCTGAATCATTCAAACTTGACGATTTAAAACTCCAAGAGCAATCGTCCGCAGGGCACTCAAGAAAATAGCTATTGTTGGAAGAAAGAAAAACATCAGAAACATATTTTATATACAGTTTTCATACATATATCATACAACAATCCAAAACATAAATAATTGAAAGGATTGTTTAAAATTTATATCTTACATATTATTCAACATATTGAAATAACATTAATTTTCATACCTTTTAGAACTAGATCTTCTAACCCGAAATTGGAATAGTTCTTCATAACCGCAACAATTGTTTCCTTGTCCTTATAAATCTGTTTTTCAGCAACAAATTCATATCGATTGTCGCTTATAATTCCATTTCGTTCACATTCTACAGCCTCAAAATCAACACTTGGAACTATGGCATTCAACTGATCAGTTTTTTCATTGTGTGAAGGTACGGATTGTATAGAATTTGAACTGCTGCCTCCATCGTCTTGGATTTCAATTAAATCCAAAGCTACATCCCTCAATGTAATACATAAAGGATACTTACTGAAGAAGTTTTTGTTTTCCTTTTTTTGATCTAAATATACATGGACACCTATATCGTTGTGTATGGTCATTGGCGGGCATCTGTCGCTAACAATGTATTTAATCTCCAATCCTTGAATTGTTGTATCTATTCCTAGTTGAGCAGCAATCACTGTGACCAAACCTCTAAACCTTGATTTGGAATCGTATAATATTCCTTCAACTTCAAAATTTACGTATCTACCTGTCAAAAAATTAAAACAAAATACACATTATACGAACCACGATTATGATACAAATATAATACAAAGTGCATACACACTAACGACACATTACATAATCAAATATATACATTTTAGATTCATCATTCAAACATATTTTATACACAACTATACATATTATATGGTTTTAAACGGCAAAAAAATTAAAAAATTGACATGAAAAAAAACAAAATTTATAAGAAACTGGGCATTAACATATGAACACCTGATGCGTCCCATCTTCCATTGTGTTGTACCATTATTGAATGAATTGTCTCATCTGCCATTGAAACATACGAAATTTTTGATCCGGAACTTTGATTTTGAATGTTGTATGAATTCTGCAATTCTCAACTACAGTTAAATGAATCTTTAAGAATCTTCAACCGTGATGGTGAAAATATGGTTTCTACTTTAAATTTTCGTGGATTGCTGAAATTTGGGAGAAAAAACAGGGGAGAGAAATTATGGGGAGCAGGATGTTAATCTGTTGCACCGTGATCTTTGGGGATTCTTGTACCGTATATTAACTTCTTTTACCGTATTTGTTATTTTGTATAGGGTTGGTAAGTTTTCTAATCTTATTTTTTGCAAACTTGAAAGTATTGGTATTTTTTGTAAATACTCCCTCTATATATGTATATATATGTAGTTAGCCCTTAGAGCAATACGGAAGAAGCTTCTAGCATGGCAAGACATTCAAAGACAAGTAATTTGGCCCGACAAGAGGAAGTTACTATTTATAAGTTTGTGGGCCTGACTGTAGTAAGGGTGCTTCAGTATATAGAATGGTACCGGATGCTACCATTTATCAAGTGTAGTCAGAGAGGAATAGTGTGATTTTTCAAAAAAGAATCTCTCCACAAGATGATAATCCTAAACTTGCAGGATATGTTAAACAGTTAAATGTCTATTCCATGTAGGAATTTTTTAGGCCTGGATATATATAATAGTTTTGAAGTGGTGTTGCTAGTAGTTGTTTAAACACTCGACTTGGTAATAAAATGTTTATTTATTAAAAAAAAAACTATAATATTTTATCAAGGTGTACCAAAAATTATCCAGAATCAGAAGCCCATTGGCTTGATAAGTTCGACTCCGTACGGCGAGGGCTTACTAAGGGGGAAAGCTCTCCCCTGTCAAGAATTTTTCCATTTCCGAACTTGAATCAAAAACTTTTGGTTAAGGGTGGAAGAACAACATCCGTTATCCCACCACACTCTCTAATGATTCCAAGTAAAAGAATCCAACTCATATGTGAGTTATCAAAAGATAAAAGTATATTAATATAATGTTTTCTTTTCACTAATGATTTTGAACTTCTAAATGAAACGGTTCACATAATTGTCTATCAGGTAACTAGCTGGTTTAGGAGTTCAGTGTCCAATGGTGCAAAAATCACTCCGTATGTAATAGTGATAAGGCTATGTGTGTGTGTCATATATATTAATTATAGGGATTTATACACAGTATAGTCACCTATCAAAAAAATAGCTGACATATGTATAATATATAAATACAAACGCGCGCGCAGCCATGTATAATTAGTGTATACTATATGTATATTAACTAGAGGTTGTTAATAGAGTGGCCAACTGTGTAGGTTCCCCTATATTATATTGTACTTATGTTTTACATTCAATTCAAAATTGAATAATTAATATGTTCATGACATTAAATGTAATATGATTCTAACGGACTAATATTTTCCTTCCACATTAAGTTTTATTTTGTTCTATACATGGAGATTAAAAGAGATTTATGAGATCATTCAACATAAATATTGTGATGTGGACTTTACCTTTTAGAGATTAAGGAACCATAAACATCTTCTGGACTCTAGCTAAGACCTTAATAAAGTCTCGAATATCCAAACTTCTATTTTATATATGTCCGTCATGCTTGATTTGAAATAGCGCGCAAAATGTCAGTTTCACTTGTGTCTATTGGAAGGAATAACTAAAGAGCCCATTCATAAAGTATTGATTGACCAATTTGTTTATTAAAGAGAACAACTATTATATATATTAATAAAAGGTGTTCCATATTAAATTATACATACAAATAAAAAGTACAAAATGTTAGTGGATTCATTGGTGATATCTTACTTATGATAAAATAAAATAAAAAATAGAGGGTTATTTCAACTCATAACTAAAACTGGAACTCGTTCTCACTCAATCTTATACTAGCACTTAAAAGAAATAATGTTGATCAAATGTAACATCAACTTTTTGTGTAAGAGAATGTGAGGAGGCAGACTTAAATTGGAGAGATATGATAGTGGAGATTCATATAGTCATCCCAATTTATTCGGAATTGAAGAGATATTACGGAGATTGTTCGTAATAGGATTCATATAGCCGTCCCAATATCCTATTAAATTGGACTTAACATTCTAACACTCTATGAACTACATTTTCTTTATGCTTCTTACGACTTTCTTTTAAAAAGTGATTCGGGTAATAATAAATCAATACTCTAGTCGATTAATCTACTCGTGGAGTGCAATTGCTATAATATTTGCATGGTACGTAGTTTCTCTCCCTCCCACCTGTATTTACTTTTCACCTTCTATTATACTGTTGGTATTCAGCTAATACTTAGCTACCTTAGGCGGTTTTAATTTGAACAAAAAGAAAATATAAAACAAATCAACCTATTGAGAGATGTAAAATGACTACTTAATCTATGGATTTCAGTAATTTCCTTCTGAGATTCAGTTCACTAAAATTGGAAGGTTAGACAATAATTAATTTACATCTTATTTTCAAAAAAAATTCAATCTTTTTATTAATTAGGTATAAACAGTTTCTCTCCTATGTTTCTTACTAAATGCATAGATACATCTTCTCAAACAATAACTCAAAATCAATATAACAAATTAAGGAGCAAAGGTGATAAGAGACTTAATAAGAGTTTGAAGGCTTTCTAAATCGTTAGGCTGAAAAATATAAAAAGCATACACTTAGTTCATAGACAAATCCTATTAATACAAGAATTAATAAAGTTGTCATAAACTAAACACTGAAACCTAAACACTTGGGAAATTCTTTCCACGCATAGCCTCCACTTCCTTTTTTTTTTCCCCTCCAATCACTACTCTTCTACATACGCTTTTGTTTTTTTTTTTCCTCTTCATTTTCCACTGCCAGGAGCTCTTGATGAACCTTCTTTATCAAATTCACGGTCCTTCCTTTTCCTGCATCAATAGAAAATCACCATTTGAAAATAGTAGATAAATGATGGTAGAAATAGAGTTATGCAACCTCGATTTCATTTTATATGGTGAAGTTTGACAGATACAAAATTAAAGAGAGAAAGAACATGCTTTTAGCACGTAGCAAAAGTACTCTTAAAACTTGTGATCTTAAACATATATACCATGACATTTTTATGACTATGAGAACATGTCATTAAGGATAAAATCAGATTTTTAAAGTTACAGTTTTTTCGAACATAGAAAAGCATTATTCTTTATGTTCCTATCAGGATTTAAAGAGTTTCTCATCAATCAGTTATTTCAACTCACCATTTTCCTTAGGATCAACAGGAGGAGGATTTGGCTAAGATGGATCATGTTCATTAACAGATTGTTCAAACATTAATTTCTTAAAGAACTCTTGTTCTTGAGCATCAACTTTTCTATGAACTCTCTAAAAGTGTACACACTTTAATGACTAGTCATGTCTTAAATTGATTCTTACCTATTAAAAGTAAAATAAAAATCTCAACAAATATTAGATCTGAAAACATAACACAGACTACATTTTTTTTTTCTTACGGAAATCCTAATGAAAAGCAGAAAATAGAAAAGTGCAACATACTCAGCTATGATATGTTCTTCACATTGAGTGTGTAGGCCCTCCTCCGTGTTGATACAGCATAGCATCAATCTGATCATCATTTTCTAACCCAAGTTCATTTACAGTCCTATTCGGCGAAAGACGTTGGCCATCGCAGAAAAAACGAGCTGTTTTGTAATCTATTATTTGCTTTTTCTTACAATAAGCCTTGAATATTTCCTTCATCATTAAACTAGGATTAGCTTTGAAAGAGACAATCGTACCATCCTGAGATGTAATTTTGAGCTTTAGTGCATCAGTTGGTTCTTCCAATGGTCTCTTGTTTCTCTTATCTCCGGTCATTTTCTTTGTTCTTTCTTCTTGAGAAATTAGAGAGAGAAATGAAAGAAAAAAATACAAAGAGGTGATGAGAGGGAAATTTTGCTTCTCACTTAATGGGAGAATAAATCACTTTTGATGATGATGTTACAATTTGTAGTGTGTATATATACACAAAAAAAATGGTGTGTGTGTGTGGGGTAGGAGGGGGTGGGGGAGGTAGGTGGTTATTGAAGGGCTGAGTTTCAATTAATTGATGTAGTTAATTAGATTGACTCAACAAATTTGTAATCTACTAAAGTTATGAAAATCTTGAAGAAGAAATGATCATTTAATAGCATGCATATTGTGTTAGTAATTCGTTACATTAAGTTTTCTTTCTTTCAACTTATTTACAATATTACCAGTCTCATTCTTTTTTATTTACAAATATAATATTGAGAAATTACCAACCGCTCCCCCAAACCCTTATCATCTTATTCTTACAAAAAAGAATAATCAGATCGATTCGAAATAGGGAAGGTAAATCAAAAAGAAATTTGACAATTAAATTGAGTTCAAGTATTCAATAGGTTACCACCTTTAGTTTAGGTGTTTAAATGGAAATTCATCACAAATTTAAGGGGTTGTCTATGTATTCAGCCTTATAGATGCAATATCATATAGGATGTCTCTATTGTTGCCCTCGTTAGCAAATGTATCATCAGCTCAAACTGTTCTACGGTATAATTAATTTCGAGTCCCTAAAAACTTACAAAATTATAGTAGCTAGTAGATTAAAAAGTGTCCTCACACATAGTATTGTAATGTATATATCACACCAAACAATAATTTACTAAACATAATCTTTGACTAGCTAAATCACCATAATCTAGCGGTATTGCTAACATCTTTACTTGGATTATTTTAATGAATTTTAATAAATCCTAATATTCATATATTATTTAAATATTATAGCAACTATGATTTATATAGTCTTTTTATATAATTTCTAATTATTTTTAAAAAATATTAAGATTAAGAAATCAATATTCAAATCGAGACTATTTTTTGTTTTTTATAGAGATGCTAACGCACTCATTGTAGGTGTGCAATCGAGACTAAAAATTAGAAGTTTTGACCTTCGGGTTCGAATTACTTCATTGTTTGTGAAACAAACGGAGTAGTATGTTGTTTGATTATATGATCCGGTATTTGTATTTTCTCTTATTACTATATAATAAGGGTCTGTAGTCCATAGTTAGAGTTAGTTAGAGTCCTTGATTACATTACAACTAAGGTTGTCAACTAAAATTTGTCTTTTCATATTTATCACTATATTTGCCTTTTATTGTTTCATCTACTATAGGGTGTTTAAAAAATATCAAGACACTTTTAAAACCTTTTTGACAAAACAAAACCCCTTGGCTAATTTTTTTAAGGTGATGTGACATGTACTAACTTCTTCATATATCTTATTTTTACTTCTACTTTATTTTCTTAGGTGCCACATCCAATTTTGATAAATTTAGAAAATTTTAAGCTCCGCTTAAAAGGCTTAAAAAATTGTGAATTTCCATGAAGTCGATTAAAAGAAACACGTCACTATGCATCATTTGAATGAAAGAACACACCACATTTGTAGTTACCTTAATTACAACATGTACTGCACCCAAAAAACGAAATTTCTCTAATGAACAGCTCTTTAATTGCTTGTGTGAAACTTTAAAAATTTAACAGATAAAATTGGTTTTCATTTGGATTAGATATTGTTACCTAAAATGTTTATTTTTATCTAATCATTTGTTAACAATATTGAAATGAGTCTTTATTGGCATATTGTGTTGACTTGTATGTTGATTAGAAGTATTGTTCATGTTTAACAATATTAACTTTCTTTTTTTGGATTTTATTTGGTGTATTATAACATTTTATTTTTTAAATTCGATGTACGCATACTTAGTAATATTTTCTATGCATTACGAACAATGTAAGTTGTAGTTTATACTCCATTCATAAAAAATAAAAAAAATAAAAAATGCAAGGCATACTATTCGGTCAGTCAGTTCAATATTTGGTATGAATTCATAAATATATTTCTTATTATATATTTATACTTAACAAAAAAGAAATTATAGTTTGAACTTGATGGAGTAGTTTTTTTTTTTTTTTAATTAAAGTTAGTTTATATTATTTCCAAAAAGGGGATAATTACATGGTAACTATCCAGCATAGAATGACAGGCCATTCTTGCTCAAGGGGGGTCTCCTCCTACACCAATAAGCTTACAAAAGAGATTTTAAACAAATGTTGAATCTCAGAAATAACAGATTCATCATTTGTTCCAATCTACTTAACCTATACCAGCTTTCTGAGTAGTTTAAATGTCGAGAGCATCTTTGAAAAATATGTAGTTAATGAAATAATTTTTTAGTTTCTCAGGCAGTAGTAATGTCAAACGAATTGTGACAGAAAGGAATATACTTTTTATGTTTTTTGTATATCTTTTTTTTCGGTGGGTGAAAAAATTTTAGGCAGTTTTTGTTAGCACAGGGAAACATGATTAAACGAATCAAGAAGCATTGAATCTTCATTTGTGTTTGAGAAAATAATTAAAGTATACATTTATAAAATAATATTTCATTTAAACTAACAAAAGGAAAAATGTCATTTTCTCATCATGTAAATTTTAGAAAGTAACACGAAAGTCTACTTATATTAAGAAAAGTTATTAATTTTCTTCATCTTTTCGATATATTTTGTATAATTTAATTGAAATTGACATCTACAAACATTAGTAAGTATAAAATTTTATTTTTATTTGTTTGAAAGTTAACTTTGTTTATAAGTAACCTCATTAAAATCTCAACAAAAGAATAAATATAGCATAAATAGTTGATGTTTCTAAAACCATACTATTTTTCTTCTCTTTGGAAGAAAACGGTATAGTTCATATTAGATGTTGTTAAAAATTAAGAGACTTTATGTCATGTAGTTATTTGAAGGTAAAAAAAAAAAAGGTCTAAAGTAAGGACAAAAAAAGAATTTTTGTTCAATCTTTAAATATTTTATGCAATCTAAATATATGGAAAGTCTTTAGTTTTTAAGAGTTTGCAGAAAACATCGAACTAATCTTTCAATAACTTAATGTCACAAAAAACAAATTAACTTTTAATCTTAGTTTTGGGCCCGGTGCTAAAGTTCGCCGAAACTATCAAATTAATCTTTCTACGAGAATACCCATTTTTGTAGTCCTCACATGATGTTTTTATTTCTTTTTATTCCTAATTAAAGTTTTAGTGACTTACAACGTCCTCATACATAACTTTTAAGAACTTTTTTCATACCAATTAAAGTGATGATTTCATGAAAAAGGTGATAATGGGCCCACAGAGCACACTAATCATACATATTATGGTCTTTCTTTTATGTGAAATTATATTAAACTTGTTTTATATTATATTTTTCCTTAATAATTTATTATAGACGCGTAAAGAAATCATGCCATCATTCAATCTATATCTTATATAAGCTTAATTATTGAATTAAAATATTGTTCTTATGATATTATTTTTTTATTGATGCTATTTACCATTTATCATATGATATTTTAAATTTTTATTCGTCCGATTAAATGTAAAGTTTTTTTGTTTAAGTTTCTCCTGTAATTTTGTATTATACGTGCTTGCAAGCAACCCTTCCCAGACCCCATTTTGTGGGATTTCACTGGATATGTTGTGGTTGTTACGTGCTTGTACACATACGTAATTAACAAAGATTTCACTTAAGGTAGGATTAAGTTTTAAAGTAAATGAATAAACATTAATAACTTATATCATTATTAATATTTTTTTAAAATGCATCAGAAACTGTAAATTATAGTCCTTCTGTCCAATCGAAATGAATTCCGAAGTACGATAGCTAATTAATCTAAATTTACGTGCTGACACTTTTAACATAAATTTTATCTAATAAATGACTATATTAAAAGATGAACTACAAAACATTATTTTAATATATATTACGAGAAACTTTGAAGAAAAGGTAGTGAAAGAAAATACAATTTAATATCCAAACAATAATAATACTGAAAAATTGCAAAAGTATACTTTCACTTTTTAGTATTAAAATATTTTGGGAAATGCGGGATAGTCAATATTTTATATAATTTTGGATAAAATAGCTAAGTTCAACGTGAAAAAATTATTACAATGTATATTCCATAAAAAAAGTTCATTAAATTAAGAAAAAGGAAAAAATATATTTTTTAACATGTACTTTTTGGATGGAAAAAGAAAGCATAAAGTAAGAACAATTTAATTTCATTGTTTTTGCAATATTTTTTTCTATTGTTTAATTTGAAAGAACATCTACAAAAGTATCTTGCAATGCCAAAACTTTTAATTATTTTATATTGATTTATAATTTAACTTTATTGATTTCATCATACAACAATATTGTAGCATAAAATATTTTTGACAATTAGTAGTATCTTTTTGTAAAAAATAAATTAGCTAATATGGGTTCAATTTAGAGAAATAAATGAAATTAATATAAAATATGAAAAGCTCATTGGATCATCGGAGACTATTATCTCAAAAGTTCAGTAAAATAGAAATTAGAAAAGTTTTCATTTATTAGTCTAATATATAAACTATGAAAAATGTTTTCCTTTAACTTTTAAATACCTATTTTTACTTTAATATTTTAGAATTCTTTAGAAAGCATCAAACTAATATAACAAAAACAAAGAAGCAAGAACAAAAAAAAGTTTAAAAAAATATCTGCAAATTCAATTTTAACGTCAATTAAGCTCGGGTCAAATAACACTAGTTAGACATATAATAACAAAACCCTTGTAATAATATCAAATTTCAATATACAAGGGTTGGGGGGGGGGGGGGGGTGCAAATTTTGAATTCAAAATTTCTCAGTCAACGTCCCAAGTCCTGTCTTTATGCAGTAGTAATAAATTTAATCAAAGTCTAAACATGACTTGATGGAATTTCATATAATCCCACTTAGACTTTCTTGGCCTAAACAACCATTGAAGGTCTTTAAGAAAATTAATTTAGCAATAAGAGACTTCTACAAAAATAAAAGTTTAATACTACAATGCCCATTAAAGTCTTTGGATAACTAGTGATTGATGAGAATCCAAAGAAGATTGTTCTCATAATTATAAGAACACATGTCACCTTTCTTTTTTTCTTTTTCTTTTTTTTTTCTTTTTTTTGCGTGGTCTCCTTTAATTTGTTTTTTCAGAGGTAGTAAAAGCTTGGGTTACAAAATGGGCGAGCAAATGATTCGGTGAAAATCATATATTACCTCTATGATGCAAGTTACTAACATTATACCTGAGAGTGATTTACAAGGTTGGCCTTAGACGTGAGTGGGGTCTTAAACATTTGAACTTGCTTACCTAGGTCCCATGGGCGAATATAAAGGGTAAAATTTTCTTACTATCTCTAGTCACGTAGAATGAACATCTTCCTTTGACACCGATCATTAAGACCTTGCTAGAATTGTCACTTTGTAAGTACAAAACATTTTAGTAATTCTTTTGGTTATACTGTTAGTTTGTTGCCCGTCATATTCATAATCAGTTGCTTATCGCTTCTCCAAAACTGTGTTGTCTAGACACTTCAACTTTATTAAAAGTTAGCAACTTAGTTCACAAAACATAAATACTTCTTAAACAAGTGGATCTGCAAAGAATAACAAGTTTTGCTCCCTTTTTTTGAACTACTAAAATCATAACCAAGAATAAGCCCTTAAATCTTTTCCAGATTGTCAAAAAGGAAAGGTTATTTCCATTTTGGCACTTCCATTGAGCAGTGGTACTGCTGAAAATGGTAGAACACACATTTTACCTCAGAGCATTAAAAAGGTGATCATCACATTATGCTCCTTCTAATTGGAAAGAAAGAAAGCATTGGAACACATACAAACTATATTCAGCACATATGCTCTACATGAACGTGAATAGAGAGAGCATTGATGATCAAACTAAGAAAGAAATCCAAGTCATGTAAACTGTTATCTAGTCGAATACTGAATCCTGGTACAAACATATGTTCCTAACATTCCTTCAAACCACCACCAGCAGCATCTAGAGTAGAGACAGAGATCCCTTAGAGCTACTGTGGTCAGGCGACTGGCTCCAATGCTTCAATTGTCATCACACTATTACCACGAATTACCTGGAAGAGAAATTTTGTAGCAATTCACCAGTAAGGACCAGCTTAAACTCACTCAAGGGACATCTATCATTATTGAGTTTTTGCGAATTAAAAAGAAAACAGATAAAAAGGGAAGAGGGCTTAAATTCATTAACAGGTTATGTATTTAACAGTATGGCTTATACAGTTGTACACAGAGATGTGGGATCTAAGCATCCAGAAATGAAAAGGGTTAAGGGAAAGAGAAAACGAGAAGGGAACTCACCACCATGCCAATTTCATTCTTCTCATTACCATTAACTTCCACAGTGTTGTCAATGACCAAATTCATGAACTGATCAAACCCACGAAGAGTCCCAACAACTAAGCAGTTGGCATTCAACTTGACCGTGAAAGATAAACAACATTACTCAAGTGTGAAAGTAACCTCATAAGGCAATTAACAGAGGAGTGTAAAATAAAAATGCAGACCATGAAAATTGATGCTCTCTCTGACTAAGAAAATGCTATCTGTAGAGATTTTTTTCTTTAAAGAAACACCTCCATTCAGATTGCACTTTAAACAAGTTCTATGCAGTAAAGCACACAAGGTTAATGCAAAAGATGCATTTACAGCTTCATAAATATGACTTGTTTAAGTCCGGGGACATCTATGCTTGGACAAAAGTTGCACCTTTCAAAATTTACCACAATAGTCGCTTCAACTAGTTCCTCACCCCCCCCCCCCCCCTTCTTTTTCATTCCCACAGCAAAACAATCTGAGAAGTAAATCACAAGAATAGCATCATTGCTGCAGCAAAAGCATGCAATAACAAGAGAAACATTCATGAAAAGGTTTTTGATTGCAAGATGTCTAGGAAAGGTACTGTAAAATTGCAGTTTTGGCCACTCAGACTTGAACCATTTGCATCAAAAGGAAATATAAACAGGAATGTATTGAGAGTCAGGATATACAGAGAGCATGGTAACTGATGCTGAGATGCCGTTCTAGTAAGAGTATAGAGGTCAAAATACTTTCAGCTCTTAGTAGTCTAACAATAAGCTCTGAGATGCTGGGCTCGTAGAAGATGGAGGAGGAGATGCAGGGCATGTGAAGTTGCCCCTTTAGTGCTGATGTGGATCATATGGAGTGAGAGGAATAGGAGAGATTTTGATGGAATAGAGAAAGATTTTGTACACTTCCACTTTTTATTTATCTACATGTATCTTTGTACTTTTTAAGAGTATCTACTCCTGATGTAGGTGGTGAGCTCATCGTTTGCAAGTTACATTCTTCGGATGACAGTAAAACATGGAAAGCCCTAAAGACGTTATCGTAAGCCTTTCATTTGGTCCTATTCCCATTATGAATTACCCAGCACTCTTAGGATAGCTATAGAGTTGCGCTATGGAACATTAGCTACTATTTTTCTGTTTTATTCTTATGGTTTAGCCAGAGAATTATTGGAACATGCTGTTTGTTTCTTGTCCTGCATTTCTGATTGTGATCTTTATCCTTTTTTGCTTGTCAAATAAATTTTTAGATCTGATGTTGGAAGAAGAAAATAGTTGTAATTGTCATTTCAGTAGCTAGCCTTAGTTTAGTGGATGCAGCCGCTGCAGGTGGTGCAAGAGGGATTTGCATTCGGGATTATAGGATATTATAACCACATGAAACAGTTGAAGTGTGCGGTAACAAGTAGCGTTATTTATTCTACAATAACAACAACAAAAACATACCCTGTATAATCCCACTAGGTGGGGGGGTCTGGGAAGGGTAAAGTATACGCAGACCTTGCCTCTATCTTTTGACAGGTAGAGAGGCTATTTCCGATAGACCTCCGGTTCAAAGAGAGATGAAAAAGCATCAGGGATAAAAAAAAAAGCAACAATAATAAGCAGTAATAGCAACAAGATAATAGAATCACATAATACAAGAAACAATCAAATATTACTAGAGATAAGAACAAGTAATTTAAAGCAGAATAAACTGGCATTTCTAAATAATATGCTAATCGAAGTACAAGCAACAACAAAAGTAGTAACAAGAATCGAAAGACAAGACTAATACTACACGACTATAAGTATGCAAGGATAAGTACAACACCACACAACTGCTTACTAACCTTCTACCCTAATTTGTGTCCTCCATAACCTCCTATCTAAAGTCATGTCCTCGGTAAGCTGGACATGTAATGTTGATTATTTATTCTCTATCAGAAAAAAAAAAGGTAATGTTGATTATATCTTTCATTTTTTTAATAAAATAAAGTAATTAACGTAGATCATATTCTAAGGGTCTGTTTGTTTGGACTATATTTTGGTTTAAGCAGAATAAACTAGCATCTGTATAAGAATCACGTAGTTTGCAGGGAAACACAGTTTAATGTGTTGATCAAAATTTAACAAGAATTGTGGGGTCCAGCCCCATAAATTGAGGAAGAAAACATCTCTCTTATTTTGAGAAGAAAACATCTCCCTTGTTTTAAGGAAGAAAACATATTCTTTGTATTTGGCAAATTGTCAAGTGCTTGCTTGAGTCACTAATGACATCAATAGGTTCATTTCATCCCTATAAATAGGGAAGCTCTCTCATTTTCTAGACACACCAAAATCTCAGACAATACATCTGAGTGAGAGCAAGGTGAGGTATTCCATAGACTGTAAGAAAATAGTCTGTGAAGAAAAATAGAGTGTGAGTGATATTGTAGTGAGGTGAGAAAAATCAAAAGAGTGTTTTTCTTTTTGAGTGTGTAGTGGTCTTTGGAGTATTTATACTCGTGACTACACAGTGTAAAATTCCTTACTATAGTGATATCAGCTGCTCCTATTGGCCGTGGTTTTTCCCTTATTCAGAAGGGTTTCCACGTAAAATCTTGGTGTCATTATTGCTGCATTTTATTCTTGCTGATTTAACCATAACTTAGTGTTCCGCGTTTATCACTAATACCGTGAATATTATTTTTGCGGATCTATTTTATTCCCAACAAGTGGTATCAGAGCCAAGGTTCTGTCTGAGTATGCTCTGTGGTTGCAACACAGTATGAACTTCCACATCAGAAAATAATTACTTTGGTCTTCGAATAAAATAGTATTTGTATTTGTGATAAACGATGGAAGCCAACACTAGTAGAATGGTTACTTTGAGTGGCGTAAATTATGCCATTTGGAAGGGCAAAATGGAAGATTTGCTCTATGTCAAGAATTTTCATCAACCTGTCTTTGCCAATAAAAGCCTGATAATAAATCAGATGAAGATTGGAATTTGTTGCATCGGCAGGTTTGCGGCTTTATTAGACAGTGGGTTGACGATAATGTGTTGAACCATATTTCTGGGGAGACACATGCTCGGACCCTATGAGAGCATCTTGAAAGTTTGTATCCTCGGAAAACTGGTAACAACAAGATGTTTTTGATAAAGCAAATGTTGGGTTTAAAATACCACGATGGTTCCGCAATGACAGATCATCTGAATATTTTTCAGGGGATCATGAACCAGTTATCTGCTATGGGCATTAATTTTGATGAAGAAATTCAAGCCTTGTTTCTACTTGGTTCCCTACCAGATTCTTGGGAAATTATTAGAACTTCATTATCAAATTCTGCTCCGAATGGTGTGATCTGTATGGATCTTGCCAAGAGCAGTCTTTTAAATGAAGAGATGAGAAGAAAATCTCAAGGTTCCTCCTCATCAGATGTCTTGGTGACTGACACTAGGGGGAGAGGAAAGAATCGTGGTTCTCAAAATAGAGAACATCATAGAAGCAAATCCAGAAGCAGACTTAAAGATATTGAGTGCTATCATTGCGGGAAAAAAGGGCACACAAAGAAGTTCTGCCGGATTTTGAAAAAGGAGAATAGAGATAACGAGGAAAAGAAAGAAGATGGCAATCGTGTTGCCGCTGTCACTACAGAAGATCTTGTTACTGTCCTTGATGCGGATCTGATAAATATTGCTTATGATGAGTCAAGCTGGGTTGTGGACAGTGGTGCCGCATCTCATGTGACATCAAGGAAGGAATTTTTCTCATCCTATACTCCGGGTGACTTTAGAACTTTGAGTATGGGTAATGAGACAGTATCTAGGGTGGCTGGTGTTGGAACGATTTGTTTGAAAACTAGTATTGGAACTAAACTAGTTTTAAACAATGTAAAGCATGCACCTGATGTTCGTTTGCACTTGATCTCTGTTGGTGTTTTGGATGATGAGGGATATGTCAGTACCAATGGTGCTGGAAAATGGAAGCTTACTAAAGGTTCCATGATTGTGGCTCGTGGCGAAAAGCGTCGTGGTCTATACTGGACTACGACCTCTACCTGTGTTGATATGGTGAATGCAGTTGAGAGCAATAACTCTTCAACATTATGGCATAAGAGACTTAGTCACATTGGCGAGAAAGGACTAAATGTTCTAGCTAAAAAGAAATTGTTGTCAAATTTCAAAAGTGCTAAACTAGAAAAGTGTGAGCACTGCTTGGCGGGAAAACAAAATAGAGTCTCTTTCAAGTCTCATCCTCCTTCAAGAAAGACAGAGTTGCTTGAGTTGGTGCATTCAGATTTATGTGGTCCAATGAAGACAAGGACTTTGGGTGGTGCACTTTACTTCGCTAACTTTATTGATGATTGCTCAAGGAAACTTTGGGTCTACGTCTTAAAGACTAAAGACCAAGTGTTGGGTGTCTTTAAGCAGTTTCAGGCCTCAGATGAAAGAGAAACTGGAAAGAAGCTGAAGTGTATTCGTACTGATAACGGTGGTGAATATTGTGGACCGTTTGACGAATACTGCAAGCAACAGGGTATCAGACACCAGAAGACTCCTCCTAAGACTCCTCAGCTTAATGGTTTAGCAGAGAGAATGAACAGGACCTTGATGGAAAGAGTCAGATGTTTGCTTTCTGAAGCAAAGTTTCCAAATTCCTTTTGGGGTGAGGCATTGTTGACCGTCGCACATGTTATTAATCTATCCCCTATGGTTTCTTTGCAAAGTGATGTTCCAAACAGAGTTTGGTATGGCAAGGATGTTTCCTATGACCACTTGAAAGTGTTTGGTTGCAAAGCTTTTGTACATGTGCCTAAAGATGAGAGGTCAAAATTAACTGCCAAGACAAGGCAGTGCATCTTCATTGGTTATGGCCTTGATGAGTTTGGTTACAGGCTATATGATTCAATTGAGAAGAAGGTCGTGAGAAGCCGTGATGTTATCTTCGTGGAGGATCAAACCATTGAAGATATCAACAAAGCAGAGAAGATAAAATCTTCAAGTTCTGAAGGCTTAGTTAATCTTGATCAAGTCCCTCATACAAATGTTGATGACGTTGGTGGGCTCAATGACGATGGTAATGCCCAGACTCATGTTCCAGATCAGCATGTTGATGATGACAATGATGCTGCTATTGATGAGGTAGATGCTCATACTCATGAAGTCGTGGATGAGTCAGATATTCCACTTAGAAGGTCTACTAAAAAACATGTTCCTTCTTCCCGTTATTCACCTAATGAGTATGTATTACTCACTGATGGGGGAGAACCTGAATGTTATGAGGAGGCCATGGAATATGAGCATAAGGATCAATGGATTGAAGCCATGCAAGATGAGATGAAATCTCTGCATGAGAACCAAACTTATGAGTTGGTGAAATTGCCTAAGGGCATGAGAGCTTTGAAGAACAAGTGGGTGTTCAAAGTTAAAGCCAAAGAACACAGCTTGAAGCCCAGATACAAAGCTAGATTGGTTGTTAAGGGATTTGGTCAAAAGAAAGGTATTGACTTTGACGAAATATTTTCTCCTGTCGTGAAAATGTCCTCCATTCGGACGGTTCTTGGTTTGGCTGCTAGTCTTGATTTGGAGATTGAGCAGATGGATGTGAAAACTGCCTTTCTTCACGGTGACTTAGAAGAGGAGATTTATATGGAACAACCTGAGGGCTTCAAGGCAAAAGGTAAAGAAAATCTTGTATGCAAACTTAAAAAGAGTCTATATGGATTGAAGCAAGCTCCCAGACAGTGGTACAAGAAGTTTGAGTCTGTTATGGGGGAGCAAGGCTACAAGAAGACTTCTTCAGATCACTGTGTGTTTGTACAAAGATTTTCTGATGATGACTTTATCATCCTCATGCTATATGTTGATTGTAGGTAAGAATTCTTCCAAGATTGACGAGTTGAAGAAACAATTGAGTAAGTCTTTTGCAATGAAAGACTTGGGTCATGCTAAGCAAATTTTGGGCATGAGAATTTCTCGATCGAGAGATGAAAAGAAGCTTTATTTGTCATAGAAAAAGTACATAGAATGTGTACTGGAGCGCTTCAATATGAAGAGTGCTAAGAGGGTTAGCACACCTCTTCCTGGCCATCTGAAATTGAGCAAAAAGATGTGTTCTACAACAACGGAGGAAAAAGAGAGAATGGCAAAGATTCCTTATTCCTCTGCCGTAGGAAGTTTGATGTATGCAATGGTATGCACTCGACCAGATATTGCTCATGCAGTCGGTATTGTTAGCAGATTTCTCGAAAATCCAGGGAAAGAGCATTGGGAAGCTGTGAAGTGGATACTCAGGTATCTAAGAGGAAGCTCAGATGAATGCTTGTGTTTTGGAGGATCAAATCCAATTTTGAAGGGCTATAAAGATTCTGATATGGCAGGTGACCTTGATAACAGAAAATCCACTACTGGATATCTGTTTACTTTTTCAGGGGGAGCTATATCATGGCAGTTGAAGTTGCAGAAGTGTGTCGCACTGTCTACAACAGAAGCGGAGTATATTGCGGCTACTGAAGCTGGCAAAGAGATGATACGGCTCAAGAGATTCCTTCAAGAACTTGGATTGCAGCAAATGGAGTATATTGTCTATTGCGACAGTCAGAGTGCAATAGACTTGAGCAAGAACTCGATGTGCCATGCGAGAACAAAGCACATTGACGTCAGATATCATTGGATTTGTGAGCAATTGGAGAGCGAATTATTCCAAGTCAAGAAGATTCACACGAATGAAAATCCTGCAGATATGCTGACCAAGGTGGTATCGAGAGACAAGTTCGAACTGTGCAAAGAACTTGTCGGCATGCACTCAAATTAAAAGTCAGTGTACCCTCCTTCAGGTGAATGAGACTGGAGGGGGAGATTTGAAACATCTCCCTTATTTTGAGAAGAAAACATCTCCCTTGTTTTAAGGAAGAAAACATATTCTTTGTATTTGGCAAATTGTCAAGTGCTTGCTTGAGTCACTAATGACATCAATAGGTTCATTTCATCCCTATATATAGGGAAGCTCTCTCATTTGCTAGACACACCAAAATCTCAGACAATACATCTGAGTGAGAGCAAAGTGAGGTATTCCATAGACTGTAAGAAAATAGTCTGTGAAGAAAAATAGAGTGTGAGTGATATTATAGTGAGGTGAGAAAAATCAAAAGAGTGTTTTTCTTTATACTCATGACTACACAGTGTAAAATTCCTTACTATAGTGATATCAGCTGCTCCTCTTGGCCGTGGTTTTTCCCTTATTCAGAAGGGTTTCCACGTAAAATCTTGGTGTCATTATTGCTGCATTTTATTCTTGCTGATTTAACCATAACTTAGTGTTCCGCGTTTATCACTAATACCGTGAATATTATTTTTGCGGGTCTATTTTATTCCCAACAAGAATGTTATTGTATATATATATAGTCAACTTTTGTTAACCTCTACTCCATATAATAAATAAACACAATATAAATAATCCATAATATTCTAACAACCCTTATTAAACAGAATTTTCAACTGTTGGCTTCCAGCTTAGTATTACTGCAAGCAAATGCTTTAAGACTGATAGTCATGGATAAGATATTTCACCTAATGCTTTGTCACTAAAGGAGCATAATAACTGTTTTAATGGAATTATTTCTAATTTGATACAAGTGCTCATGAGTTTACTTTTCTCAGATTTCATTGTAAGGATGTACTGGACTTGCAGTGGTCTGCTGATGGTTATTTTTTGATTTCTCTCTTTCTCGATGAGGCGCTGCCATCTTTTTGCCGAAGGTTATCTTGGTCTCCTGATGGTTCCTTTCTGCTTGTGCCAACCTTGAAACTTTAAAGTCCTAATTATGAATCTTTGCATTTCGACTCGTTTACCGAAAGTTATTCATCTCTTTGTTCTTTTCCCCTGCTCCCCCACCCCTCCAAAAAAAAAAAAAAGGAAAGGACAGGATATCATCCTCAGTGACAAAAAAGAAAAAGAAAGCTCTATCAAGACTCCATGTGTTCTTTGTCTTGAACATACTTTGTTCTTGCAATGACATGACGTTGGTGTCAGTTCAGTCACCCTTTGAAATATCATATTCTGATATGTTTCTCTAATGAGTTATACAATATTTATCTACTTTCAGAATAAGCCAATAATGCAGCATTAGGACCTTCTTTTTGCTGTCCAAATATAAAAGTAGCGCACTGAAGTTCAGATTAATATCATCCCATAGCCCTCTTTGTGAACTCTGTCTTGACATTTGCGCAGTGTCAAGTTAATCTCTACATAGAAAAGGAGTCTTGGCGAAACTGGTAAAGTTGCTGCTATGTGACCAAGAGGTCATGGATTTGATCCGTGGAAACAGCCTGTTGCAGAAAATGCAGGGTAAGGCTGCGTACAATAGACCCTTGTGATCCGGCCATTCCCTGGACCTCGTGCATAGCGGGAGCTTAGTACACCAGACTGCCCTTTTTAGGTTAATCTCCACGTGACATCGGTGTTGTAATTCTCATTTAAGCTTTATCTTGGGACTCTTCATTTGTATTTCTTGCAATACTGCTTCTGAAAGGTAAAATTGTACTCTAGATAGAGCTTCAAGAGAAAGAAACTTGGACTTCATAGTTGTTTCTTCATGTGATAGTGCTAATGCGCTAGATTAAAGGCATCTGACCTGTATTCCTTTTTTGTTTAGGAGTATTATTGTTTAGATTATCATTTTTTGGGGTGGATAGGAAAAAAGGAAATTGGCGAAGTAAAGGTAGAAGGTTTGTGAATATAAACATGTTTTGCTATTTCAGGTTCTTACAAGTTTGCGCCTGCTTCAGAAGCAGCGAACACTGCTTATGTGTCTTCTAGGAAAGATCTCTCAAGGCAAGGATGGTCTGTCTTTTTGGTACAATTGTATTTTATTAGAGCGTATCCATTATGTTCCTCTTGCTCACAATAATCTGATACTTACGCCTCAACTTTGTTGGATATTTACAGGCCAGCTTTAATGCTCTCAGGTGCCAACAAACCTGTCATTGCTGTACGCTTCTGCCCCGTGATATTTAGCTTGAGAGGATGACTGCAGCATCATCGTTCAAGCTACCTTATCGACTTATTTTGTTGTGGCTACGTTGAATTCCTTGTACATCTATGACATGAAAAGTGTTCAACCAATAGCCATCGTAGCTGGTCTTCATTATGCTGCTGTTACAGACATAGCATGGTATTCCGGGCTTCCCTATTCTTTTTAAAATGATGTCAGCACTCCCGTTCTCCTCCGTGAAGCATTCTAGAAATTTATTTAATTCCTTATTTTTTTTCCTAAATCAAAATGATGATGAAGGTCCGCTACTGGGAATTATCTGGCTTTATCCTCCCAAGATAGTTACTGCACTCTGATAGAATTTGATAATGAGGAACTAGGATCCACTTTTTGTAGGCCAGGTTTGCTGTGTTCCTCGCTCCAACTAATTTTTATTGTTTTGTCCATGTGTTCGTCCTCATACTTGACTAAAAATATGTTTCCATTTGGAAATTGTTTGCAGAAAAAGAAATTGCTGGACTTGATAGAAATATCGTACAGAAATAGGAAGAAAATGTCCCGGAAACTATTGACAGTGAGAAGTCCATGCATACAGATAGTGGAAAAGCAGAAAAAGAAATTGCTGGACCCTTCAAATTTCTAAAAAGACTACCAGAAAAAGGATCACATCAATGGCCATTGATTGATTTTGGTAGTTCTCTGAAATTCTAGTGGGTTTCTTTTGTTGTATTACCTTTTATTAGGGGGTGGGGCTTGGAAAATGTTGGGGGAAATTTGGACGACTTTTCATCTACATATGTATACCAGTAATATTGTCAGCCAAATCATTTGCTTATTGTTTTCCAGAAAAAGGAGTTATTTATAAGGAGTTGGATACTCTTAATGATGTGAGACCTTTTGGGAAAAACCGTGCGGGCTTGGCCCAAAGCGGACAATATCACATCATGTTAAGAGTATCTTTGAGCCATTTTAGCCCAACAACTGGTATCAGAGCTAAAACGGCTCAAAGATACTCTCAACATGATGTGGTATTGTCCGCTTTGGGCCAAGCCCGCACGGTTTTTCCCAAAAGGTCTCACATCATTAAGAGTATCCAACTCCTTATAAATAACTCCTTTTTCTTTCCAGCTACTAATGTGATATTTTGTTCGCACACCGTGCAGGCTTGGCCCAACGCGGACAATATCACATTATGTTAAAAGTATCTTTGAGCCGTTTTAGCCCAACATATCTAGAGTCTGACAAACATTAGACAAGTTAGTGTGGTCAATTGATTTTGTAACCTTTTACTTGTAATGGGCCATGTTGAACAATCTCCTCAAGATTATATATTTAGTAGGTAGAGTAATCTCATCATGTTTCAATTATGACAGATAATTCTTACTAATTTTGGTGTAACAAATTTGTTAAAGATTTATATAATGCTAATGACAACAATACCAAATATATCTCAATTCCGAGCAATATGAGCGGACTCTATGAATTTCTATTGACCATATCGCTAAGTTTAAGCTCGAAGACGTATTCTAATCCCTGAAACTTTAAAAAATAAAAATAAAAAGATACATTCAAAATAACTTTCATGTTACATTTTCAATTTTTCTGATGTAACAAAGAATCGAGTGAACAAAAGAAAGTTCAAGAGATGTTATATACATTTTTCTCCTTCCCTCTTCCACAATAAATTTAGTGAACCCAAAAAAAAACAAAAAAAAAAAAAAAATCAATTTCCCGTTACAAAAACTATACATTTTCTGTGCAAAATTGATTGACCTCCATAGAAAAACATAAGCTGGTAGAGTTCCTTCTTATGATACATCAGTCCAAGCTAATGAATCTGCAACAAAAATTTTTAAAAACCAAACTGATTGACGCTAAATAATTTATTATAATATTTTATCAAGGTTAACCAATTAAATATTCAGAACCTGAAATTCATTGGCCTGATTGTTCCAACAATGAAAGCTCTCCCAATTAAGAATTTTTGTTCATTCCAGAATTTGGATCTAAAAGTTTTGTTAAGGGTGAAGGGAAAACATCCATCCCACACACTCTTTTATGGTTCCAAGTAACGGAATCCAACTCATATAGGAGTTATCGAAAGATAAAAGTAGGTTAAGATAATATTTTCTTTTCACTAACAACTTTAAACTTTTATATGAAACATTTATATCAAATTTGTATCACGTAACTAGTTAGTTTAGGAATTCAGTGTATAGTGGTGAAACACCATATGTAATAGCGATGAGGGATGTGTGCGCATATGTTTTATATTCAATTCAAATTTGAATAATATGCTCGTGACTTCAAATATAATCTATGACTCTAGCGTACTAATATTTGACTTCCACCTTAAATTTAATATTATTCTAATTTTGGAGATCAAAGGAGATTTATGAAATGAGATTTCATTCATCATAATTAATGTGATGTGGACTTTAACTTTAGAAATTAATATATGACTTGCATCTTCTGGACTCTAGCTAAGACCACGATAAAACCTCAATCCCTTCTGTTGTATACGATGTTCATGTTTGATAGACATAAAGTGCACAATGTTAGTTTGACTTGTGCATATTAATTGTAATTAATGAATCCAATAATAAAGTATTGATTGACCAATTTGTTTATTCGAGATAACTATCTTAGTTGAAATGAGAAGTGTGTTTGATCAGAGGTTGAATCAATCACCAGAAGAAGAATTAGGCCAAAAATTGTCACATAAATTATACACTCCTTTTGTCTTAATTTATATGATACTGTTCGGATTTCGAGAGTTAAACTCTTTAATTTTGATCGTGAATTCAGATATAAAATCTTTAAGATTTTTGAAATTAAATTTACATATTTGAAAACTACGTAAAAAGTATTACCAGTCACAAAATTGACAATTCAAAATACATAAAAAACTCGTGATCAAAGAAAAACTCGTTTAACCCTCAAAATCTGAACAATACCATATAAATTAGGACGGATAGAGTAATATAAAATGTACAAAATTTTAGTGGATTCATTGGAGATACTCCCTCGGTTCCTTTTTACTTGTCTTTTATACTAAAAAATAGATTTTCTTTTTCTTTTTTATTTGTCTATTTTAGCAAATCAAGATAAAAAAAATTCCAATATTACCCTTATCATTAAACTAGAAATCTAAGAAAATATGAGGCGGTGGACTTAAATTGGAGCGGTAATGACAGCGGGGATTCATATAATCGTCCCAACCTGCTTGAATTGAAGCATACATATTGTTGGTACGTGTGGAGGATATAAGGAGGCTAGAGATGCTCGTGGTATGAATAGACTAGCTAGCTTCCACTACTTAAAATAGTGAAAATGAAATACTACTCTCGTTCTTCCAATAAAATTAGGTTTTTGGCAACTCTTCTACCTCATGGGTGAAATAAGTTATCTTTAGCTAGAAAGATATTTGTTTTTGACCAATCCCGAGAAAATAATGTTCTATTAGCATGTGTTAAGCAAATAGCTAATATTTTTTGAGTCAAGATCAAACTTCTTTTTAAGTAAGATTAAGCCGTGCGGTAGAACATAGTGAATTCGATCGGGATCGTTTATTTTCTACCTTCTGTGAATTTTATTTCTCTTTATGGTTCTCGGGACTTTATTTAGTTAAGTGATTGGTTAAGTAAGAATATCAACACTGTAGTTAACTAACTAATCCATTTGTGGAGCACGTTTGTTGTAGTAATTGTATGCATGCTACGTAGTTTTTATCTCTTGAATATGTACTCACTTTTCACGTTCTATTATACAGTTGGTATTCGGCGAAACGCTCTGCCACCTTAGGTGGTTTTAATTTGAACCAAAAGAAAATATAAAAAAAATTAAGCGAATGAGAGATGTAAAATGACTACTTAATCTATGGATTTCAGTAATTTCCTTCTGAGATTCAGTTCATTAATATGGAAGGTTACGCTACAATTAATTTACAGCTTATTATTGTATCTTTAGAGGAATGTGGAAGAAGCTTCTAGCATGGCAAGACATTCAAAGAAGTAATTTGGCCCGACAAGAGGAAGTTACCGTTAAGTTTGTGGGCCTAACTGTAGGGGCGTGCACGTGGCAGGAGGAAGTTACTTGGGCAGTGAAGTTTTGTGGCGGCCACAGTAAGGGTGCGTCAGTATTACCGGCTGGCGGCTGCTACCATTTATCAAGTGTAGTCAGAGAGGAATAGTGTGATTTTTCAAAAGAGAAGCTCTCCACAGGATGATAATCCTAAACTTGCAGAATATGTTAAACAGTTAAATTTCTATTCCACGTAGGAATTTTTGAGGCCTGGATATATAGTAGTATTGAAGTAGTGTTTCTAGTAGTTGTTTGAACACTCGACTTGGTAATAGAATGTTATTTTTTTTTTAAAAAAAAAAACTATAATATTTTATCAAGGTGTACCAAAAATTATCCAGAATCAGAAGCTCATTGGCTTGATAAGTTTGACTCTGTACTGCGAGGGCTTACTAAGGTAGAAAGCTCTCCCTGTTCCATTCCCAAACTTGAATCTAAAACTTTTGGTTAAGGGTGGAAGGACAACATCCGTTATCCCACCACACTCTCTAATGATTCCAAGTAAAAGAATCCAACTCATTTGAGTTATCAAAAGATAAAAGTATATTAATATAATGTTTTCTTTTCACTAATGATTTTGAACTTCTAAATGAAAAGGTTCACATAATTGTCTATCATGTAACTAGCTGGTTTAGGAGTTCAATGTCTAATGGTGCAAAAATCACTTCGTATGTAATAGTGATAAGGCAGTGTGTGTGTCATGAGTATTAATTATAGGGATTTATACACAGTATAGTCGCCTACCAAAAAAATAGCCGACATATGTATAATATATATACAAACGCACAAGCGCAGCCATGTATAATTAGTGTATAGTATATGTATATTAACTAGAGGTTGTTTATAGAGCG
This sequence comes from Lycium barbarum, assembly GCF_019175385.1. NCBI lineage: Eukaryota > Viridiplantae > Streptophyta > Magnoliopsida > Solanales > Solanaceae > Lycium > Lycium barbarum. Next base: position 12,478,303 of record NC_083346.1, on the reverse strand, counting down.
GCCAACTTTGTAGGTTCCCCTATATTATATTGTACTTATGTTTTATATTCAATTCAAAATTGAATAATTAATATGTTCATGACGTTAAATGTAATATGATTCTAACGGGCTAATATTTTCCTTCCACATTAAGTCTTATTTTGTTCTATACATGGAGATTAAAAGAGATTTATGAGATCATTCAACATAAATATTGTGATGTGGACTTTACCTTCTAGAGATTAAGGAACCATAAACATCTTCTGGACTCTAGCTAAGACCATAATAAAGTCAAGACTATCCCAACTTCTATTTTATATATGTCCGTCATGCTTGATTTGACATAACGCGCAAAATGTCAGTTTCACTTGTGTCTATTGGAAGGAATAACTAAAGAGCCCATTCATAAAGTATTGATTGACCAATTTGTTTATCAAAGAGAACAACAATTATATATTAAAATAAAAGGCGTTCCATATTAAATTATAAATACAAACAAAAAGTACAAAATGTTAGTGGATTCATTGGTGATATCTTACTTATGATAAAAAAAAAAAATAGAGGGTTATTTCAACTCATAACTAATCAACTGGAACTCGTTCTCACTCAATCTTATACTAGCACTTAAAAGAAATAATGTTGATCAAATGTAACATCAACTTTTTGTGTAAGAGAATGTGAGGAGGCAGACTTAAATTGGAGAGATATGATGGTGAAGATTCATATAGTCATCTCAATTTGTTCGGAATTGAAGAGATATTACGGAGATTGTTCGTAATAGGATTCATATAGCCGTCCCAATATCCTATTAAATTGGACTTAACATTCTAACACTCTGTGAACTACATTTTCTTTATGCTTCTTACGACTTTCTTTTAAAAAGTGATTCGGGTAATAATAAATCAATACTCTAGTCGATTAATCTACTCGTGGAGTGCAATTGCTATAATATTTGTATGGTACGTAGTTTCTCTCCCTCCCACCTGTATTTACTTTTCACCTTCTATTATACTGTTGGTATTCAGCTAATACTTAGCTATCTTAGGCGGTTTTAATTTGAACAAAAAGAAAACATAAAACAAATCAACCTATTGAGAGATGTAAAATGACTACTTAATCTATGGATTTCAGTAATTTCCTTCGGAGATTCAGTTCACTAAAATTGGAAGGTTAGACAATAATTAATTTACATCTTATTTTCAATTTTTTTTCAATCTTTTTATTAATTAGGTATAAACAGTTTCTCTCCTATGTTTCTTACTAAATGCATAGATACATCTTCTCAAACAATAACTCAAAATCAATATAACAAATTAAGGAGCAAAGGTGATAAGAGACTTAATAAGAGTTTGAAGGCTTTCTAAATCGTTAGGCTGAAAAATATAAAAAGCATACACTTAGTTCATGGACAAATCCTATTAATACAAGAATTAATAAAGTTGTCATAAACTAAACACTGAAACCTAAACACTTGGGAAATTCTTTCCACGCATAGCCTCCACTTCCTTTTTTTTTTCTTCTCCAATCACTACTCTTCTACATATGTTTTTTTTTTTTCCTCTTCATTTTCCACTGCCAGGAGCTCTTGATGAACCTTCTTTATCAAATTCACGGTCCTTCCTTTTCCTGCATCAATAGAAAATCACCATTTGAAAATAGTAGATAAATGATGGTAGAAATAGAGTTACGCAACCTCGATTTCATTTTATATGGTGAAGTTTGACAGATACAAAATTAAAGAGAGAAAGAACATGCTTTTAGCACATAGCAAAAGTACTCTTAAAACTTGTGATCTTAAACATATATACCATGACATTTTTATGACTACGAGAACATGTCATTAAGGATAAAATCAGATTTTTAAAGTTACAGGTTTTTCGAACATAGAAAAGCACTATTCTTTTTGTTCCTAGCAGGATTTAAAGAGTTTCTCATCAATCAGTTATTTCAACTCACCATTTTCCTTAGGATCAACAGGAGGAGGATTTGGCTAAGATGGATCATGTTCATTAACAGATTGTTCAAACATTAGTTTCTTAAAGAACTCTTGTTCTTGAGCATCAACTTTTCTATGAACTCTCTAAAAGTGTACACACTTTAATGACTAATCATGTCTTAATTTGATTCTTACCTATTAAAAGTAAAATAAAAATCTCAACAAATATTAGATCTGAAAACATAATACAGACTACATTTTTTTTTTTCTTACGAATATCCTAATGAAAAGCAGAAAATAGAAAAGTGCAACATACTCAGCTATGATATGTTCTTCACATTGAGTGTGTAGGCCCTCCTCCGTGTTGATACAGCATAGCATCAATCTGATCATCATTTTCTAACCCAAGTTCATTTACAGTCCTATTCGGCGAAAGACGTTGGCCATCGCAGAAAAAACGAACTGTTTTGTAATCTATTATTTGCTTTTTCTTACAATAAGCCTTGAATATTTCCTTCATCATTAAACTAGGATTAGCTTTGAAAGAGACAATCGTACCATCCTGAGATGTAATTTTGAGCTTTAGTGCATCAGTTGGTTCTTCCAATGGTCTCTTGTTTCTCTTATCTCCGGTCATTTTCTTTGTTCTTTCTTCTTGAGAAATTAGAGAGAGAAGTGAAAGAAAAAAAATACAAAGAGGTGATGAGAGGGAAATTTTGCTTCTCACTTAATGGGAGAATAAATCACTTTTGATGATGATGTTACAATTTGTAGTGTGTATATATATAAAAAAAAAATGGTGGTGGTGGGGGGGGGGGGGGGGGGAAGGTAGGTGGTTATTGAAGGGATGAGTTTCAATTAATTGATGTAGTTAATTAGATTGACTTAACAAATTTGTAATCTACTAAAGTTATGAAAATCTTGAAGAAGAGATGATCATTTAATAGCATGCATATTGTGTTAGTACACTACAAAAAAATTACTAAATTGTGGCGGTTTATTTATGGAGGTCATAACAAACCCCCACTATACATTCAATTTGTGGCGTTTGTGTCAATCCCCACAAAATACTTCTTTTTGTGGCGGTTTATTTGTGGGTGTTGTAAAAAACCCCACTATAAATTCAATTTGTAGCGTTTGTTTCAACCTCCCCAAAATTATTTTTGTTGTGACGGTTTTTTTGTGTATGTTTTTTATAACATCCTCAAATACATAAAATTTTAGTTTTTTGAGAAATTATGGCAATCTGATACAAATTTGCGATTACTAACTAATGCAATTTTTAGTCATGTGAATCTCGAGAAGAGAAAAGTGTCACATATGAGACAACGCTAGTAGTATAAAGACTTTCCATTTTCACAAATAAAAACAAAGACATATAATTTATTTTTCTTCTGGTTCCTTATGCATTAGGTATGAATTATTATTTCTGGACATGAAATCATGTATCCTTTGCTTATATAACTATTCAAAAAATTATTTTTCTACATTAATAATATTAATGAATTTGCTTTAGACCTCATTTGTTTTGAATTTTCATTAAGAGTAAGACGTTTGAAATTTAATGAAGATCTGAATATTAAAAAACGTTACAAAGTATAAAATTGATCAATTTCGAAAAGTTCACAGATATTTTTTACCCTTCTCCCTTTATTCTATTTATTTCTATATGCATTTTATCTTTATTTAAGCTTTTATTAAAGTAGGAGTAATTATTTTGCAAGGACAACATTATAATTAGAGTACTAATTAAGTACTACTACTTTCTCTGTCCCAATTTATGTGATACACTTTTCGTTTAGTTTGTCCCAAAAAGAACGATACATTTCTATATTTAGAAATAATTTAACTTAAAACTTCCTTCTTTATCCTTAATGAAATGATTTTGAGTCACACAAAAATTTACGGCTTCTTTTAGATCATAAATTTCAAAAGTGTTTTTTTCTTTCTTAAATTCAATGCCTAGTCAAACTATATCACATAAATTTGAACGGACGGAGTACTAAATACTAATAACCAAAAAAAAAAAATAGTGGCAATACGATCAGTTTTTTTATAGTTTCTTTTATCTTTCATTTGGAGCCAAACTTTCCCCCCAAAAATTGAAAGTTCCAAAGACCAAATCTTTCCCAAAAATTTAAAACCCAACTGGCAGTTCCTTCCCACAAAATAAAAACTGGAAACCCACATTTTCTTTGCTCCTACATTTTCACTGGCGGCCTACCTTCTCCTTTCTCCCTTTGCTCCTACATTTTCTTATCTTTTTCTGGTTGAAATTTGTGGGTCAATTAACTCTTTTGATTTACTTTTTCTTTTGTAGGTTTTACAAAGTGGAGGTCTAAAAGAGACGTTACATTGGATCATACTTCTGTGGATGTAAAGGTAATACTCCGTCGTACGGGTTTTAGATTCACACTGGATTTTTGAGATCCAATGTAGCAATACTTTTATGTATTTACAATTCACTAAACACCATGATCTGATTTTGGTAGTCGGTCGACATAGGCTTAGGTTGTATTTTCGATGCTTACTTAGAGTAGAAATAATTCATGTTGTTGTTATTATTAGCATCAGTATACATGGAGGACGTTAGAGACATAGGAACCAAAATTTTATTATGATATATATGATGTATCTACAATTACTTGTTAGTTGACACTTACTACCTATTGTGATTTTTATTCTTTTTGATAGTTCAATAACCATAATTGCTTTTAGTCATACTTTAATTTCTAATTATCTATAAAGTTCTAGTTAAGCCACCTGATATTGATGAAGATCATGTTTTTAATACATTATATTTGTGGTTTAAGTCTTCTTTTACTTTGTCTTTCTACTTTTTACTTTCTGATTGCAAAATTCTTCAAGCGCAATATCATGTTTGACCTTTATCAAAATTTTATCCTCACATCCATGTTCCAATAGACCTTTTTCAAGATGAAAGCTTCATATGAACTTACTTTTGAGATGAATTGGATTTTAAAATCTCTTTTATATGTATGCATGTGACTGGTTTATTCGTACTAAGATATGTTTATTTGTCTAATTACATATACTTTTGCTTTATCATTTCAGCTTAGTGATGCGGAGAGTAAGCTTACTTTACCCTGAGATGAAAGAAGATCATGGGGTGCAACAGCTCTAATCACCGAGCAAATGTTTAGTGTTTTTTTATGTTTTATTGATATAGAACTATTTTTGTTCTTTTTGGATTTAAAGTTGTAACAGTTAACTTATAATATACGAGTTTGTATTACTTGAGTTTGACATGAATATAATTTAAATTCATGTTACTTCTTATACTATGAATTTAGTTGGTGAAATTTTATTTACATTATGTGTTAGTTAGTTAGTTGTTTGTATATAAGATTATATAGGCTTGATGTAATTCAAATTCAATTTTTTAAAAAGATAAAATATCAATTTGTGGCGGTTTAAAGTTTGCACAAATTAAATCGTAATAGATATTAATATCATATTGTGACGGTTTGAAACCAACGCTAGTGTAATATTTTAAAATATTGAGATCATATTGTAGAGGTTCTAAATTGCCACATATTGATGTTGAAAACTGCCACAAATTAAAATTTGATTTTGCGGCGGTCGTCGTGGAGGTTGTAAGAAACTGACACAAATATGCTCGTGGCGAGGGTAATTGTGGCGTTTTTTAAAACCGCCGCAATTCAATTAGTGGGAGTCAAAAACCGCCACTAATCGAAGAAATACCCCCCACAAATTGAGCCTTTTCTTGTAGTGGTAATTCGCTACATTAAGTTTTCTTTCTTACAACTTATTTATAATATTACCAGTCTCATTCTTTTTTATTTACAAATATAATATTGGAAAAAACAAATTCTTCCATATCTTTTAGATGCAAATTTTTCAATATTCGCAAAGTTATCTGAGACCAATTGAATTGCCGTTCATTTCAGTTTTTGAGTCTCATACCTAATATGCCAGCTCCATACGCTATAATTTGTATATATTTCCTTTTACACTAATTAAACTCAAATTCATTCACATTAATATTGTTATATGTAGTTATAGATGGGCTGAATGCATAGACAGCCCCTTAAACATGACATAAATTTTTATTTAGATATCTAAATTAAGAATAGTACCTATTGAACACTTGAATTCAATTTATATTGTACCTATTAGACCCTCTTTAGCAATGTCTCACACAAACATAGTGCGTGTGTTTCAAACGCAAATAATTGACATGTGGCTTTTTCTTTTAAAGCTCTCATCCACGGTCCCTTTCTTTAAAAATTTCTTTTGAGAAATTACCAACCGGTCCCCTAACCCCGTATCATCTTATTCTTACCTCTCCGCTCCCCCCACCCCCATTGTTCCTCTTCGTCTTCCTTGCTGTAGCAAAGTTTCAAATCGTCTTTACCTTTATTTTTCCCAACAATATTTCAAAAAGTTCAGTGAATCACCTAATAGATTTCTCTCTAACAACACTGCACATAGTTAATATCTGAATTTCATTATGCCCTTTATTACAAGCAAACTAAGCTTCTAATTGATATGTTAGATTTTTATTTCTTCTATTTTTATTATTTCTTCTATTACGACCAAAGTGCAAAATATGAAGAGTGGACATGGTGACGGCAGAGAAGATTACGGGAATCAGTAAATATGGTGGTGGCTAGGGAGAGGATGATGAAGGAGAAACAAAAGAAAAAATATTAAAAAAGAGAATCATGACTTTTCACGCGCAGGAAGGTGGTTGAGGCTCACGCTATATGCCATGTTAGCTAGTTGTGTCTAACGGCCACAATATAAATTGAGTTCAAGTATACAATAAGTCACCACCTTTAGTTTAGGTGTTTAAATGGAAATTCATCACAAATTTAAGAGGTTGTCTATGTATTCAGCCTTATAGATGCAATATCATATAGGATGTCTCTATTGTTGCCCTCGTTAGCAAATGTACCATTAGCTCAAACTGTTCTACGGTATAATTAATTTCGAGTCCCTAAAATCTTACAAAATTATAGTAGCTAGTAGATTAAAAAGTGTCCTCATACATAGTATTGTAATGTATATATCACACCAAACAGTAATTTACTAAACATAATCTTTGACTAGCTAAATCACCATAATCTAATGGTATTGCTAACATCTTTACTTGGATTATTTTAATGAATTTTAATAAATCCTAATATTCATATATTATTTAAATATTATAGCAATTATGATTTATATAGTCTTTTTATATAATTTCTAATTATTTAAAAAAAATATTAAGATTAAGAAATCAATATTCAAATCGAGACTATTTTTTGTTTTTTATAGAGATGCTAACGCACTCATTGTAGGTGTGCAACCGAGACTAAAAATTAGAAGTTTTGACCTTCGGGTTCGAATTACTTCATTGTTTGTGAAACGAACGGAGTGGTATGTTGTTTGATTATATGATCCGGTATTTGTATTTTCTCTTATTACTATATAATAAGGGTTAATGTAACTTTTTTGTAGTCCTTAGTTAGAGTCCTTGGTTACATTACAACTAAGGTTGCCAACTAAAATTTGTCTTTTTCATATTTATCACTATATTTGTCTTTTATTGTTTCATCTACTATAGGGTGTTTAAAAAATATCAAGACACTTTTAAAACCTTTTTGACAATACAAAACCCCTTGGCTAATTTTTTTAAGGTGATGTGACATGTACTAACTTCTTCATATGTCTTATTTTTACTCCTACTTTATTTTCTTAGGTGCCACATCTAATTTTGATAAATTTAGAAAATTTTAAGCTCCGCTTAAAAGGCTTAAGAAATTGTGAATTTCCATGAAGTCGATTAAAAGAAACACGCCACTATGCATCATTTGAATGAAAGAACACACCCCATTTGCAGTTACCTTAATTACAACATGTACTGCACCCAAAAGTCGAAATTTCTCTAATTAACAGCTCTTTAATTGCTTGTGCGAAACTTTAAAAATTTAACAGATAAAATTGGTTTTCATTTGGATTAGATATTGTTACCTAAAATGTTTATTTTTATCTAATCATTTGTTAACACTATTGAAATGAATCTTTATTGGCATATGTGTTGATTTGTATGTTGATTAGAAGTATTGTTCATGTTTACCAAAATTAACTTTCTTTTTTGGATTTTATTTGGTGTATTATAACATTTTATTTTTTAAATTCGATGTACGCATAGTAATATTTTTTATGCATTACGAACAATGTAAGTTGTAGTTTATACTCTATTCATAAAAAATAAAAAAAATAAAAAATGCAAGGCATACTATTCGGTCAGTCAGTTCAATATACTTAACAAAAAAGAAATTATAGTTTGAACTTGATGGAGTAGTTTAAATGTCGAGAACATCTTTGAAAAATATGTAGTTAATGAAATAATTTTTTAGTTTCTCAGGCAGTAGTGATGTCAAACGAATTGTGACAGAAAGGAATATACTTTTTATGTTTTTTGTATATCTTTTTTTTCGGCGGGTGAAAAAAATGTTAGGCAGTGTTTGTTAGCACAGGGAAACATGATTAAATGAATCAAGAAGCATTGAATCTTCATTTGTGTTTGAGAAAATAATTAAAGTATACATTTATAAAATAATATTTCATTTAAACTAACAAAAGGACAAATGTCATTTTCTCATCATGTAAATTTTAGAAAATAACACGAAAGTCTACTTATATTAAGAAAAGTTATTAATTTTCTTCATCTTTTCGATATATTTTGTATAATTTAATTGAAATTGACATCTACAAACATTGGTAAGTATAAAATTTTATTTTTATTTGTTTGAAAGTTAACTTTGTTTATAAGTAACCTCATTAAAATCTCAACAAAAGAATAAATATAGCATAAATAGTTGATGTTTCTAGAACCATACTATTTTTCTTCTTTTTGGAAGAAAACGGTATAGTTCATATTAGATGTTGTTAAAAATTAAGAGACTTTATGTCATGTAGTTGTTTGAAGGTAAAAAAAAAAAAAAAAAAGGTCTAAAGTAAGGACAAAAATAGAATTTTTGTTCAATCTTTAAATATTTTATGCAATCTAAATATATGGAAAGTCGTTAGTTTTTAAGAGTTTGCAGAAAACATCGAACTAATCTTTCAATAACTTAATATCACAAAAAGCAAATTTAACTTTTAATCTTAGTTTTGTTGGAATTAATTACATCTCCGATGTATCGGAGAAGACAAGAAATGGCAGCCTGTGTTTTGCAGAGAAAGGGAATAAAGTATAGCATTCAATTCTAATACTGTGCACGTTAACATATCACATAGTCAGTCCTCTCAAATTAAAATTAGTAGTGCTGTGTAGTGCTAGTGCTGACACGTTAAAAGATGCTCTCAATTCAATAAAAGAATTACTAGTGCTGTGTAGTGCTAGTGCTGTGCAAAAAAATGCTCCCAATTAAATAAAGAGTTAGTAGTGTTGTGTAGTGCTGTAAAGATCATATAGTTAGCTGTTTCAATGATTTATTTTTATTGTTATATAAACATCTACTGTGCAGATGAAAATGACACAGAAAATTCATTTCAATCTGTTTCTTCGTCATTTTTATTTCTATCATGGTATCAGAGCTTTCGATCTAAGTCTGCTCTCATTTCATTTCTTTTGCGTTTTTTTTTGTTTTTATTACTGGTTTTTTTTACTTTTACAAATCTATTACAATGGCAGATGATAGTAGTGTTACTTCTGGGACCCAAGTTCCCACTACAGTGACCAATACTAATCAAAATGAATTTAACAATACCTCTCATCCTTACTTCATCTCACCATCAGACTCTCCTGGCACACTGCTAACCAATGCAGTGTTTGATGGTAGAAGTTTTGGTGGATGGAAGAGAGGTATATGGATAGCCTTGACAGCAAAAAATAAATCTGGCTTTGTTGATGGTTCATCCTCAGAACCAAGTGCAGGAACTGATAAGCACAAAGCTTGGTCTAGGGCCAACAACATGGTTATTTCTTGGCTTTTAAATTCTCTATCTAGAGAAATTTCAGAAAGTGTTCTATATTACTCTACTGCTAAAGATATCTGGACAGATCTGGAAGCGAGATTTGGCCAAAGCTCAGGTGCTAGGCTCTTTCAACTCCAAAAGGAGCTTAGTGACTTAACCCAAGGTGCTTCTGATATTGCTTCCTATTTCACTAAGATGAAACGTCTCTGGGATGAGTTGGATACCTTGGACTCTTTTTCACCATGCCTTTGTGTTTGTTCCTGTGGAGCAAAAGAAAAAAATATCAAGTTCAAACAAAATGAAAGATTGCTTAAGTTTTTGATGGGTTTGAATGATACTTATTGTGGTGCAAGAGGAAATATTCTCATGATTTCACCTCTGCCCACTGTATCAAATGCCTATGCACTACTAATTCAGGAGGAAAAACAAAGAGAGGTCCAAAACACACCTAGATTCCCAGGGGAATCATCCTCTTTTGTTGCTGCAAATGCAAATAATGGAAACAAGACTTTTACTACTGATTTTAGGACACAAAGGCAAACTTATGAGAATAAGAAATCTAGGATGGTTTGTAAATATTGCAAGAAAACAGGACATCTGACTGATAAGTGTTATAAACTACATGGTTTTCCCTCTAATTTCAAGTTTACTAAGCAAAGGAATTTTCAGAATAATGTACAAGGAAATGTTGTCTCATCAAATGATTATTCTGGGGAAATTTTTGCTAACAACACAGATGAAGGAGTTCAGGGAAAACTCTTATCTACTGAACAACTTGCTCAGGTTATGCAGATGCTGCAACACATGAACAAAGGTGATCAGGGTTCTACCTCTGAAGTCACTGCATCTGCCAACTGCACTGGTATAAAATTCACTCCTTGTCCATTTTCTTTAAATTCCAAAATGTATTCCAAGGTCAATCATAGATTATTCACAAAACATAGTTGGATCATAGACTCGGGTGCAACAGAACACATGAGCTATAACAAAGAATATTTCTTTAATCTTATGCCTCTGCCTAAGTCCATTACTGTTAGTTTACCCAATTCTCAAAAGGTTAAGGTTTCTTCCTCAGGATCCATCAAGCTTTTCTCTAATTTTATCATACACAATGTTCTATTTGTCCCTAGTTTTCATTTTAATCTTCTATCTGTCCATAAGTTGTGCAAACAGTTTTCCAAGTTTTTATTATTCATCACTTCTCATTGTTTTATGCAGGGCCCTTCAATGAAGAGCCCAATAATGCAGCTTGGTGAAGAACAAAATGGCCTCTATGTCCTCAAAGATAGAATTTCAGCTGTTCCAGCTTCTAGCAGTCTTATTTCTAGTCTTTCTAGTTCTAAATTTTATTCAAAGAAGGATATATCATCCACTCTATCTTGCAGTTCAATTTCTGATGTTCAAAGCTAATTATGGCACGTAAGGTTGGGCCATATGCCCCTTTTAAATATGAAAAATATCAGTAATGTTCCTTTTAATGTGTGTTCAAAATTTTCTGTTCCATGTCCTGTTTTTCCATTAGCAAAACAACACAAGCTCCCTTTTCCTAACAGTACCATTTCCACTAAACAACCTTTTGATCTAATACATATTGATACATGGGGACCTTATCAAACTCCTACCTATGATGGTTATAAATATTTTCTTACTATAGTTGATGATTTTACTAGGGGAACCTGGACTACCTTATTGGCCACTAAAAGCAATGCTTTCCCAATTCTCAAAAGTTTCTTAGCCATGACACAAAGACAATTCAACAAAAAGGTTAAGGCTATCAGATCTGATAATGCTTGGGAGTTAGGGTCAAGTTCAGAAAATTCCAGTTTCTTATCTTCTCAAGGCATTTTACACCAAACATCTTGTGTGGCAACACCACAACAAAATGGTGTAGTTGAAAGAAAGCATAAACACATTTTGGAAATTTGTAGATTTCTATCAAGTTTTGGGCCCGTGCTAAAGTTCACCGAAACTGTTAAACTAATCTTTCTACGAGAATACCCATTTTTATAGTCCTCACATGATTTTTTTTATTTCTTTTTATTCCTAATTAAAGTTTTAGTGACTTACAACGTCCTCATACATAACTTTTAAGGACTTTTTCCATACCAATTAAAGTGATGATTTCATGAAAAAGGTGATAATGGGCCCACAGAGCACACTAATCATACATATTATGGTTTTTCTTTTATGTGAAAATATTATATTAAACTTGTTTTATATTATATTTTTCCTTAATAATTTATTATAGACACGTAGAGAAATCATGCCATCATTCAATCTATATCTTATATAAGCTTAATTATTGAATTAAAATATTGTTCTTATGATATTATTTTTTATTGATGCTATTTACCATTTATCATATGATATTTTAAATTTTTATTCGTCCGATTAAATGTAAAGTTTTTTTGTTTTAGTTTCTCCTGTAATTTTGTATTATACGTGCTTGCAAGCAAACCCTTCCCAGACCCTACTTTGTGGAATTTCACTGGATATGTTGTTGTTATTACGTGCTTGTACACATACGTAATTAACAAAGATTTCACTTAAGGTAGGATTAAGTTTTAAAGTAAATGAATAAACATTAATAAATTATATCATTATTAATATTTTTTTTAAAATGCATCAGAAACTGTAAATTATAGTCCTTCCGTCCAATCGAAATGAATTCCGAAGTACGATAGCTAATTAATCTAAATTTACGTGCAGACACTTTTAACATAAATTTTATCTAATAAATGACTATATTAAAAGAGGGACTATTGTCGTACCCCATTAAAACTGGGTTAATTTAGGAGTACAACATATTGGTGATTCCTATTTGTTTTATTTTAAGGAGTCGCCACCTAATTAATTTAACGGTGAATTAGACCACCTAATTTATTAACTAAGGTAAAGCTAACTAAACCTCCGTTAATAGTCTGCTTAATCAGTGTGATTCTAGGTAAGGGTTCTATATTATCCTAAAGGGAAGGGGTTAGGCATCCTTTAGAATCCGTTAACTACGGTTATCCGACCAAGCTTAGGTTAATTAATTAAGGCTAAATATAGAAATGGCTTACAAGTATTGCTGAGGTTTTTAAAGGAAAATAATGTTAGTTAAGATTTACGGAAAATATAATAATTTGTACAAAAGAGGACTTTAAACGCTACTTTAAAATAAGACTTATAAATGTCGCTTAGACTTTAAATGAAAATATAGTAAATGCTATTCAAAGATGAGACTTGTAGGAAATATGATAATTTTCCCATAAATAATAGCTTTTGAGAAAAGATTTAACAATTTTGAACTTTGGATAAATTATGTTATATGAATATAGCAATGTAGAAAAATCTAGGCTTATAAATAGGATTCAAAAGGAAGTGAGTTTTCTTTCTCCTTTTTATTATTTCTTATTAATTATGCTTAGCTAAAAATATGCATGATTGATTCAAACTTGAAGAGTTATCTATAAAATATACTTGAGTTTATACTTGCATATTAGCGACGTTTGAAACGTTTATGATAAAAAAATATGATTCCCTTTACTTAAAATATATAGTCATGCCATTTTGCAAATCAATTATTCCAAATAAAATAAAACATGAAAAGAAGAGAATAACTTATGGAATTAATTGTTAGTCTTCCTTACACTAAACTACCCATTACTAAAACTAAACCTACTAATTCATTAGGATTTATCTAAACTAAGAAAACAAAACAAACAAAGAGTTAGTTGCATAATACAAATTAAATGTACAAAATGAATAGAAGAGTAGATAATTTAAATGGGCTCAGCCCATTTTTTTTTTAAAAAAGCGGCTGCAATCGGGGCTGCTGTTGATGAAATGGGCTCAGCCCATTTTTTAAAAAAGACTGCTGCAGATCTGCCTGCTATTGGGCTTCGACCCAGAATTTCCGTTTCTTTTTTTTTGTTTTGCTGCGAACTAGGGTTGGAACGAAAGGAAAAGGCGATTTCATTGGGCCTTGGCCCAACATCAAATGCGGAAGACGAGTCCCTCGGACTCGTATGTGAGGTTCATGCATAAAAAGATATGAGAGAAAAAGATTAGTATACGATCAATAAGGCTTAAACATGTAAAAATACAAATTCAAAGCAAACTCCATAGATTATATATATATATATATATATATATATATATATATATATATATATATATATATATATATATACTATGTATATTTAAGTATATTTCATGCACACACAGTCATAGGGATGTACTAGATACACTAACATATATGAATTCAAATAAACCCAAAATCATCACGGCATTTCACACAAATCTGATCCTACACTCTTGAACCTCCCACGAGACAGTTTGAGGGCAGGAAAACAGCAAGCCAATATTCCATAGTATATGTACTGAGTATAGCAATCTATGAGCAACTCAATGACTTTAATTAACATTGTGGACTGTATATAGCTAGGCAGTGGTTGATTAGCAGACCAAACATTCGCATCAAATAAGTATGATCAATCCAAACTAAACATGATTGCCGGTTACTGAAATGTAGACTGGTCATTTGTATACTAACTAAACATGAATGAAGATTTATTATAATGCAAACAAGAAGATAATCAGCCACAGGGGATTCAGCTATATTAAGATGCTTAGCAGGATAAGAAACGAAATCAAATTGAACTAAACTAACACCAAAACTTATCAGAACCAACTCATGGACTAGGATAGAGACATTAAAGATAGCACAGAAACAACTCTGGAAATATGATTCCCTTTAAACATACAAAATTAATTTTCACTCTCATAATCATACTTTTACCCATCTCGGATGAAGAAACAGTGGAAGGACGAGACCCTTTATAAATAAAGAATTTGTTCATATAGGCTTAAGCTAAAACACGCAGTTAAAAGAGGTTTAAACCAAGCAAAAAATACAATCATGCTTAATTATAAAATCACTTATCGTATAAGGCTTCACTGGATTAAGCTAACTTAGGCAGGCCAGATGATTCAAATACTAAGCAAACAGAAGGGTCTTTCTACTTCAACTATGATTACAGTTTCAAATTGAGCAAACAAACTAGGACACTTTGAGTGTAAATTTTATACTAATTACAACACTAAGCAGAATAGACTTAATGACTAAACATGGTGTCACACCAACTACAATACTAAGCAAACAAACTAAAAGGCTAAATACAGTTCCTTACCAACTGCCACACTAAGCAAAACAAACTAAATAACTGAACGCAGTTTTCTTACCAACTGCAACATTAAGCAAAACAAACCAAGTAGCTAAACACATATCAAACTACTCATGATTGCATAGGAACCAAAACCAAAGTAAACAAAGGGATGGACCAGATCTGCTCGACTTTAGCAACTTGAGAGATGAGAGGTACGCGAGTATATATTTGGATGATAATAGACTTATTCGAAACATAAAGGATAATCTTGGGTTAAGAATACATTGAACCATAATAAAACATCAACTTCTAGATTTCAATCAGACCAATCACAACATTACATCCACTATAACAATATACTAACATAACCAATATTCAAGCAAAGAATAGTCTAAACTGGACTCCCACATACTGGCAATCAGATCCAAAATTAACATATCTGAATTCTATTTTAGATCATTCAACTAACACAGGACACATGCTTAATAGGGACAAATTACACAATGCTTTCGTACATATTTAAACTAACAGGCTGGCTATAAGTATAAGGCAAACTAAACATTAATCAAGAGCATTCAAACACGTCTTAAACTGAACTAACATATAATGAAGGTGAACTAACAACAAGCAACTAAGTGAGACAGTGAAACTACATCATATA
The DNA here is from genome assembly GCF_019175385.1 of Lycium barbarum. Lineage (NCBI taxonomy): Eukaryota > Viridiplantae > Streptophyta > Magnoliopsida > Solanales > Solanaceae > Lycium > Lycium barbarum. Next base: position 12,462,624 of record NC_083346.1, on the reverse strand, counting down.
AGCATTTAAATACGCCCTAGCGACATGTTGAGCTAAACAACAAATTAAGCATGGAAACACACTACATACCAGAACTGGAAGATAAAAAAAATATGAAGTTTACTGACCTTGGGCTAAAGCAAACATCACTCTAAAACCAGCAAGCTAACCATACATAACTTATATTAACATAAAATCATTTAACTATGGATTTGTATTAATATTCAGCTAAACAGGCTTATGATTTACTGAACTAAAGAGGAATCATACTAATATGGAGGATAGCTAACAGTAAAGGAGTTTCATATAGACGCCAATGACTCAAGCTACTACTAATCAACTATATTGCAGGTTAAAGTGACCATTAAACATGATTTAAATTTATTGAGTGAGGATACATAATCTAGACAGGACTAAACACTCCATTTATGCACACCTAATATGAGTAACACCACCGTTAATCAACTCACATAATCAAATTTATATCAATAAAAGCATTATAGACCTAATATAACCTCATCATACCCAAAACAGGACATATACCGACCATATAGAAACTAAACAGCATATAGAAACTAAACAGCGCGATTCCGAGATAAACACATAGACACTGTCAACTACTAAGCACGATTAAGACATAGGCATTTATTTAATCTATCAGCATATAACATACTTCACCAACCACTAACTGAATTAACATAATAATTGCTAAATCATGAAGACAATATCTAATGCTAACACATAACAACTATGAAGCTAAAAAAATGCAAAAGATGAAAAAATAAACAGAAGGGGATTGACGAACCTTCTCCGGGTGCAGCGAAGTGAGGCTTCGAGTCTCCGATCTACACTCGAAAACTACCAAATCCGAGCTTGCGAGGCTCGGATTCACAGCAACAACAGAGCAGACGAAAACGAAAAAAGAAGAAATTGTTTGAGTATTTTTGATTTGATATTTTGAACTACCACAACGAGCTGCAAATTTGATATTTTGAAAAACTTTAGATGACTCCTCGATCGGTTCCCAGACCCTTATTCGACTGGCAAAACGATTATTTATAGGATCCCTTTTGGGTTTGAGCTAGGGTTTTCGTTTGTGAAGAAGAGAGAGAGGAGCGGGAAGAGGAAAGGAGCGGGGGACAGAGGGAAGTGGGGGATAGAGGGACGTGGGGGACAGGCGTGGGAGAGAGATGATGGAAGGAGAAGAGAGCAAGGGAGAGAAGAGAGAGAAGGGAGCGGGGGGGGGGGGGGGGGGGGAGGCGGCGTTGAAGAGAGAAAGAGAAAGAGGTTAGGGATTAGGGTTAAAAAAAAATAAGGGGATGGGCTTGACCGGGTTGGGTAAATTCGGGTATTGGGTTAAAATAATGGGCTGGTGGTTTGAAGATGTGGGTTGGGAATAAAATGTGGACTGGTCTGAAAATTGGGTTGGGGTGAATTAAAATGGGTAGTGGGTTATGAAAATTGTTTTGGGTTAATCCGAAAATATTGGGGGTGAATTGGGCTCGTATTTGAACTAATAATAATAATAATAATAATAATAATAATAATAATAGCTAGTAACTGTAATAGAATAATGAAGCGCCGGTATTGATAAGAGGCTAATAATTATAGTAAAATATAAAATATATTTTTTAATTTGCCAAAAAATATTAGAAGCGTAAATAGGTATTTCGGAGGAGAGGCGGGACAAAATTGGGTGTCAACAACTAAAAAACATTATTTTAATATATATTACGAGAAACTTTGAAGAAAAGGTAGTTAAAGAAAATACAATTTAATACCCAAACAATAATAATACTGAAAATTTGCAAAAGTATACTTTCACTTTTTTAGTATTAAAATCTTTTGGGAAATGCGGGATAGTAAATATTTTATATAATTTTGGATAAAATAGCTAAGTTCAACGTGAAAAAATTATTACAATGTATATTCCATAAAAAAAGTTCATTAAATTAAGAAAAAAGGAAAAAATATATTTTTTAACATGTACTTTTTGGAAGGAAAAAGAAAGCTTAAAGTAAGAACAATTTAATTTCATTATTTTTGCAATATTTTTATCTATTGTTTAATTTGAAAGAACATCTACAAAAGTATCTTGCAATGCCAAAACTTTTAATTATTTTATATTGATTTATAATTTAACTTTATTGATTTCATCATACAACAATATTGTAGCATAAAATATTTTTGACAATTAGTAGTATCTTTTTGTAAAAAATAAATTAGCTAATATGAGTTCAATTTAGAGAAATAAATGAAATTAATATAAAATATGAAAAGCTCATTGGATCATCGGAGACTATTATCTCAAACGTTCAGTAAAATAGAAATTAGAAAAGTTTTCATTTATTTGTCTAATATATAAACTATGAAAAATGTTTTCTTTTAATTTTTAAATACCTTTTTTTTACTTTAATATTTTAGAATTCTTTAGAAAGTGTCAAACTAATAGTACAAAAACAAAGAAGCAAGAACAAAAAAAAGTTTAAACAAATATCTGCAAATTCAATTTTAACGTCAGTTAAGCCCGGGCCAAATAACACTAGTTAGACATATAATAACAAAACCCTTGTAATAATATCAAATTTCAATATACAAGGGTTCCCGGGGGAGGGGGGGGGGGGGTTAGTGCAAATTTTGAATTCAAAATTTCTCAGTCAACGTCCCAAGTCATGTCTTTGTGCAGTAGTAATCAATTTAATCAAAGTCTAAACAAGTCTTGATGGAATTTCATATAATCCCACTTAGACTTTCTTGGCCTAAACAACCATTGAAGGTCTTTAAGAAAATTAATTTAACAATAAGAGACTTCTAATAAAAGTTTAATACTACAATGCCCATTAAAGTCTTAGGATAACTATTGATTGATGAGAATCCAAAGAAGATTGTTCTCATAATTATAAGAACACATCACCTCTCTCTTTTTATTTTTTTTATTTTTTTGCGGGATCTCCTTTAATTTGTTTTTTCAGAGGTAGTAAAAGCTTGGGTTACAAAATGGGCGAGCAAATGATTTGGCGAAAATCATATATTACCTCTATGATGCAAGTTACTAACATTATACCTGAGAGTGATTTACAAGGTTGGCCTTAGACGTGAGTGGGTCTTGAACATTTGAACTTGCTTACCTAGGTCTCATGGGCGAATATAAAGGGTAAAAATTTCTTACTATCTCTAGTTATGTAGAATGAACATCTTCCTTTGACACCGATCATTAAGACCTTGCTAGAATTGTCACTTTGTAAGTACAAAACATTTTAGTAATTCTTTTGGTTATACTGTTAGTTTGTTGCCCGTCATATTCATAATTAGTTGCTTATCGCTTCTCCAAAACTGTGTTGTCTAGACACTTCAACTTTATTAAAAGTTAGCAACTTAGCTCACAAAACATAAATACTTCTTAAACAAGTGGATCTGCAAAGAATAACAAATTTTGCTCCCTTTTTTTGAACTACTAAAATCATAACCAAGAATAAGCCCTTAAATCTTCTCCAGATTGTAAAAAAGGAAAGGTTATTTCCATTTTGGCACTTCCATTGAGCAGTGGTACTGCTGAAAATGGTAGAACACACATTTTACCTCAGAGCATTAAAAAGGTGATCATCACATTATGCTCCTTCTAATTGGAAAGAAAGAAAGCATTGGAACACATACAAACTATATTCAGCACATAGTGCTCTACATGAACGTGAATAGAGAGAGCATTGATGATCAAACTAAGAAAGAAATCCAAGTCATGTAAACTGTTATCTAGTCGAATACTGAATCCTGGTACAAACATATGTTCCTTACATTCCTTTAAACCACCAGCAGCAGCATCTAGAGTAGAGACAGAGATCCCTTAGAGCTACTGTGGTCTGGCGACTGGCTCCAATGCTTCAATTGTCATCACACTATTACCACGAATTACCTGAAAGAGAAATTTTGTAGCAATTCACCAGTAAGGACCAGCTTAAACTCACTCAAGGGACATCTATCATTATTGAGTTTTTGCGAATTAAAAAGAAAACGGATAAAAAGGGAAGTGGGCTTAAATTCATTAACAGGTTATGTATTTAACAGTATGGCTTATACAGTTGTACACAGAGATGTGGGATCTAAGCATCCAGAAATGAAAAGGGTTAAGGGAAAGAGAAAACGAGAAGGGAATAATAGACTCACCACCATGCCAATTTCATTCTTCTCATTACCATTAACTTCCACAGTGTTGTCAATGACCAAATTCATGAACTGATCAAACCCACGAAGAGTCCCAACAACTAAGCAGTTGGCATTCAACTTGACTTTGAAAGATATGTAGGAAAGAATAGGAAGAGAATATTTTTCTTAGAGAATGCTCAAGTTGTATTAGGCCACTTAAGACCACTTGAGATGATTACAATCATCAATTACATCTCTATTTATACTACTCAAAAAATTAAATCAAAAGTCTTGCACAAACAACTAGATACATGTATCACAATTCACTAGATATATGTATCACAAACTTTTAAAAGATTTCTTGAAAAACTAAGAGATAATATTGAAAGACTAAATGATATTATTGAAACAATAAAGAACTTCTAGAAAACATAAAAGTCAGGGATAGTATCTTTGTGAATGCATTAATTCCAACACTCCCCCTTAATGCATTTGCTTGACAACTCCAATGCGTTCTCGAAGATAGCAAAACTTTTCTCTAGGAAGTGCTTTGGTGAAGATGTCAGCAAGTTGTTCTCCTATCTGGCAATAATGCAACTGAATTTCACCTTTCTCTTGTGCTTCTCGGATAAAATGGTACTTGATAGAAATATGCTTCGATCTTTCATGGTTGACCGGATTCTTGACAATGGCAATCGTTGATTTGTTATCGAATACAAAACAATCCCTTCTTTTTGTTTTTCACCAATATCTTCAAGAATTCTCCTAAGGCAAATAGCTTGAGAAGTAGCCTTAGCTACTGAGACATATTCTGCTTCGGCAGTGGATTGAGCAACAACACTTTGCTTTTTTGACAACCAAGAACAAATGCTTGAACCAAATAAGAAAGCATAACCAGAAGTACTTTTCATGTCATCTATACTTCCAGCCCAGTCACTATCAGAATACCCAATTAAGTCCAAATCTCAATCAAATTTGTACATTATCCCATAATCCATTGTTCCTTGCAAGTAGCGTAGAACACGCTTTGCAGCTCCAAAATGCACTTAGCTTGGTTCTTGCATGAATCTGGATAATAAACTGGCAGCAAACATAATGTCAGGTCTTGTTGAAGTAAGATATAGCAGGCTTCCAATCAAGCTCCTGTAAAGTGAGCTATTAACTTTCTTTGCTCCATCATCTTTTCTAAATTTCTCATTTGCTGCTAATGGCATGGCCACAGACTTGCAATCCATCATTTTAAATTTTTGAAGAATACTTTTAGTATACTTCTTTTGAGAAATAAAAATTCCTTCTTTCACTTGAGAAACTTCAATGCCCAAGATCACTCATTTCATAGGTTTGCATCATATCTTGCTTGAATTTCTGCATCATCTTCAGATCATTTCCTGTAAAAATCAAATCATCCACATAGAGGCAAACAATGACAATGCTGCCATGTTCTTGCTTCACATACAAAGTGGCTTCCCTTTTACTTCTCTGAAAATTATTTTTCAGAAAGTATGTATCAATTTCATTGTACCAGGATCTTGGCGCTTGCTTCAGCCCATAAAGAGCCTTTTTTAGCCTGTACACATTCTCTTCTCCCTCTTGAACAAAAAATACTTGAGGTTGCTCAACATAAATTTCTTCATCAAGTTTTCCATTTAGAAATGTAGACTTAACATCAAGTTGAAAAATCTTCCATTTCTTTTGTGCAGCAACAACAATCAAGGTTCTAATTGTCTCAAGACGTGCAACTGGAGAGAAAGTTTCGTAGAAATCAATACCTGGCTTTTGAGTGAAACCTCTAGAAACCAACCTTGCTTTGTGCTTTTGAATTTCTCCTTCTTGATTGAGTTTGATTTTATAAATCCATTTTAGACTTACAACTTCTCTTTCTTTGGGTACATCCACAAGATCCCAAGTATTATTTTTCTCAATCATCCGAATTTCTTCTACCATGGCTGTCTTCCAAACGTAATGCTTTATTGCCTTCTCATAATTTTCTGGCTCAATACAGGCAAAGTTGCATCTTTGATAGATGTCACTCAACATTCTTGTTCCTCTTGGAGGTGGTTCTTCATCTTCTGGATCTGAGATTTCTTCCCCTTGAGGGACATCTTCCTCTTCCTCATCCTCTTCTTGACTTGGTACATTTAAAGAAATGATAGAAGTATTCTCCACCTTTTTATCTTTCCAATTCCATGCTATTTTTTCATCAAAAATGACATCTCTACTAACAACAAGTTTGTTAGTTTTGACATCGAGAAGCCTATAGCCTTTTGTCACATCACTATAACCAAGAAATATACATTTTTGAATCTTTTCATCCAATTTTGTTCTTTTTTCAGCAGGTATATGAGCATAACAAATACACCCGAAAATTTTAAAATGACTTACAGAAGGTTTCATTCCACTCCAAGCTTCAACTGGTGTCTTATCCTTCAATGCCTTTGTCGGGAACCTATTGAGGATGTACACTGCTGTATATACTGCTTCTGCCCAAAAATATTTTGGCAGCCCTTTCTCATTCATCATGGTTCTGGCCATTTCAACAATGGTTCTGTTTCTCCTTTCAGATACGCCATTTTGTTGAGGAGTGTACCCTGCTGTAAGTTGCTTCTCAATGCTTTCATTTTTGCAATATTCTTCAAATTCTCAACTTGTGTATTCACCTCCTCTGTCACTGCGAATGGTTTTGATGCTGCAGCCTTTTTGCTTCTCAACAAAGGCTTTAAATCTCTTGAATGTAGCAACTGTTTCTGACTTTTCTTTCAAGAAATAAACCCAAGTCATTCTTGAAAAATCATCAATAAAAATTAGAAAGTACCTTTGGCTTCCCAGAGATGGAGTCTTCATTGGTCCACAAATGTCTGTATGGATTAGTTCCAAAAGTACACTTGCTCTCCAAGACTTCCCTTTTGGAAAAGACTTTCTATGTTGCTTTCCCATAATACAACTTTCACATGGATCCACCTCAGTATGTATCTCAGGAAGGCCTTGCACCATGTATCTCAGGAAGGCCTTGCACCATGTATTTTTGCTTCAGAAGCTTCAAACCATGAAAATTCAAGTGACAAAACCTTTTGTGCCAAAGCCATGAATCATCTACAACTTCATTTTTTAATGCATTGTAATGAAGTTGTAAAGGAAAGTTTCTTTTTATCATATTTACTTCAACAATGATTTTATTTGGCTCAATTTTATCATAAATTCTACAACAATCATCTCTAAACAAAATAGAATAACCATTTTCCATGAGCTAATCAACACTAAGCAAATTTTCTTCCAAGTCAGGAACATAAAGGACATCATGAATTTTCTTACCGCTCCCTTTTCTGTTGATCGAAATGGTACCTCTACCTTTTGCATCAACTAAGGCTCCATTCCCCATTCTCACTTTAGAAGTGATGCTGCGATTAATTGAGAGAAAAGCCTTTTCATCTCCAGTCATATGATTGGTACAACCGCTATCAACATACTATTCATTGCTTTTTGCTGAAGCATCAGATTGAGAAGCGTAGAAAAGGTTTTTTTTCCTTTTCTTCCTCTTTTCCTTCACAGAAATTTACTTGCTCCTGTTGCTTGTGCCTGCAGTCCTTCTCAATATGGCCAAACTTTTTACAAAAGTTACATTGGGGCTTGCCTTTGTGCCAACATTTTTCTGCATTATGATTAGTCTTTTTGCAAATTTTACAAAAAAGACTAGTACTTTTCTCACCTTTTTCATTAGCCTTCTTAGTAGAGCCATCACGATCCTGCTTCTTTTTTGGATTGTACTTATTTTTTTGTTGATTCTTTGAGAAATTTTGAGAATTCTCATTGGTTCTGGACTGGAAATCCATCTCTTTGGGTTGATTCTCACGAAAAAATCTTCGCTTCTCGTGTGCACGGAACGATTGAACTAGCTCTTTGATGGAAAGAAAGATCTTTCGTCTCCTCAGTGATAGCAACAGTATACTCATACTTTTCTGTGACACTAATTAGAATTTTTTCCACAACTTGTTGGTCAGAAATTTCATCACCATGATTTCTCATTTCATTAACAATATTCATGACTCTTGTGCAATATTCATCGATTTTTTCAGATTCTATCATCTTCAAGTTTTGAAACTCTCTTCTAAGAGTTTGATGATTGATAGTGCGTACCTTTTCGTCACCATACACCTCAGCTTCCAGAGACTCCCAAGCTTGCTTTGCAGTCTCACAAGTAGCAATTTTTGCAAAAAATGCTCTTGAGAATCCCATTTGAATTTTGCTCAAAGCCTTTGCATCTTGACGACGCTTAGCCTCAAGATTTTTCATCTCTGCTACTGAAAGTTCACCATCGTCTTCTGGCTCTTCATAGCCATTTGCAACAATAGTCCACAAACCTTCAGCTTTCAGATAAGTTCTCATTCTTATCTTCCAGTATTCAAAGTCATTTCCATCAAAAAATGGAGTAAGAACAACTGAAGAATCAGCACCATCATTTGTTTTAGATGCCATAATTTTTTCTTCTTCACCTAACCCCAGATTAAGAACGAAAACTGCTCTTGATACCAATTTGTAGGAAAGAATAGGAAGAGAATATTTTTCTTAGAGAATGCTCAAGTTGTATTAGGCTACTTAAGGCCACTTGAGATGATTACAATCATCAATTACATCTCTATTTATACTACTCAAAAAACTAATTCAAAAGTCTTGCACAAACAATTTGATACATGTATCACAATTCACTAGATACATGTATCACAAACTTTTAAAAGATTTCTTGAAAAACTAAGAGATAATATTGAAAGGCTAAATGATATTCTTGAAACAATAAAGAACTACTAGAAAACATAAAAGTCAAGGATAGTATCCTTGTGAATGCATTAATTCCAACAAGATAAACAACATTACTCAAGTGTGAAAGTAACCTCAGAAGGCAATTAACAGAGGAGTGTAAAATAAAAATGCAGACCATGAAAATTGATGCTCTCTCTGACTAAGAAAATGCTATCTGTAGAGATTTTTTTCTTTAAAGAAACACCTCCATTCAGATTGCACTTTAAACAAGTTCGATGCAGTAAAGCACACAAGGTTAATGCAAAAGATGCATTTACAGCTTCATAAATATTACTTGTTTAAGTCCGGGGACATCTATTCTTGGACAAAAGTTGCACCTTTCAAAATTTACCACAATAGTCGCTTCAACTAGTTCCTCACCCCCCCACCCCCCCTCTTTTCTTTTTCATTCCCACACATTGCAAAACAATCTGAGAAGTAAATAAGAAGAATAGAATCATTGCTGCAGCAAAAGCAAGCAATAACAAGAGAAACATTCATGAAAAGGTTTTTGGTTGCAAGATGTCTAGGAAAGGTACTGTAAAATTTCAGTTTTGGCCACTCAGACTTGAACCATTTGCATCAAAAGGAAATATAAACAGGAATGTATTGAGAGTCAGGATATACAGAGAGCATGGTAACTGATGCTGAGATGCCGTTCTAGTAAGAGTATAAAGGTCAAAATAGTTTCAGCTCTTAGTAGTCTAACAATAAGCTCTGAGATGCTGGGCTCGTAGAAGACGGGGGAGGAGATGCAGGGCATGTGACGTTTCCCCTTTAGCGCTGATGTGGATCATATGGAGTGAGAGGAATAGGATGAAAGTGCAAGAGGGGGGGGGGGTGAATTGTTAAAATTTTTCGATCTGTTAGTCGACTAGGTTAAACCAGTAGTCGACTACTTACTCAGTGAATACTAAGGTAAGGTGCAGAAAATAAATGACACACGTATTTTATACTGGTTCAGATTCAATGTGAATCCTAGTCTAGTCCCTTTGGGTTGCAAGGGTGATCTCTGCAGCTCTTTTATAATGTTTGGTACAATGAAGGTTTTGAATGAAGTTCCTACGTCTACACTCAAAACACTCTTATTCTTTTTGATACAAAGCCTCACAAACTATAACTCTCCTTTCTCTCTTATATATGCCTTTGATGCTTTTCCTTCTTGAAATGATTTGATACTACTGGAATACTGCCTCTTTATTTTGCAGATACCTTTCCTTTCTTGAAAGATTTTATACGGCTGAAGATTACAGTTGTTTGCACCGTTGGGGCTGGGAAGCCATTTGTCGAGTGAGCCCAGCTCGTTGGGGCAGTTCTGTGGGCTTCCAATTTGTTGGGGCTGTTTTGTGGGCTCACATATATTCCTTGTGTGATTTAATTGCTATAGCTGCACAAGTAAAATTGTCATCATAAAAACTTGACTCTAACAATCTCCCCCTTTTTGAGGATGATAATTTTAGACAAAGTGTAGTCAACTTCCCTGTAACGGATGCTCCCCCTGAATAGGTGGAGGCTCCCCCTGACTAGTTGACTAGTCCTTGTAGGCTCCCCCTGAGCAGTTGACTGTCCTTCTCCCCCTTTGGCATCACTCAAAAAAACAACACAACAAAACAAAAGCAAAAGCAAAGAACCAACAAACAAACAACACAACAAAACAGGCTAACCAAAGAACAAACAGCAAATAACAAATAGCAACTAGCAGCATAACCAAGCACAAGTCCCACAAAAAAATTGTTTAAACAGTTCAAAAAAAAAGCAACTAAAAACTATTCTTGACGACGGAAGATTGGACGATGAAGAAAGTAGGCTAATGTATTCACAATAGCATCCTTCATTTCCGTCAACGGGGTAATAAGACGTTCAGGCATGGCGGCAACACTGGCTTGAAGCTTGGTGGACAGTTTGACCGCTTCCTTAATAACAACATCCAGTTTCAGCCTCAGCTTAGAGACATCAGCACCTGTTTCCTTAGTCACATCACGAAACTTCTCTACTTGAAACAATATGGATGCCATTAAGTCTTTGATGGACTGAATTTTTTCATCCATAGAAGAAATTTTGGCGAGAAGTTCTTCATAGCATTCAGTAGAGACAGCAGAGGGATCTGATTTTTTCCTGCTGACACCCAATTTTGTCCCTCCTTTATTTAATTTTATTTACTCGGGTTTCTAAAGTTATTGACGAGCTAAATACTTTATTTTCACTATTTATTGCTACTACTATTAATATCGCTACTTTTACTTTCAACATTACGAGCATTACTTTATCACAAATTTTAAATGGTTCGTCATCGTTTCATTTTCGGGTTTGGACTCGTTGAATTAATTACAAGCCAACACTTTGTAAAATCCTTATTTTTTCTACATATTAATTATTAATTGTTTTTACATAGTATATATTGTAATAGTTATTAAATTAGAAACCCAAGAATAATTAAATAGGGGGGGACAGACCAATAATTTTCAGCCAAATTATTGGCCCATACTCTAATTTATTCACCCCCAATATTTCAGACTAGCCCATATGTTTCATTCCACCGGCCCATTACCTATTCCTACCCGGTCCAGCCCAACACCACGACCCGACCCGACCCGGTCCAACCCATCCTTTATTTTTTCTACCCTAATCCCTTTCTCTTTCTCTTTCTTTTTCCCTTTCTCAGTCGCCCCTCCTTTCTCCCTCCTTCTCTCCCTCACGCTCCTCTCCACTTCCCCTTGTCCCCCACGCCTATCTCTTCCACTTCCCTCTGTCCCCCGCTTCTCTCTCTCTTTCCCCGCTCCTCTCTTTACTTTAATACAAATGAAACCCTATAAATGTAATCCTAGTTGAATCGTTTTAGGGGAGGGATTTTTTAGCAAAAACCTAATCAAATTTAGATAAAACAAGATCTGGGATCTACAAATTCCCTTACAAGACATTTTTTTTTTCAGTCGCATCAACTCCTCTTGAAATAGATACATTTTTTTTTATCACTATATCTCAGAATATTTTGGAAATATTGAGCGGTTACGCTTTCGATCCGGTTGTTACTTTGAGATTGAGGGTAGATTGGAGACCCGACACCTCAGTTCATTGCTCACAAAAAAGGTAAACCTCGATACATTATTACTTCTAGTCTTTAGTTTCTGCTTTAGTTAAATTTTTAGCTGATTCTGCTATTATCTAGTTATGTAGTTTCTTTGTCGTCATATTATTTCTTTGATGTTTGAAAGCTATTAGGATAGGATGATAATTGCTAAAAATGAATTTGAAGGACGTATACTGTAGTTTGGAGTTTTAGACTGAATTTCCAAGACTTATAACTGATTCAAAGCCGAATATACATAAGATATACAGTGGGTTGTCAAGGTAATAAAAAGTTATATATTCGATATACATCTGATATATACATCGTGGTGTGTACATCTTAGGTATATCGTGTATATGATTAAAGCAGGTCGACACTGTCTCTCTTTTACTATATTTATTCAAGTAATATACATCGATATGTATGTAATCTGCTTGGGTTAGATATGATGAAATGATTATATGACATGTCGATTTTGTTTTTCTGATTTGATTTGGCCTCTGTTATGTGTTAGTAGTATAATATGACTGTATTCAGGGTTCGTTTTGGGGTTTAGATGTTGCACATAGGAATTCGACAACAAAAATACTCTGTTCTACAGTTTGTCCATGTTTAGTCTTATTTGTCTAATCCCTTATCGGTGGCTAACAGTATCTATTAACACATCTCGCATTGCCTATGACCTTTTTTTTAAAATGACAAATATACTATGCATTATCACATGCCTGTTAGCTTATTCAAAACAACGATGAACTTGATCTAGTTTCAACTATTGGGTCCATGGACTGTTTTGTGATAAGAGTTGTTGGGATTGTCTGTATGATATAGCTTGTTGCATCTTGCTGTTTTCCGTATGTATGTTTTTTTTTAGTTTTTTCATTTGGTCTTGGTTTGCTGTTTAATTATTAGTTTAGTTGTTGCTGTGTTTAGGCAGTACTGGATACTATGGCTGCATCTGGTTTAGTTGGTGTTCTCTGACAGTTTTAACTAGTTCATCTCTGTTTTGATTTCGCCTTGGTATTCATCCTAATTCATGTGATCAGTGAGTCTCGATATTTATTTGCTGGGCTATTTGAATTATGGTAGATTAGAGTATTGAAAATGGCTTATAAAAAAAAACTGTTGTTTGTGCATTAATTCGATGTACTGAAAATGTCAATATAGTTTAAGGGTCGATAAGAAATGGCTATCTGCACCATGTGTCCAAACTGCTAGCCTGCCCTCTCTGTTTACTTACCTTTCCTGTGCGCATGCATATTGATTTCCCATTTGCCTTCTCTGCAACTTAGCCTTAGACGTGAATCTGCCCAGTGACTTTAGGCACACATTAATGATGTTAGAATTAACTCACCTTGTGACTTATGTGCCTTAGATGGCTAATATGATTTGATCTTTTCAAAGTCCCTGTTTACTACCTGCCTTTAGCGATTCATTCTATACTTGGAATTGACTCCTGCATTCCCTTTCATGCTCCTCTTGAACTCACAACCATGGCTGCAATATCATTATTGGGTGTCAACTCCTTGATAAGTCTGCTGCTATGCCTTGCTGTGTCTTTACCGTGTAGAAACGTTCCACTTATCCCTGCATTGATGATTTTGAGTTGGTTATCAACCTGATTTGCCTCTGCCTATTTTTCTTCACCCTTCCTCTTCTTCGCATGACTTGGGGAGTTTCAAACCTCAAATGATATCTTCATATCTGATGAAGACATGCTGCTTGTTTGATGTGCTTATTGCTGAGTTTTGCTTGAGGCTAAAAGTTGCCACATTTAGAGTCATTAGCTACTGATTTAGGGCACTGCTCTTGCTACATTTTTGAGCAAGTTACTGCTCAATGTTGATTGTTGAAATGAGCTGAATTCTGAGGCAATTCGAGGAAAAGATATTGCTATTATGTTTGTTTCAACTTTGTTATCATATTGGCTGCCATGAGTTGCTATATTCTTGACCATTTGCACCGCCTTTGGGATTTATTAACTGCGGCATTTTGGTGGTTCAGTGCCGCTGAGTTTCTGTTGCAATTTGGAGCCATTTGTTGCTTCATTTTAGGCCATTTTCACCTAATTTTGGGACTGATTTACTGCTGCATTTTAAACCAAACTGCTGTTGCGTTTTTGGGCCAAAAAATTGCTATTTGCTGCACTCGGTGGTTGGTTTCTGATGGAATGTTTGGCTATATTATTGGCCCACCATGTTTACTTTTCTAAGGCAGTGTTGCTACACTATAAGGGTACTTCGTTGCTGCCTTTGAGGGCAGATTCCTACTGCTCTTGAATGGGTTGATTGATGTGTTCTCAGTCCCATCTTTCGTTAAAAATGTTTGTTGTTGTCTTGTTTGATTAAATGCTGTTAGTTTCTCTCACTACTCGTTGTCCTTGGTTACTGTTATCCTATTCTTTTGGAATTAACTAGCTGTATATATTGCCTTTCTTACTTGCTATATTTCTTTTATTAAGACTGCTTCTAATTCCTTTTTCCCCTTTCTTTTGCATGAACGCACATGGGAGAATGTTGGAGTTATGGAAACTCTAAGTTCAGCCCGGAATTCGGAGTAAGCAGTAGCTGCGGTTTGCTCGAGCTAGCAGCCCATTTCATTACATTTTACACCTCTATTTTATTTATTGCATTTTAACTTGTATTGTTTTGACTAACACTTCATCTTACGCAATATCTTTAAGTCTCATTTAACATTTAGAATCTTCTTTTACGCAAATTATTATGTTTTCTACAAGTCCTATTTTAAATAGCATTCTTACAGGTCTATCTATAACTTTAGCCACATTTACAAAGTTACGTTCTTTTTTATAATACTATATTTACACTTAGCCTAATTAATCGCAAGTCCGGTCGGTTAACCATTGTTAATGGGTCTTAAAGGGTGCCTAATACCTTCCTTTTAGACTAATTGAACCCTTACTCAGATCTTTTGGTTTCGTAGACTTTAAAATAAAATCAACTTTAGATAATTACTTTAATTAACTTTAGGTGTCCTAATTCACCGTAAATAATTAGGTGGCGACTCCTTAAACAAAACAAAATAGGAATCACCAATATGTTGCACTCTACTTTAACCCAGTTTAAATGGGGTATGACATTTCCCTTTGGTGGAGGGACCAGGTTGAGATGCCTCTGAGACGTCTTTTAGCAACCAGGAATCATTGCTCAAAACATATCCCATGCTACCAAACGCCCTAGAGTTGTAGCATTGCTTAACTGGAGTGACGGGATAGTCGACTAAGTCGATTTTGTGGACTTCTAGTATGCGGGAGATAACCATACCATATGGAAGACTAGAAGGATTTGAAGCACACTCAATCATGTAATTGATAATGATGGAGGACAAATTTATTTTTTTCGTGGATAGAAGGTAAAATGCAAAAATAGCATCACGCTGGGAGATAGTAGAGTAGGACCCAGCACGAGGAACAATGGTAGTTGCAACCATATGAGCAAGCACACGAGCCTCAAACGCGATATTGGTCGGACCAATTTGAGCAGGAACAGAGGTGGAATTTGAGAGGGTTTTCTTATCATGGTCAAAAGACACTTCAAGAGATTCAGGCCAAAAGTTTTTGGGTAATTCTGAAAAACCAGAGCAGGTGCAACAAAAAATAGAGTCAAGGACAGAGCAATTTAGCACAATGTGAGTGCCAAGAATCAATGTTTCAAGTTCATTAGCTTTAGAAGACCTAAGATTGGCATAAAACATACGAACAGGAACTTCATAGACATGAGGAGGGGTTTTAAAAAAAATTCCCCATCCTTGATAGACAAATAATTGTTTAACCTTACAACTTAGAGAGAGCATAAGGTCAAGATCGACATTCCTACCAGAAATGATGGTTTTGTCCTCAAGAGACGAGAACAGTGCTTGATGATGGTCATCCCAAAATTTCTTCCGAAGATCAAGAGGTTTATCACAGATTGCTTTGAGTTTCTTGGAGGAGGTGGAGCATGCAGCCTCAGAAAGGGCTCGCTTTCCAAGATTACAAATAGGAACAGAGTCGGAGTCGTCAGAGGAAGCAGGGTCATCGGAGATGACGGGGTCATGAGGAGTAGAGGGGAGATTCTTACCCATTTCCTGGAGCCTTGAGCTTTGACGAGTGGAGGGAGTAGGGTTTTTCACGTTTTTCGCCATTGAAGAGATGAGAAGATGGGCGGAAGGTTTGGAAGGGAAAGGCGAAGAAGAAGATGGAAAGGGTTTATGGGGATACGGTAAAACAAAAGGTTTTATGGAAAAGGAAAAAAGTAAATATGGGAAGATGAGAATGTCATAAATTTGATGGGAATACAATTTATGGCAAAGATTTGAGTAGCCGAAAATCTTGGCACAGATTGTTAAGAATTTAGACAGATTTATCAATAATTCCCAAAGATCTTCTTAGCATAGAGAAACGTTCCTCAAGAAGGAGTTTAGTAAAAATATCAGCCAGCTGGTTTTCAGTGTTAACAAAAACTATTTCAAAATCTCCCTGAGCAACATGATTTCTGATAAAATGATGCTTAATATCTATATGCTTGGCCCTAGAATGATGCACAGGATTTTTGGATAGACAGATAGCACTCGAATTATCACAGAAAATTTTTACGGGTTTAAAAAACAGGTCATAATCACTTAGTTGATAAGACATCCAAATTAGCTGTGTGCAGCATTGACCAACAACTATATATTCAGCCTCAGTAGTAGATAGAGAGACTGATCCCTGTTTTTTGCTATTCCAGGAAATAAGAGATTTTCCTAGAAGCTGGCAAGTACCACTGGTACTTTTTCTATCATCTTTATCACCTGCAAAGTCTACATCTGAAAAACCTTCATGCGTAAAATCAGTGGTGTTAGGATACCATAAACCATAGCTAGTTATTCCATGAAGATATCTAATGATACGTTTAACAACAATAAGATGAGATTCCTTTGGAGCAACTTGGAATCTAGCACACCTGCACACACTAAACATAATATCTGGTCGACTAGCAGTTAGATAAAGCAGTGATCCAATCATACCGCGATACTTGGTTTCATCAACAGGTTTTCCTTTTTCATCTTTATCAAGAGAGCAAGTAGGACTCATTGGAGTTCCCATAGCTTTTGAGTCAGACATCCCAATTTTTTGGACGAGTTCTTTAGCATACTTAGCTTGACATATAAATATTCCAGTGTAAGTTTGATGGATTTATAGTCCCAAGAAGAATTTTAGTTTTCCCATCATACTCATTTCGAAATCGCTTTGCATAAGATCAGAAAACTCCTTGCACATAGAGGGATTAGAGCTTCCAAAAATAATATCATCAACATATATTTGTATGATAAGATTTCCTAAGGAGGATCGTTTAATGAAAACAGTTGTATCGATCTTTCCTCGAAAAAATCCATGACTTACCAAAAAGGAGCTTAAGAGATCATACCATGACCTAGGTGCGTGATAGGGAAATTTTAAGTTTTCAAAACCTGGCGGCTGTTTGACGTACACTTCTTCTTCAATGAACCCATTTAAGAACGCGCTTTTGACATCCATTTGAAAAAGTTTGAATTTTTTAAAAGAAGCATATGCAAGCAAAATTATAATGGATTCCAACCTGGCAACAGGAGAAAAAGTTTCATCATAGTCAACACCTTCCTGTTGTGAATATCCTTGAGCAATGAGTCGGGCTTTGTTTCTAACTACTTCTCTAGCCTCATTTAGCTTGTTTCTGTATACCCATTTTGTGCCAATGACTGAAGCATTCCCAGGTTTGGGAACTAGATTCCACACTTTGTTCTTTTCAAATTGATCAAGTTCCTCTTCCATAGCCTTGACCCAGTATTCATCTTTTAAGGCATCACCAACTTTCTTTGGTTCGTATTGAGAAATAAGAGCAAGATTTACATTATTTTTAGTAGATGCTCTAGTTTTCCTCCCTTCATGGATGTCTCCAATAACAAATTTCTTTGGATAGTCAGGTTCACTTCTCCATTCGTTTGGAACTGTTCCAATAGTAATATCAGTCGACTGAGGTTCATCAGAAGTCGACTCACAGGATGCCTTTTCTTCAGTGGGTTTTGTAACCACTGCAGTAAGTATTTGACTGTCTTCTTCATCTGCAATTTTCCTTTTCTCGGTCAGGTGATTAGTATCATCAAATACAACATGAATAGACTCTTCAATAGATAAAGTACGTTTGTTATAAATTCTATAAGATCTACTAGTAGGAGAGTAACCAAGAAATATACCTTCATCACTTCGAGGATCAAACTTACCAAGACTTTATTTCCCATTATTGTGAACAATGGGAATATTTGGTTTCTTACTCGTCCATAGCTTATACGGAGTTTTCTTAAGAATTGGTCTAATTAGGCATCTATTCAAAATATGACAAGCTGTACTTACCGCTTCTGCCCAAAAGTGATGTGGTAGGCTTGTTTCTATGATCATTGTTCTTGCCATATCTTGAAGGGTTCTGTTCTTTCGTTCAACTACACCATTTTGTTGCGGAGATCGAGGTGAGGAGAAATTGTGTGTGTATCCTTGATCATTATAGAATTCCTCAAAAGCTTTATTTTCAAATTCTCCTCTATGATCACTTCTAATGGAAGTGATGTAATATCCTTTCTCACGCTGAATTTTCTCACAAAAACACTTAAAATTCTTTAAAGTATCATCTTTATGAGCAAGAAATATTACCCAAGTAAAACGAGAGAAGTCATCTATTATAACAAATGCGTACCTTTTTCCTCCAATGCTAGCAGTTCTAGTAGGACCGACTAGATCCATATGAAGTAATTGCAAGGGCTTTGATGTAGACACAATATCTTTAGAACTAAAAGAGTTTCTAGTTTATTTACCTTTTTGACACGAATCACATAAGTGATCTTTTGTGTAGTTGAGTTTTGGCAATCCTAATACAAGATCATGTCTTGCTAGTTTTTCAATTAATCGCATACTAGCATGCCCAAGCTTCTTGTGCCACATCCACGGATCTTCTCCCATTGATGCCAAACATATATGACCTTTAGGATTTTTAACAGAGTCCAAAGTGTACACATTTTTATTTCTGCTTCCAGGAAGAATCTTTGTTCCAGAGGAGTCTTCTATGACACAACCTGATTTACTAAATCTTATCTCAAGATCTGAATCACATAGCTGACTTACGCTTAACACGTTATACTTAAGTCCCTTCACCAACCAAACATTTGAAATGTCACAGGAAATTATTAAAAGCAATAGTACCAATACCAATTACCGTTCCAGTTGAATTGTCTCCAAAAGTTACCAATCCTCTATCATAGTCAGCGACTGATTTGAATAGATTTTTGTCGCCTGTCATATGTCTTGAACACGCACTGTCTAGATACCATTTTCCCTTTTTCTTTTTCTTGTGGTGTTCCTGCAAGACAAAATTTTTATTCTTGTTTAGGTACCCAAGAGTTCTTGGGTCCTTGATGGTTAGTTTCAAAATATTTAATTTTCTTGGGTTTCCATATCCAACCAGGTGCAGTTGAAAAACGAAATCTACAGTTATAATAGTTATGCCCGAGTTTTCCACAACAAAAACATGTTTGAAAAGGGTTTCTTTCCACAATATAGGAATCGGCTGAACTATGCATTCCAGATTTCCTTCCAGTTCTCTTAAGAGTTCTAGTTGACTTATCAGTGTTCAAAGAACCAGTTTTCTTTCCTTCAAAATTGCTAGTTATTTGCACAAGCTTTTTCCCAGTGAACTTATGTGCATAAGTTGATTGGTTTGACTTGACATGGTTATGGTTGGAAGGTTTCAATAAAATATCTAATCTAGATTGTAGATTGTAAACTTCATTTTGAATTGATTTTTTTTCTTTTTCGCAAATTTCTAATCTTGATTCTCATTCCTTTTTCTCTCTCTTCAGTTTTCTATATTCATCAAAGACATTATTTAGATCTATAAGAGTTTGATCTAATAATTCTTGAGTTTCTTCACATTTAGCACAGGAATGAGAACTTACCTTATTGCCTTCTTCGAGAGCCATGAAACACATATTTTCACCTTCTTCAGATTCTTCATCTGAGATCTCATCTTCACTCCAACTACTGAAGGCTCTTTGTTTTTGATAGCCTCTGATTGGTTTCTTTCTTATCTCAGGACATTCAGACGCAATATGGCCATATTTTCCACATTCATAACATTTTCCGTCATTCTTTTGCTGTCCAGTGAGGGTCTTGCCTTTTCTAAAGTTTGAGCTTCCTTTTCTGTTACTTCTTGATCTTCTCATGGCTTCTATCACATGCCTCGAAATCATAGCTACTTCTTCTTCTTTAAAATCATCATCAGATTCTTCAACTTGAGCCTTGAAAGCGACCATTTTCTTCTTTTCATCCTTCTGGTATCTTTTGAGATGATTCTTTTCAAAAGCTATAAGATTTCCTCTTAATTCATCATAGGTGAACTTATCCAGATTTCCGTCTTCAAGAACAATGGATTTGGTTTCCCAAGTCTTTGGAAGACTTCTAACAAGCTTTGTAACTTGTTGTGAGTTGGTATAGGTTACTCCAAGCGATTTGAGTTCTCCAATAATCTTGCTGAATCTTGTGAACATTGATTCGATGTTCTCATCGTCTTTCATCATGAAGACTTCATAATCGTGTCTTAGAGCATCAATTTTTGTTTCTCTTACTTTTGATGTTCCTTCATAAGTGACTTCAAGTTTATCCCACATTTCTTTGGTAGTATCACAATTTGAAAATTTTGCATACTCTTCTCCACTTACTGCACAGTAGAGCAAGGCTATTGCCCTTGCATTTATTTGCAGTGTCTCTTGTTGTTCTTTAGTAATGTCGTGTGACTCTAGATCAATTGTTGAAGTTTCTGTATCTTCTTTGTTTTCGGTGTCCGCTCTGGGAATGGGTTTAGGTCCCTTTTTAATCACGACCCAGGCTTGATAATCAGTTGATTGCACGAATATTTTAAACCTTTCCTTCCAGTGGCCATAATGTTCACCATTAAAGTATGGTGGTCTTGTTGTGGAGTGCCCATCTTGCAATATTGCTCCAGGAATTTGATATCCAGCCTTTTGATCTTTTCTCACGTGCGGTTAAGCACTGAAGGTGAGACCTTGCTCTGATACCAATTGAAAGTGCAAGAGGGGGGTGAATTGTTAAAAAATTTCGATCTGTTAATCGACTAGGTTAAACCAGTAGTCAACTACTTACTCAGTGAATACTAAGGTAAGGTGCAGAAATAAATGACACACATATTTTATACTGGTTCAGATTCAATGTGAATCCTAGTCCAGTCCCCTTGGGTTGCAAGGGTGATCTCTGCAGCTCTTTTATAATGTTTGGTACAATGAAGGTTTTGAATGAAGTTCCTACGTCTACACTAAAAACACTCTTATTCTTTTTGATACAAAGCCTCACAAACTATAACTCTCCTTTCTCTCTTATTACACTATGAATCACTCAGACTAACCATGTTTATATGAAAGTAAATCAGAGCAATGGAGGTAATGAGACAATTGAATAAATCTTGCGTTTGCGAAGCAGCCCTCTTTATAGTGTTTTAGGCTCTTCACGCGGAGAGATCAACCCAAGGGATTTGATCCTTGGAAATGGAATCAGAGATCCTATTTCCAAGAAAAAGACTGAGCTTTTGCTGCTTTCCTTGTGCATCGAGGTAGCAGCAGATTTATTACACTTCATGAGATATGCCTTTGATGTTTTTCCTTCTAGAAACGATTTGATGCTGCTGGAATATTGCCTCTTTATTTTGCAGATATCTTTTCCTTTCTTGAAAGATTTTATACGGCTGAAGATTACAGCTGTTTGCACCGTTAGGGCTGGGAATCCATTTGTCGAGTGAGCCCAGCTCGTTGGGGCTGTTCTGTGGGCTTTCAATTTGTTGGGGCTGTTTTGTGAGCTCACATATATTCCTTGTGTGATTTAATTGCTATACCTGCACAAGTAAAATTGTCATCATAAAAACTTGACTCTAACATAGGAGAGCTTTTGATGGAATAGAGAGAGATTTTGTACACTTCCACTTTTTATTTATCTACATGTATCTTTGTACTTTTTAAGAGTATCTACTCCTGATGTAGGCGGTGAGCTCATCATTTGGAAGCTACATTCTTCAGATGACAGTAAAACATGGAAAGTCCTCAAGACGTTATCGTAAGCCTTTCATTTGGTCCTATTCCCATTATGAATTACCCAGCACTCTTAGGATAGCTATAGATTTGCGCTATGGAACATTAGCTACTATTTTTCTGGTTTTATTCTTATGGTTTAGCCAGAGAATTATTGGAACATGCTGTTTGTTTCTTGTCCTGCATGTCTGATTGTGATCTTTATCCTTTTTCGCTTGTCAAATAAATTTTTAGATCTGATGTTGGAAGAAGAAAATAGTTGTAATTGTCATTTCAGTAGCTAGCCTTAGTTTAGTGGATGCAGCCGATGAAGGTGGTGCAAAAGGGATTTGCTTTCGGGATTATAGGATATTATAACCACATAAAACAGTTGAAGTGTGCGGTAACAAGTAGCGTTATTTATTCTACAATAACAACAACAAAAACATACCCTGTATAATCCCACTAGGTGGGGTCTGGGGATGGTAGAGTGTACGTAGACCTTGCCTCTATCTTTTGACAGGTAGAGAGGTTATTTCCGATAGACCTCCGGTTCAAAGAGAGATGAAAAAGCATCAAGGATAAAAAAACAACAACAATAATAAGCAGTAATAGCAACAATATAATAGAATCACATAATACAAGAAACAATCAAATATTACTAGAGATAAGAACAAGAAATTTAAAGCAGAATAAACTGGCATTTCTAAATAATATGCTAATCGAAGTACAAGCAACAACAAAAGTAGTAACAAGAATCGAAAGACAAGACTAATACTAAACGACTATACATATGCAAGGATAAGTACGACACCACACAACTGCTTACTAACCTTCTACCCTAATTTGTGTCCTCCATAACCTCCTATCTAAAGCCATGTCCTCGGTAAGCTGGACATGTAATGTTGATTATTTATTCTCTATCAGAAAAAAAAGGTAATGTTGATTATATCTTTCATTTTTTTAATAAAAAAAAGTAATTAACGTAGATCATATTCTAAGGGTCTGTTTGTTTGGACTATATTTTGGTTTAAGCAGAATAAACTAGCATCTGTATAAGAATCACGTAGTTTGCAGGGAAACACAGTTTAATGTGTTGATCAAAATTTAACAAGAATGTTATTGTATATATATATATAGTCAACTTTTGTTAACCTCTACTCCATATAATAAATAAACCAAATATAAATAATCCATAATATTCTAACAACCTTTATTAAACAGAATTTTCAACTGTTGGCTTCCAGCTTAGTATTACTGCAAGCAAATGCTTTAAGACTGATAGTCATGGATAAGATATTTCACCTAATGCTTTGTCACTAAAGGAGCATAATAATTGTTTTAATGGAATTATTTCTAATTTCATACAAGTACTCATGAGTTTACTTTTCTCAGATTTCATTGTAAGGATGTACTGGACTTGCAGTGATCTGCTGATGGTTATTTTTTGATTTCTCTCTTTCTCGATGAGGCGCTGCCATCTTTCTGCCGAAGGTTATCTTGGTCTCCTGATGGTTCCTTTCTGCTTGTGCCAACCTTGAAACTTTAAAGTCCTAATTATGAATCTTTGCATTTTGACTCGTTTACCGAAAGTTATTCATCTCTTTGCTCTTTTCCCCTGCTCCCCCACCCCTCCAAAAAAAAAAAGGAAAGGACAGGATATCATCCTCAGAGACAAAAAAGAAAAGGAAAGCTCTATCAAGACTCCATGTGTTCTTTGTCTTGAACATACTTTGTTCTTGCAATGACATGACATTGGTGTCAGTTCAGTCACCCTTTGAAATATCATATTCTGATATGTTTTTCTAATGAGTTATACAATAATTCTCTACTTTCAGAATAAGCCAATAATGCAGCATTAGGACCTTCCTTTTGCGGTCCAAATATAAAAGTAGCGCACTGAAGTTCAGATTAAAATCATCCCATAGCCCTCTTTGTGAACTCTGTCTTGACATTTTCGCAGTGTCAAGTTAATCTCCACATAGAAAAGGAGTCTTGGCGTAACTGTTAAAGTTGCTGCTATGTGACCAAGAGGTCACGGATTTGATCCGTGGAAACAGCCTGTTGCAGAAAATGCAAGGTAAGGCTGCGTACAATAGACCCTTGTGGTCCGGCCATTCCTTGGACCTCATGCATAGCGCGAGCTTAGTACACCGGACTGCCCTTTTTAGGTTAATCTCCACGTGACATCGGTGTTGTAATTCTCATTTAAGCTTTATCTTGGGACTCTTCATTTGCATTTCTTGCAATACTGCTTCTAAAAGGTAAAATTGTACTCTAGATAGAGCTTTAAGAGAAAGAAACTTGGACTTCATAGCTATTTCTTCATGTGATAGTTCTAATGCGCTAGATTAAAGGCATCTGACATGTATTCCATTTTTGTTTAGGAGTATTATTTTTTAGATTATCATTTTTTGGGGTGGATAAGAAAAAAAGGAAATTGGCGAAGTAAAGGTAGAAGGTTTGTGAATATAGACGTGTTTTGCTATTTCAGGTTCTTACAAGCTTGGGCCTGCTTCAGAAGCAGCGAACACTGCTTATGTGTGTTCTAGGAAAGATCTCTCAAGGCAAGGATGGTCTGTCTTTTTGGTACAATTGTATTTTATTAGAGCGTATCCATTATGTTCCTCTTGCTCACAATAATCTGATACTTACGCCTCAACTTTGTTGGATATTTATAGGCCAGCTTTAATGCTCTCAGGTGCCAACAAACCTGTCATTGCTGTACGTTTCTGCCCCGTGATATTTAGCTTGAGAGGATGACTGCAACATCATCGTTCAAGCTAACCTTATCGACTTATTTTTCTGTGGCTACGTTGAATTCCTTGTACATCTATGACACGGAAAGTGTTCAACCAATAGCCATCGTAGCTGGTCTTCATTATGCTGCTGTTACTGACATAGCATGGTATTCCGGGCTTCCCTATTCTTTTTAAAATGATGTCAGCACTCCCGTTCTCTTCCGTGAAGCATTCTAGAAATTTATTTAATTCCTTATTTTTTGGCCTAAATCAAATTGATGATGAAGGTCCGCTACTGGGAATTATCTGGCTTTATCCTCCCAAGATGGTTACTGCACTCTGCTAGAATTTGATAATGAGGAACTAGGATCCACTTTTTGTAGGCCAGGTTTGTTGTGTTCCTCGCTCCAACTAATTTTTATTGTTTTGTCCTTGTGTTCGTCCTCGTACCTGACTAAAAATATGTTTCCATTTGGAAATTGTTTGCAGAAAAAGAAATTGCTGGACTTGATAGAAATATCGTACAGAAACAGGAAGAAAATGTCCCGGAAACTATTGACAGTGAGAAGTCCATGCATATAGATAGTGGAAAAGCAGAAGTGAAACAAGAATCAATAGTTTCAAGCCCTCAAATTTCTAAAAAAATTACCAGAAAACGGATCACATCAATGGCCATTGATTGATTTCAGTAGTTCTCTGAAATTCTAGTGGGTTTCTTTTGTTGTATTACCTTTTATTAGGGGGTGGGGCTTGGAAAATGTTGGGGGAAATTTGGACGACTTTTCATCTACATATGTATACCAGTAATATTGTCAGCCAAATCATTTGCGTATTGTTTTCCAGAAAAAAGAGCTATTTGTCACGCCCCAGTCCTGATAGGGCATGATGGGCACCCGACTCTTTACTTAGAGTTGAGCGAACCCGCTGGTTCTCGTTATATTCATAATCCCACTGGACTCTTAAATCACGAAATGAAATGCATAATGAAAGCTTTTCGAAAACATTCTTTTCGTCTTTCTCAAATCAAGTAAAATCTGTAATCTTATGAAATTTGTAACATAATGCATAATGATACATCGGCTTGCAGAGTCGCTTGCAAGACTGACATGCTATATACGTGACTCTGTCTGCAAAGTCTCTAACATAAATCAATATACCATAACATATACACTCTGACTCGGCAACACTCCGGAAAGAAATGGAGCTCGCCAATCCAGCTGGAACATCTTCTATCCATATCCTCTACTCATCTGTATACACCTGCGTGGCATGAAACGCAGCGTCCACGAGAAGGGACGTCAGTACGAATAGTGTACTGAGTATGTAAGGCATGAATAGTAACATAATATAGATATGAAAAGTAACAAGGAGTAAGAGAAATAACCTGTACATCTGAATGCCTCGTAAGGCGGATGACATGCATGCTTAGCCTTTTTTAAAAAAAAAAACTTTTCTTGCATACATATATATAATATCATCATCATAACATACCCGGCCTTTTCAGGACTCGGTGTGTAACGTACCCGGCCCTTTCGGGACTCGGTGTGTAACGTAC
Organism: Lycium barbarum; assembly: GCF_019175385.1. Taxonomy (NCBI): domain Eukaryota; kingdom Viridiplantae; phylum Streptophyta; class Magnoliopsida; order Solanales; family Solanaceae; genus Lycium; species Lycium barbarum. Next base: position 12,436,274 of record NC_083346.1, on the reverse strand, counting down.
CCGGCCCTTTCGGGACTCGGTGTGTATTACCAACTGATCAGTGGTTGCACAATAGGTGCCGTACCCGGCCGACTATAGCGCGGCTCGGTGTAGTAAAATACATACACACAGATATATATATATATATATATATATATATATATATAAAGCATGCATGAGAGCCAAATAAAAGCTATAAATACTTCGGAGTGACGTAAGGTCGGTAACCTCCGTTTTTCATTATGAAATTATCATCATCGCTATATCTCACCTTGAAGGAACAATTATTATAAGGTGAGATCAACAACAATGATAAAATCGAGAAAATCATGAAATAATCTCCATAATCTCATAATAGTATTAACATCATAAGCTTTGGAATTTCCAGAATTAAAATCATCATCATCATAGAAACATTCTCATCTTTAACATCGTCATTCATATTGTAAAAACATGTTCGTTGTTATTGTTGACACCTAATTTTGGCTCGACGTGCTTAAAATTAACGTTTTGGGGGGCCCTGATTCGTTAAAGAGCACGAAATACATTTTTTAAACATTTTTACATTTTTTCAACAATTTATTGATGATTATCCTTATTTTAGGAATTTTCTCAATTTATTGTCATTTTTCAAGAATCATTATTTTGCACATGTACAGCGTAATACTACCATTTTTTGTGCAATTAATAATTGTTTCTTAATTTTATAGCAATACATTTTCATATTATAGACATTAATGTTTATATTTTATACTTGCGTTATTATTTATACATGTATTAATTAACTATATTTTAGTACAGTCTGACAGTGCAGAGAAAATCAGAGTAATTAATTTTTTAACGCAGAGTAAAATCGGATCAAGTCAAGGTTTCATCATTTTAAAAAAAAAAGGGATTAAGATAAGCATTGAGGAGACAAAAGGGTGCAATCTTCTATTCTTTGGACAAAATGGGGGCCATTTTGCATTATAAGAAAAGGGAGGGGTATTCATCTTCTACATATATTTACATACAAACACACACCTACACAGAAAAAGCACATATCAGATTTCTTTTCTCTCTCTCTCTAAAAAAACCAAACCCTAAACACTTTATTTTCTCTCCATCCTTTTTACACGCCGCCGCCGCCGCCATCGGAGCTCCGGCGACGCACCCCAAACAACCCCCGCACCTCCTTCTTCGTCTCCCTCTACTCCCTCCGCTACATCTCTCTCTTTCCACAGCCGCCGCCACCCGCCGGAGCTCCGAGCTCCAGCGACGCACCAAAATCACGACAACACCACCATCACCGCACAGCCCCACTTGATCTCCCTCTCCCCATTAACGTCGCCACTACCCCCACTGCCCGATGTCGGAGCAGCCAGCAACCAATCGACACCACCAGTCGCTGCTACCTCCCTTCCTCCTCTAACGATTTTTTTTTTCTGTGTGGGCGCCTTTTTTTTTCAGTTCAGATCTGGTCGGGGTCTTTATGCTCCGGCGAATGGTTGTTTTTCGGCATCCGCCATGGCTGGATTTGATGGCCTCGTCTTAAGCTTTTTTTTTTTTTTTTCGATATCCATTTGATATTCAGGGGGCTCTGGCGATTGATATTCAGCAGGTGGAAATCAGCAGACTGAAGTCACTCCTAACTAATGTATGCCCAAAAAAGATCTTATTTGGAATTCTCTGCCTGAGCTATGCGAAAGTACATGGCCCTTCTATAATAAGAGAAGATGAGGAAATTGTAGCATTGTTATCATCTCAACTTCATTAATTTAAAATTGTGCTATTGCTTCATATGAGTTTCAACTTGATGTTATTGTACTTGCCTTCTCCTAAACACACTGTTCTCCAGCGAGAAGCAAAGTACTTCTGAAAAAGAAGAACCAGAATGAAGAATTCATTGTGCTCAACTTTAGCTTAATAAACAGTTACTTTTTCGGTTATTTGATGTGAAGATCAAAATTAAAAAAAAAAGTGTTGTTCTTGTCTCTGTTTTGTATAGTTATTTGTGTTTTTCTACAGCTGATTCTTACATTTTTTTACTCGCTTACGGTTGTTTTGGTTCCGGATTTTAAGCAAAGATTTGGCCGGAGATGCCATCGTGGCTCCGTATAGCTAAATGTTTTTTTTTTTTTTGCGTGTCTAATGATGAGTTGATTCTTTCACATTTTTGGCTTGCTATTGACCTTTACAGTTGCCACTTTCAGACTATTTTACATCACTCTTGTTGGTTTATGCTCAAAAAATACTCCTTCGTTGGCCGATGAAGAAATTTCCGTCGATTTCCAAGGCCTTCCATGTACAAAGACGGGTTTTTATTTTAAGTTTATTCATTATTTCTTTAATTCATCCGAAAGTTATTTATTTTCTTACTAACATTTTTATTAAGTCTCATGCAGGTATCCGGAGTTACTTTTTGAAGATGACACTCAAAAGAAGTTCAAATATCTTTCTTAAATTCTTTGTTTATATTTTCTTTTACATTCTTAAATTATGCAAGCATAAAATATAGTGACACTTTACTTTTTAGGGAGTAGGTTGGTGGTATTTATTTATGATCTGCTTAGGTGATTTAAATTTTATGTGTTTTAGACAAATTAATATTAGGCAGTTATTATTTTTGTAGCTAATATTCTTATAGTTATCATGTTTCGCTAGAGTTTTAATTCTATAACTTAGCACACTTAAGTGAATAAATAGGGTGATTTGCCTTAATATTTAGGCTTTAGAATATACTCTCATAATTAATTGATTAGGCGTACATACTTACCTAGTTGAATTAGTTAACTCACTTCGAGTGCAAAATAATTTCATGCCCATTTTTTATACCTTTGTCACATACCCAAGCTTCTAAGTTGCACATAACTTTTTTTTAAATAATTATTATAACACATATGTTTAAAATACGTATTGCATGATTATTTATGTGAATATTCATATTATTCTTTAGTCTAAATTCTATTAATTTTTGTAAATAATAAAGCCTTTTTACACATCCCTCGTATAGTTAAATTGATCCAGCCGGAAACCACATTTGTGGATTCTGAAGGATGTCTAACACCTTCCCTTCAGAATAATTTGAACCCTTACCTAGAATCTCACTTATTTTCGTAGACCATGTTAAACTGCATATATTAATAATTTATAGGTACCCTAGTATACCTTAAATGCTAGGTGGCGACTCTGTACATAATTAATTCTTTCAGAGTTTCATAAGTTGTGCTTTGTTTAGCCTTTGGTAAAAATGGGGTGCAACAACATGGCGACTCTGCTGGGGAACACTTAGGTTCTAACCATATGGACTCAATTTGTTATTCGAGGTATGTTGTCTTTATTTGAATTTTTCTTTATTTTACTTGCCTGTATTTATTCGTCATGTATATCCTTTCCCTTGTTCCCTTATTTGTTTACGTACATATCTGCTTTTAATTTCATACACTGTATTATTGCCTTTTTTACTAGCAAGTTTTATTTACCATACTCATTTTTTACTTTATTGTAAATTATGCATCTTGCTTTTACTGTTTCACTTTGATTGCTATCTTTTGGCGCACCCGCGAATTTTTTTCGTAGAATCCAAATTTTAGGAGAGTTGGCGTATGCGCGGGGTGCCCGAGTAACGGGGACCGCGTAGCCTTCTCACTCGAGTAGTCCGCTCGGGAGCCTTGTGTCATAGGAAAACCAACTCTTAGAATTCCTAGGTTACTGTACATCGCATTTTGCAGTTATTTTTAGCTAGGTTGAATTTTATCTTTTATTTCGAACATTTTTTTCATTTTTCACATACTCTTTATTTGTTACATGTTTTGTTTTTAAATAAATATTGTTGTTATTTTCTTTGCACTACCTTAGCACTTTATCTAACTATTTTTTTTAGTTGACTTGCGTTGAACCCTGCATTTTGTAAAATGTTTTTTCTTCAATCATGCATTTTATACCCTATTTGCAAGAACTACGCACACCTGATTCTCTTCTTTGATGAGATACGTAGACAGCCCTTTTGGGTTCGGTATTCATTATTCAAAAATTCAAAAAAAAAAAATCCTTTATTTTGAAAAATCACAAAAATATTTTATTTCTTTCTATCATATTTGCAAGAACTACGCACACCTGATTCTCTTCTTTGATGAGATACGTAGACAACCCTTTTGGGTTCGGTATTCATTATTCAAAAATTCAAAAAAAAAAAAAAATCCTTTATTCTGAAAAATCACAAAAATATTTTATTTCTTTCTATCATATTTGCAAGAACTACGCACACCTGATTCTCTTCTTTGATGAGATACGTAGGCGGCCCTTTTAGGTTCGGTATTCATTATTCAAAAATTCACAAAAAAAAAAAATCCTTTATTTTGAAAAATCACAAAAATATTTTATTTATTTCTATCATATTTGCAAGAACTACGCACACCTGATTCTCTTCTTTGATGAGATACGTAGGCAGCCCTTTTGGGTTCGGTATTCATTATTCATTATTGATTATTCATTATTCAAAAAATCGCAAAAAACATTCTTTATTTTGAAAAATCACAAAAATATTTTTTTTCTCTTTCTATCCTATCTGCAAGAACTACGCACACCTGATTCTCTTCTTTGATGAGATACGTACACAGCTCTTTTGGGTTCGGTATTCATTATTCAAAAATTCAAAAAAAAAATCCTTTATTTTGAAAAATCACAAAAATATTTTATTTCTTTCTATCATATTTGCAAGAACTACGCACACCTGATTCTCTTCTTTGATGAGATACGTAGACAACCCTTTTGGGTTCGGTATTCATTATTCAAAAATTCAAAAAAAAAAATCCTTTATTTTGAAAAATCACAAAAATATTTTATTTCTTTCAATCATATTTGCAAGAACTACGCACACCTGATTCTCTTCTTTGATGAGATACGTAGGCGGCCCTTTTGGGTTCGGTATTCATTATTCAAAAATTCACAAAAAAAAAAAAAAATCTTTATTTTGAAAAATCACAAAAATATTTTATTTCTTTCTATCATATTTGCAAGAACTACGCACACCTGATTCTCTTCTTTGATGAGATACGTAGGCAGCCCTTTTGGGTTCGGTATTCATTATTCATTATTCAAAAAATCGCAAAAAAAATTCTTTATTTTGAAAAATCACAAAAATATTTTTTTTCTCTTTCTATCCTATCTGCAAGAACGACACACACCTGATTCTCTTCTTTGATGAGATACGTAGACAGCCCTTTTGGGTTCGGTATTCATTATTCAAAAATTCAAAAAAAAATCCTTTATTTTGAAAAATCACAAAAATATTTTATTTCTTTCTATCATATTTGCAAGAACTACGCACACCTGATTCTTTTCTTTGATGAGATACGTAGGCATCCCCTTTGGGTTCGGTATTCACTATTCAAAAAATCATTATTCAAAAAATCACAAAAAAAAAAAACTTTATTTTTGAAAAATCACAAAAATATTTTATTTCTTTCTTTCTATCTTATCTGAACGAACTACGCGCACCTGATTCTCATCAAAGATGAGATACGTAGGCAACCCTTTTCGGGTTCGGTACCCCTATTAAAAAAAACACAAAAAATATTTTTTTTAGATTCATATCTTTGACTTGGTTGGTACCAACACAGTTAGGAATGTGCATAGGAAAGAAACAAGTAACAATTAATATGATGGGGAGGACTGACTTCGTGGTAAACTATAGATTCTTTTGGTACCTCTCATTCACACTTTAAGTGACACTTGAAAAATTCTCTTGCATGCTTGTAAGACAAGAACAAAACCAATCTCATTGTTTCATGTGCATTGTGTGGTGAGCTTTAGATAGCGTTCAATTGCATTGCATTGTGATCTAGAACTTGGCCTGAATGTCTGTTGAGGCGAAATTATGAGTAACACTCAGCATAGAAAAGGATCGTAGGCCTTCTTTGACCCGTTTGAGCCTTTCTGGCCTACCAATGACATTATCCCTAGCATTCCCCCTTTGAGCCTAAAGCCTTTTCTTTTACCACCACATCATAAGCCTATATCATTTCTGAGTGCTTACATGCACTATATCTCTCTTGGCCCAACCTCCTTGAGCGTACTAAAAAACGTGCAACTGCGGATAGAGATTTGAGCTGAAGCTTAAAAAAAAAAAAAAAAAGGGATTCGACCGTCCCAGAAAAACAAAGGCTAAGAACGACCTCCAAAGCAAGAAAGAGCCCACAAAAAAAAAAAAAAAAAAACTTAGTTATTCAGAATCTCGGACATACAACCCGTTATTTTTTTATTTTTTTTTTCACACTCAGGCATACAACCTGGAATTACTATCAAGACCTCGGGCATGCAACCCAGGTCAATTCCCTTAATCCCCACAGAGTTTCGGGCATGCAACCCTAAACTCAAAAAAAAAAAATGAAAAAAGGGCTTTAACTTGCAAAAGAGGTCGCACAAGTACAAAAGAAAGGGACAATAAAACAAAGTGTCAGAGCACACAAATACTGAGCACAGACATAGTGCAACGCTTAGGGAAGGATTAGTCACTCCTTACCCAAATAATATCCTACCCTTTTCCCAAGCCTACATTACAACACCATAACAAGCCCTACGTGATTCTATGCTAAGGTTTCTCTCATTAGTGGATACTTACTTACATGACGGTCAAGCTTATGGTATTACAATTGCAAGCATTGAACATCTTTCTGAGTTTGAGTGTACTTCTCTAGACGTCCCAAAGTTCAAAAATACTAAATACGTGTGAAAAGGAACTTTCTTTCTGGTGAGGGCACTTGAAACATGAGGATAGGTATAGTTCATAATCCTTGTTTGAAGCAAAATGAACCAATCTTGTCGATCTTTAGGTATGTCTGAGGTACTACTTGAAGCTATAGGAATTACCAATAAGTCGATCTTGGTTTGTTGGACGATAAATAATGGTGAATTCTTATGCACAATACTAATTGTTGGTACCAACTGAAGTCGGGGCATGTTATATCAATCATTGTTATTATTAAAAAAAAAAACAATTTTGCTGGATTTTGCTTTCGTGATTTTGTTATTTTTTTTTCTTAATTTTGTTTTTTATCGTTGCAAAGTAAATATAGTTCAATGTTGTTGTGTTGTTACTAACTCTACGAGGTATCGACATCTGGTCTTACCATGAAAGATCCTCGTATTTCTCCGCTGAAGCATGAAATTGGGAGAACATTTTTGAGTAGCTTAAAAAAAAAAAAAAAAAAAAAAGCAAGTGCACATCATTTTCCGCTGGAAGTATGCGAATTTTTGTTTGTTTAAACTGGGACAGAATTTTTGAGGGGGCCCTCAAAAATTCCACCAATGGCACATTTTGAGAGAAAAGGCACGGGCTGATCCGGCCCCATAGTAGGACACTGCATTGGCTCGTCCAGCCCCACAACAGGACATCGAGGGCGTCATAGTCTAAAGGCATCATTCTCATCGCCTAAAGGCACCATTTCATGGCCCAAGGACCTTACCTTTTGCACTTCATTCGCGCCGAAGCAAAGGCGTTACCCTCCACACCAGCATTGCTTTATTATTTTCAAATGCCTCTGCGCATGCTCGCAGCCGCATTGCATTGCACCTGCATTGCTCACCGCCTTTTATTACTGCCTGGGCCATGCATCGCCCTTTTAAATTTCTGCATAAGGCTGTGCACCGCCTTTCATATGATGCATGGGCTGCGCACCGCCCTTTGCATCGCTTTCATATATTACATGGGCCATGCACCGCCCTTTGTAATTTCTGCATAAGGCTGAGCACCGCCTTTCATGTTGTATGGGCTGCGCACCGCCCATTTAAATTTCTGCATAAGGTTGCTCACCGCCTTTCATGTGTTACATGGGCCATGTACCGCCCTTTGTAATTTCTGCATAAGGCTGAGCACTGCCTTTTATATGATGCATGGGCTGCGCACCGCCCTTTGCATCGCTTTCATATGTTACATGGGCCATGCACCGCCCTTTGTAATTTCTGCATAAGGCTGAGCACCGCCTTTCATGTTGCATGGGCTGCGCACCGCCCATTTAAATTTCTGCATAAGGTTGCTCACCGCCTTTCATGTGTTACATGGGCCATGCACCGCCCTTTGTAATTTCTGCATAAGGCTGAGCACCGCCTTTCATATGATGCATGGGTTGCGCACCGCCCTTTGCATCGCTTTCATGTGTTACATGGGCCATGCACCACCCTTTGTAATTTCTGCATAAGGCTGAGCACCGCCTTTCATATGATGCATGGGCTGCGCACCGCCCTTTGCATCGCTTTCATATGTTACATGGGCCATGCACCGCCCTTTGTAATTTCTGCATAAGGCTGAGCACCGCCTTTCATGTTGCATGGGTTGCGCAGCGCCCATTTAAATTTCTGCATAAGGCTGAGCACCGCCCTTTGCATCGCTTTCATATGTTACATGGGCCATGCACCGCCCTTTGTAATTTCTGCATAAGGCTGAGCACCGCCTTTCATGTTGCATGGGCTGCGCACCGCCCATTTAAATTTTTGCATAAGGCTGAGCACTGCCCTTTGCATCGCTTTCATATGTTACATGGGCCATGCACCGCCCTTTGTAATTTCTGCATAAGGCTGAGCACCGCCTTTCATGTTGCATGGGCTGCGCACCGCCCATTTAAATTTCTGCATAAGGCTGAGCACCGCCTTTCATATGTTACATGGGCCATGCACCGCCTTTTGTAATTTTTGCATGGGCTGCACATCGCCCTTTTGTAATTTCTGCATAAGGCTGAGCACCGCCTTTCATATGTTGCAGGGGCTGCGCACCGCCCTTTGTAATTTTTGCATAAGGCTGAGCACCGCCTTTCATATGTTGCCTGGGCTGCGCACCGCCCTTTCAATTTTTGCATAAGGCTGAGCACCGCCTTTCATATGTTTCTTGGGCTGCGCACCGCCCTTTCAATTTTCTGCATAAGGCTGAGCACCGCATTTCATATGTTGCATGGGCTGTGCACCGCCCTTTTGTAATTTTTGCATGGGCTGCGCACCGCCTTTCATATGTTGTCTAGGTTGCACACTGCCCTTTCAATTTTCTGCATAAGGCTGCGCACCGCCCTTTTGTAATTTCTGCATAAGGCTGAGCACCGCCTTTCATATGTTGCACGGGCCGCGCACCGCCCTTTGAAAATTTCTGCATAAGACATCGCACCGCATCTGCCTTGTTTTATTATTATTTTTCTTAATGCCCCGCGTATGCTCGCAGCCGCATTGCACCGCACCTGCATTGCTTTATTGTTTTCAAATGCCCCTGCATATGCTCGCAGCCGCATTGCACTGCACCTGCATTGTTTTATTGTTTTCAAATATGCCCCTGCGTATGCTCGCAGATGCACTGCACATACATTGCATCATTACTTTGCGAATGCTCGCAAATGCACTGCACATACATTGCATCATTACTTTGCGAATGCTCGCAAACACATTGCACATGCATTGCATTATCACTATTAGATACCCTTCAAACGCATTGCATCATGCCGGCTTAAAAAAAAAAAAAAAAAAACGTCCATTAGTTATCACCTTTCGAACTACATTGACCTGATTGACGAGATATGTAGGAAGCTCTATGCAGAGTTCGGTCACATCAGTGCGAGAATCATTCTTTCCCCAGCAAGTACACAATCTTGCACCTTCCCAGTATCTCGTAGCTCGATACTGGGGCAATTTTGGAAGAGACGACGTGGGTATGCGAACATTTTTTTTCGGCCTTGAACAATCCTTCCTGTTTTATCATTTTTCTTTTCATTACAACCCTACCTACAGACTGAGAGTATTGTCAAAGCTCTACCAACGTCTGGCCTCTTTCTCCGTACATATCCTTTTAACAATTCTTTGTCGAGCCAAAATAGGCTACATGTCAACGTCTTCGTCCGAAAACTCTTTCATCGTCTCCGGTCGAAGAGGGACAAGTTGTTGACACCTAAATTTGGCTCGACGTGCTTAAAATTAACGTTTTGGGGGGCCCTGATTCGTTAAAGAGCACGAAATACATTTTTTAAACATTTTTACATTTTTTCAACAATTTATTGATGATTATCCTTATTTTAGGAATTTTCTCAATTTATTGTCATTTTTCAAGAATCATTATTTTGCACATGTACAGCGTAATACTACCATTTTTTGTGCAATTAATAATTGTTTCTTAATTTTATAGCAATACGTTTTCATATCATAGACATTAATGTTTATATTTTATACTTGCGTTATTATTTATACATGTATTAATTAACTATATTTTAGTACAGTCTGACAGTGCAGAGAAAATCGGAGTAATTAATTTTTTAACGCAGAGTAAAATCGGATCAAGTCAAGGTTTCATCATTTTTTTAAAAAAAAAGGGATTAAGATAAGCATTGAGGAGACAAAAGGGTGCAATCTTCTATTCTTTGGACAAAACGGGGGCCATTTTGCATTATAAGAAAAGGGAGGGGTATTCATCTTCTACATATATTTACACACAAACACACACCTACACAGAAAAAGCACATATCAGATTTCTTTTCTCTCTCTCTCTAAAAAAACCAAACCCTAAACACTTTATTTTCTCTCCATCCTTTTTACACGCCGCCGCCGCCGCCATCGGAGCTCCGGCGACGCACCCCAAACAACCCCCGCACCTCCTTCTTCGTCTCCCTCTACTCCCTCCGCCACATCTCTCTCTTTCCACAGCCGCCGCCGCCGCCACCCGCCGGAGCTCGGAGCTCCGGCGACGCACCAAAATCACGACAACACCACCATCACCGCACAGCCCCACTTGATCTCCCTCTCCCCATTAACGTCGCCACTACCCCCACTGCCCGATGTCGGAGCAGTCAGCAACCAATCGACACCACCAGTCGCTGCTACCTCCCTTCCTCCTCTAACGATTTTTTTTTTCTGTGTGGGCGCCTTTTTTTTTTCAGTTCAGATCTGGTCGGGGTCTTTATGCTCCGGCGAATGGTTGTTTTTCGGCATCCGCCATGGCTGGATTTGATGGCCTCGTCTTAAGCTTTTTTTTTTTTTTTTCGATACCCATTTGATATTCAGGGGGCTCTGGCGATTGATATTCAGCAGGTGGAAATCAGCAGACTGAAGTCACTCCTAACTAATGTATGCCCAAAAAAGATCTTATTTGGAATTCTCTGCCTGAGCTATGCGAAAGTACATGGCCCTTCTATAATAAGAGAAGATGAGGAAATTGTAGCATTGTTATCATCTCAACTTCATTAATTTAAAATTGTGCTATTGCTTCATATGAGTTTCAACTTGATGTTATTGTACTTGCCTTCTCCTAAACACACTGTTCTCCAGCGAGAAGCAAAGTACTTCTGAAAAAGAAGAACCAGAATGAAGAATTCATTGTGCTCAACTTTAGCTTAATAAACAGTTACTTTTTCGGTTATTTGATGTGAAGATCAAAATTAAAAAAAAAAGTGTTGTTCTTGTCTCTGTTTTGTATAGTTATTTGTGTTTTTCTACAGCTGATTCTTACATTTTTTTACTTGCTTACGGTTGTTTTGGTTGCCGGATTTTAAGCAAAGATTTGGCCGGAGATGCCATCGTGGCTCCGTATAGCTAAATGAATTTTTTTTTTTTTTTGCATGTCTAATGATGAGTTGATTCTTTCACATTTTTGGCTTGCTATTGACCTTTACAGTTGCCACTTTCAGACTATTTTACATCACTCTTGTTGGTTTATGCTCAAAAAATACTCCTTCGTTGGCCGATGAAGAAATTTCCGTCGATTTCCAAGGCCTTCCATGTACAAAGACGGGTTTTTATTTTAAGTTTATTCATTATTTCTTTAATTCATCCGAAAGTTATTTATTTTCTTACTAACATTTTTATTAAGTCTCATGCAGGTATCCGGAGTTACTTTTTGAAGATGACACTCAAGAAGTTCAAATATCTTTCTTAAATTCTTTGTTTATATTTTCTTTTACATTCTTAAATTATGCAAGCATAAAATATAGTGACACTTTATTTTTTAGGGAGTAGGTTGATGGTATTTATTTATGATCTGCTTAGGTGATTTAAATTTTATGTGTTTTAGACAAATTAATATTAGGCAGTTATTATTTTTGTAGCTAATATTCTTATAGTTATCATGTTTCGCTAGAGTTTTAATTCAATAACTTAGCACACTTAAGTGAATAAATAGGGTGATTTGCCTCAATATTTAGGCTTTAGAATATACTCTCATAATTAATTGATTAGGCGTACATACTTACCTAGTTGAATTAGTTAACTCACTTCGAGTGCAAAATAATTTCATGCCCATTTTTTATACCTTTGTCACATACCCAAGCTTCTAAGTTGCACATAACTTTTTTTTAAATAATTATTATAACACATATGTATAAAATACGTATTGCATGATTATTTATGTGAATATTCATATTATTCTTTAGTCTAAATTCTATTAATTTTTGTAAATAATAAAGCCTTTTTGCACATCCCTCGTATAGTTAAATTGGTCCAGCCGGAAACCACATTTGTGGATTCTGAAGGATGCCTAACACCTTCCCTTCAGAATAATTTGAACCCTTACCTAGAATCTCACTTATTTTCGTAGACCATGTTAAACTGCATATATTAATAATTTATAGGTACCCTAGTATACCTTAAATGGTAGGTGACGACTCTGTACATAATTAATTCTTTCAGAGTTTCATAAGTTGTGCTTTGTTTAGCCTTTGGTAAAAATGGGTTGCAACAGTTATTGTCATAAAAGCTTATAGAATCATAAATCTTTGACTCAAAAAAATAGGGACATTTTGGAAAATATTTATGGATTATCAAGAAAGAAGTCATGCCTTTGAATCATGAATTTCTAGCTTTTGGGAATAAGAATATTCTTGGAAAACATTTATGGATTCACATAAAGGGATCATGGGACGTTTGGAAAACACCTATTGGATTCATAAGAAAGGAATCATGCCTTTGGAAGAAAGGGACTAGCCTTAACATACCTGGAAGATAATTTCTCGACTTCCAACTTACTTCCTGCCTTGCAATTCACTTAAGATCATTCCTGCCTTGGTATGGATAATGGTGTTGATGATGTTGTTAGGATCATCATCTTACGCTCGTAGCCTTTAATTAAAATCCTTTTAGGTTCTGTCGAAATTCGGGCAGCATCTCTCCAGTTTATATGCCTAGCCCGAAATCATTATATCAACAACCAATCAACAACAACAATACCAACATCATCAATGCCATTATCCATACCAATATACTTCCTAAAACATCCCACACGATGTCTTCTAAATTTCTCAACTAACCAACTTGTGATACGACTATTTGATAACTTTATTTCCATAAAGAAGTCGAAATTAATACCAACAACATCAATAACAACATCCTCAACATCCTACAAGATAAATATATATTTTTTATCCAAAATTCTCTTAAAACCTCAATCCATAATTCAACAACATTATCACAACAAACTATAACCTTTATTCTTGCAAATATTCCTTAATCAAAGTCGATAAAGAAAAGATTCAATGATTCATACCTTATTTTTTATGAAGGTAGCAAAATCTTCAACATTTACTTGTTCCCAAGCTAACTCCAACACCAAACTAAATTATAATCGCGTCTACGCGTCGTCCGGACTTTGATTAGTATTTCGTAGCTTGAAATTTGCTCAAGATTCTCACTTTTATGTGAGATTTAGGGCCCTTTTGTTGCTGAATTTTCTGGAACATTTGGACAATTTTTGATGATGAAAAATGGGATTTTAACCCCTTTTTATAGTGGCTAAGTCGGCATCACTGTAGTAGTACTGTAGTAGTATTGTAGCGGTGCTGTAGCAGTCCTGTTTATGCGTTGACAGCTCAGTTTGTAACGTCTATCATTCTCTACTCTGATATCCTATCGACGAGTGGTTTGTTGCATTAAAAACTAGACTCGACGAAATTCATTTTAGGCTTTTGAAACACCTTAAAACTCCTCATATACCTGGAGATATACCCCTCCAAAGTTGACCCAAAATTCTATTCTTAATTCTGCCAACTTTTTTCCGAATTTTCGACAAACTTATTTTCTTTGATTTGCTTGGTCCTGGAATCTTCCAAAACTCCCCCTACATGATATTTATCATTTATTATACTTGATAATGGTCATGTTCTTGTGTTTTCAAGATTTGTGTTTTCAAGATTGCCCTTTCCGGTTATGACTTACGAGATCGTAATTCGTCCTTTACTTCATTGTTATGTACTTTCCATGACTTGTACCTTCCAAAACTTCATGGGACGTCTTTGATACTCCATTACTATGGTGAAGTACGTGGCATGCTCATGCTCCGAAAGTGCGGGGTGGCTAAAATGGCTCAAAGATACTCTTAACATGATGTGATATTGTCCGCTTTGGGCCAAGCCCGCACGGTTTTTCCCAAAAGGCCTCACATCATTAAGAGTATCCAACTCTTTATAAGTAACTCCTTTTTCTTTCCAGCTACCAATGTGATATTTTGTTCGCACACCGTGCGGGCTTGGCCCAACGCGGACAATATCACATTATGTTAGAAGTATCTTTGAGTCATTTTAGCCCAACACATCTAGAGTCTGACAAACATTAGACAAGTTAGTGTGGTCAATTGATTTTGTAACCTTTTACTTGTAATGGGCCATGTTGAACAATCTCCTCAAAATTATATATTTAGCAGGTAGAGTAATCTCATCATGTTTCAATTATGACAGATAATTCTTACTAATTTTGGTGTAATAAATTTGTTAAAGATTTATATAATGCTAATGACAACAATACCAAATATATCTCAATTCCGAGCAATATGAGCGGACTCTATGAATTTCTATTGACCATATCGCTAAGTTTAAGCTCGAAGACGTATTCTAATCCCCGAAACTTAAAAAAAAAACAAAAAGATACATTCAAAAATAACTTTCATGTTACATTTTCAACTTTTCTGATGTAACAAAGAATCGAGTGAACAAAAGAAAGCTCAAGAGATGTCATATACATTTTTCTCCTTCCCTCTTCCACAACAAATTTAGTGAACCCAAAAAAAAAAAACAAAAAAAAAAAAAAGAAATCAATTTCCCGTTACAAAACTATCTTCTCACTGTAACTATTCATTTTCTGTGCAAAATTGATTGACCTCCACAGAAAAACATAAGCTGGTAGAGTTCCTTCTTATGATACATCAGGCTATGGGTATAAGATCAATCCAAAATTTTCGACAAAATATTGATGCATATGTAAAAAAATATGAAAATCTCACCAATTATTAGATATGAGCTCATAATCTTAACAGTATAATATAAAAAATTCAGTTCTAATTTTTTTTAAAGTTAAACCCATTGAATTTAAATTTTAGATATGCATCAGAAATAAATGATCCCAAATTCGTATCCATGAACTTCAATCTTGAAACTGCTTGGGGGCCACAGGGGGCATGTGTTTAACTAGTTAATATATAGTTAAAAAAAATATTTTGCATACTTATATATTAAATTTTGAACACCGTTGCTGACATTTCTAATTTTACTGTTATTGATTCCACCACTAACCCTTTCCTGAAACTCCCTCGAGTGAAACATTGAGAAATCTAGACACCAACATAGAGCCCGTTTGTCTTAGCTTATAAGTTGCTGAAAATAACTGATAGCCCGTTTGGCTTAGCTTATAAGTTGCTGAAAACAACTTATCAGTTATTTTTAGCTTTTTTGAGTGTTTGGCTGGTCAGTGTATAAGTCATTTTGTGCTTAAAATAAGCTTAAAAAAATAAGTTGGCCCGTTTGACTTAACTTAAAAAAAGCAGCTTATAAGCTGAAAACAGCTTATAAGTCAAACTAAATAAGTTGGCCTACCCCAATTTTTTTTTTTTTTTAGCTTATAAGCTGCTTTTTTAAGCCCATCCAAACAGGCTCATAGTTTTCTCGTTATTTTAACTTTAACCTTAATGTCAAATTTTGCACATTTCAATTAGATGTTTCATCTACATATGGATCCATTCGATTTCTACTTTTTTTTTCTTTTGTTTATTTTCTCTAAATGTTCGTACTACCCAGCATGATTTATTTCAAATAATAAAGAACAAAAACAAATTTGATCAGATGGGCTCAACTATACATACCCGAGTTGTTTGGGCTTTGGCTGAACCATAAGGGATCATTTGCGCAAATGCCTTATTCAGGGATGACCTTTAATTTTTGTCCCTCAAATTGCTGGTCTTTAGTATTTGTGCTTCGGTACGTTAAGCGGTCAAAAATACCCCTGAGATTCTGGGTTCAAATTCCAGCAGTGTATAAAAAATAAAATTTCGCCAGACAGAATTTCGCAGCAAATTAAGCCTATTCGGGCAAAAGTTAGGCCTTAAGGCCTAACTTCTGTAGAATCTCAGCAGAGTAAAAAAAAAAAAAAATCGTAAGGCAAGGCATAGTTTCTATATACCCCTCATCCGGCATAACTTAGAACTACAGAGGTTATGCTTTATAAGGCCTAACTTGGAACTACAACATAACTATATAAGGCCTAACTTTCGCGGAACCTTACGTTGTGAATTTTTTTTTTTTTTTTTTGACTTAACTTGGGTACCCAGAACGTCGTAGTATTTCGATCACTTTTTTAGACGAAGGGCAAAAATTAAAGACCAACACCTTTGAACGGCAATCCGTGCAAAATAATGAACGATAAGTGCACGCATAAAAAGGAAGACTATATAAAATAGCAAAATATTTAAAAAAAAAAAAAACTGTTACATACAACAGATATAAAGGAGCTGAAAGAGAAAATTTTACAGTTGTTGAGTTGCAAGAAATGAATCTTATGAACTGTGTAGAATTTGCATTCTTTAGCTTGGTATTAAAAATACAATTACCTAACAAATTTAAAAAGCAAGGATTAGTTATAGCAACAAAAATACAGATGCTCTTCTTATACGTTGCCTTCTCCTGTCTCTGGTATCAACAGTTTGGCAAATTTATCCTATCATCAACTGAGGAGATCGACCCTCTTCAACTTAGTTGTTTAATCGTCGTACTGATCTACAATTGGCAAAGGAACTAAAAGTTTACACATTCCTTAATATTATCTCTGAAATCAAAGGCTTAAACAAACCAATTATTTGGCATGTAAAGAGGAACTGATTTCTTATCGCCACCTCAAAAAATTAAAGAGCAACCGCAGAAGGAAAAGCAAAATCAAATTAAATAAGCGTTTAAAAATTGTTTAAATGATGTAATACAAACATACTTGTTAACCACCACGCATACCGCCCAACTCTCTAGCAATAGACCACACTTTGTTTCTTGTCGATTAAACGTCAAGTATATCATGTGAATCTGAGCTATATTGACCACTCAAAGTCTCAAACCATATCACAACCACCAGCAAGAGGAATGTTAATATCTCACACTCAATTTTACATTAAATGCATATATTCGAGAAATGTTCCGCTCATGGAGTTACTTTTTTTTTTATCTTGATTTTGTTCGCATAAAATATGCTCAAATATAATAGTAGCAAAGAAGAAAACGTGCCTGAGAAAATCTCATATTGGATTAAGTGATTTTTAGAATGTTGGACCCTTACTTAATATTTTCTACGGAAAAGGCTCGTAAATATCCCTAACCTATGGGAAAAGGCTTATAACTACACTCCTTCCACCTTTGGGTCTTTGTTTTTGACTTAAAAATACCCCTCAAACTAACAGAAAAAATTTGACTGTTTAAAAAAACACGTGTCATTTTCTAATTGGTGCGAATTCAAAATAATTAAAATCCGCCCAAATTTTAAAACCCAAACCCGTACTGGCCGACCCGTTTTCACCTCCAACTTAAAACAGAAGCGGGACATTAGTAGGATCTAGGTGACTCTACATTTCTTGATTTTCCGGTGTGTTTTCAACTATCAAACCAACAAATGGCATCTTTTTCTTCATCATCATCCACTTCTATCCAAACACACCTCAGTTGTGATGCCTATATAAGCTTCAATGAGACAGATGTAGGTCCATCTTTCGTTAGTCATCTGTGCAAAGCTTTGGAAAAGAAAGAAATCACCACTTTTAAAGATGATCGTAGTCTAAAGAAAGGAAAATCAATTCCAGAGGAGCATTTGAAAGCAATTGTGTGGGGTCCAGCCCCATTATTTGACATTGGCACCGGCCAAATTTTAAGGAAGGACGATTTCTTTCTTTGACAAAATCACTTTGACCAGCCCCATTATTTGAATTTGGCACCGGCCAAATTAAATGCAAGGTTGAAGAATTGGCACAGGCCAATTAATGCCAAGAAGAAAAATTGCACACTCCATCCCTATAAATAGAGAGCTCTCTTTCAGTTTATAGACACACCAAAATCTCAGACAATACATCTGAGTGAGAGCAAAGTGAGGTATTCCATAGACTGTAAGAAAATAGTCTGTGAAGAAAAATAGAGTGTGAGTGATATTGTAGTAAGGTGGAAAAATCAAAAGAGTGTTTTTCTTTTTTAGTGTGTAGTGGTCTTTGGAGTATTTATACTCGTGACTACACAGTGTAAAATTCCTTACTATAGTGATATCAGCGGCTCCTCTTGGCCGTGGTTTTTCCCTTATTCAGAAGGGTTTCCACGTAAACTCTTGGTGTCATTATTGTTGCATTTTATTCTTGCTGATTTAACCATAAGTTAGTGTTCCGCGTTTATCACTAATACCGTGAATATTATTTTTGCGGGTCTATTGTATTCCCAACAAGTGGTATCAGAGCCAAGGTTCTGTCTGAGTATGCTCTGTGGTTGCAGCACAGTCTGAACTTCCACATCAGAAAAGAATTACTTTGGTCTTCGAATAAAATAGTATTTGTATTTGTGATAAACGATGGAAGTCAACACTAGTAGAATGGTTACTTTGAGTGGCGTAAATTATGTCATTTGGAAGGGCAAAATGGAAGATTTGCTCTATGTCAAGAATTTTTATCAACCTGTCTTTGCCAATAAAAAGCCTGATAATAAATCAGATGAAGAGTGGAATTTATTGCATCAGCAGGTTTGCGGCTTTATTAGACAGTGGGTTGACGTTAATGTGTTGAACCATATTTCTGGGGAGACACATGTTCGGACCCTATGGGAGCATCTTGAAAGTTTGTATGCTCGGAAAACTGGTAACAACAAGATGTTTTTGATAAAGCAAATGTTGGGTTTAAAATACCACGATGGTTCCGCAATGACAGATCATCTGAATATTTTTCAGGGGATCATGAACCAGTTATCTGCTATGGGCATTATTTTTGATGAAGAAATTCAAGGCTTGTTTCTACTTGGTTCCCTACCAGATTCTTAGGAAATTATTAAAACTTCATAATCAAATTCTGCTCGGGATGGTGTGATCTCTATGGATCTTGCCAAGAGCAGTCTTTTAAATGAAGAGATGAGAAGAAAATCTCAAGGTTTCTCCTCATCAGATGTCTTAGTGACTGACACTAGGGGAAGAGGCAAGAATCGTGGTTCTCAAAATAGAGAACATCATAGAAGCAAATCCAGAAGCAGACTTAAAGATAGTGAGTGCTATCATTGCGGGAAAATGTTATACCCCATTTTAACCGGGTTAAATTAGAAGTACAACATATTGGTGATTCCTATTTTTTGTTTATGTTAAGGAGTCGCCACCTAATTATTTATGGTGAATCAGGACACCTAAAGTTTATTAAAGTCATGTTTAAAGTTAGCTCTGTTAAGATCTGCGAAACTTAAGATTCTAGGTAAGGGTTCAATTAATCTAGAGGGAAGGTATTAGGCATCCTCTAAGATCCATTAATAATGGTTAACCGACCGGACTTTTGATTAGTTAGGCTAAGTGTAAATATAGTATTATAGGAAAGAAAATAGCTTTGTAAATATAGCTAAAGTTACAGATAGATATGTAGGAATGTTGTTTGAAAATAGGATTTGTAAAAGGTAATAATTTATATAAAAAGAGTATTTCCGATGCTATTTAAAAATACAACTTATAAAGGTTGTTAAAGCTTTAAACGAAAGTATAATAGTATGTTTAAAATAATACTTGTAGAGGAGATTCAACAAATGTGAATTTTAGGTAAAGATTATGGTGTATGAGTATTGCGATGTAGAAAATCTAGACTGATTTTTGTAAATAGGATGTAAAAGAAGTGGGTTTCCTTTCTCTTTCTTTATTAACTTTATTTAACCACTTTCGGCTAAAAATATGTATAATTGAATAAATTTTTGAAAATGTTCATAAAATATAATCGAATTCATATTTTGTGTGTTGATGACGTTTTGAAATTCTTAAGATGATAAGAATGAAAAATGATTCCTTTAACCCAAAAATATGTTATTTGAAAACCAATTAATCAAATAAATGTTATAGATAATATAAATAATTTAAAAATAGAAGTGAATGTAATTTGTGGAATTAACTACCCATTACTAAACTAAAACCCTTAATGTCACTAAGGTTTACCTAAATTAACAAACAAAATGTTAGTCATACAATACACATTAAATGCACACAAAATAAAAATAGAGAGGTAGATATGATGTAAATGGGCTCAGCCCACTTTCCAAAAAGAAAACTGATGTGGTCTGTTGCGGTTTGTTCACTGTTGGGCTTCGGCCCAGATTTTTTATTTCCTCGTTTGGCTGCGGATTGGTTGCTACTATATGGGCTGACTCAAGAGGAGTTGTGTTGGGCCTTTGGCCCAAAGTCAAAATGCGGGGAAGATGACGAGTCGCTTGGACTCGTGTGCGAGATGTCATGCATAAAAATGAAAAGAAAAGGATCACTATACGATCAATGGATAATGTTAAACATGTAAGCTATAAACTCAAACAAATCAGCACAACATATATATTCTATGTATATTTGAAGTATACCTTATGTATACATAGGTATACAACCTCACTTCCTTAACAAAATTGAAGCAATTGTAGGTGCATTGAAAATATTCTAACCAGCTGATTATGCTAAACACAGAAAACTCAATTATAGATATTTCGAAGCAGTGGCAGTTAGGCTTAACACTACATTCTCATCAAATGAAAGCATCTGTTTCCTTTTAAAACCAGTGGTTCACTTAGTATAGTATTGACATCATATTATAGTAGCCAAATGCAACAAGTTTCCTCATGGCATCAGTAGGCAATTAAATCTTAAACTGCAGCATTTTATTAATGCTATCATGTAGAATCAAAATGTGACAGGATTCAGCCCAAGCAATTGCACCTATTCTCACCAAAATGCCTCATTTTAATGCAACAACTGTTTGCATCAAAGTGCAGTGACTGGTTATCTCAAAATGCGGTAGCAGTATCTTATCATAATGCAGCAGTTGCCCATTGAGTATGGTAACCCAAGTGCGCAGCCATTCCATCAGGAAAGTGTATACAACAATCAAGGGTTAAAACCTCACCCATTTGATTGTTCTTAAACACATTTGTGTGGTCTTAAGTGTTTATCAAGTTTCAATGATCATTTTAGGTTCAGTGTGAGCTCAAGCTTAGCCAATCAAAACAAGATCATGTTTACATGAATTCCAACCTTAAAGTAGACAATCCCAACACAGGAGTTAAACAAAGATTTACAGTTTACGAAGAAGAAGGCTATTAAGTAGTTAAAGTAGATATAGAACACAAAAAGGCTCACTCTGTAATTGAACAAAGAATAAAAACCAGTGGCAAACCAAACTAAAAATAACACAAAGCTAAATTCATGCTAAGAATGCAGGTTGACCTGGGCCTTATTAGTGTTTATAAGTGTTCTTTATAGTAGACAAACAAGTGATTAAGCCTCTTTTACCTCAGCAGTCTTTATTTACCTAGCCTAGAACCCATAAACTAACATGCTCTTAGTCAAATAGTATGATCAGATATCATTCTTAACATAGTTCAGGTGGCAGGTAAAGCACATCTTAAGTTCTTATCCACAACAGCACTTTAAACAGAACATATACGATATTGCTAAACCACTACAACAAGGGACCTTAACCAAAGCAGACATATGAGAGCATGCATAATCCTACCAGATTACGAAACGTACTACCAATAATACAAGCATAGAAACAAACAGCTTTAAGGAGAGTGAGATGGGACAGAAACCACACTAATATGATATCCTTCCATGACCAACTCAAATCCTTCTCAAACAGCATAAGTAACAGTTCATATTTTACCCCGAGAACGAATAATCCACATCGCTAATCTAGTTGTAGTCCTTAAATATGTCTGGTTAGACATTACACACATACAACATACATTTTACCCTTAAGCAACCTAGATATATATTTAATGACAAGAGACCCTCACAAGCTAGATGGACTCGAATAACCATAAATAGAGATAACATTTACAAACAAATGACCTAAACATGTAGCTAAGCATTTGCAGAAAAAGGGAATCAAACAAACAAACTCCATTTCAGATTTTAGGATAGTATATGTATAGTTAAGCAATTACTCAGACCCAACATTTCACACTAACAGTCATAGCTAATCAGACTAAGCATGTTTAACAGGTTTAAAATACAGATAGATCTGAGATGCTAACTAAGCATGACAAATGAAAGTGGCATGATTTTGATTAAGACAGAATTAACTAACTAAAACATGATTATAAACTAACCACATGCTTAACAAAATCTTGCACTAACTACATAATTATGGAACCATATCAGCCAATTATACTACTTATCACCCTAATAACAAATTTAATCTCATAATCAAATATAAACAGGAAACTAAACACATAATTGACACAAAAGACACTTAAACATCATTAAATGCTATAAATAAAGGCAAAGGAAAGAGGATTACCTTTTGTGAGTGCAGCGAACGGAGGTCGTCGGGGTCTCGAATCTATGCTCGAACTCGAACGAACCCGAACCCGATTAAAGTACTTAAAGTTTCAAAACGAAGAAATGGAAATAGAGTAATTGTTCCCCCACGGCTAAAGTTCACCGAGAAGGAAAATTCAGTTTGGGAAGATGGTTTGTGTCCCTCAAAACACTGAAATAATTTCGTTCCTCTCTTCAACAATGCTCTGTCCCCCGAAACGTCTCCAAAAATCTCTTTTATAGGGTTTCGATTCGGGTTTAAGAAAGGAGAGAGAGGAGCGTATGAGAGAAGGAGTGGGGGACAAAGAGGGATGAAGGCGTGGGGGGGACAAGAGAACGTGAGGAGCAGGGAGCAGGAGTGGGGGACAAGGGGAAGTGGAGAGGAGCGGGTGAAGAGGTAGGTGGGGCGGTGGAAGAGGTTGAAGAAGGTAGGGTTAGATGATAATATGAAAAGTGGACCGGGTCGGGTATAAGGCGGGTAGTGGGCTGGATCGTTTGTGGGCTGGACGGGTGAAAGGATAAATGGGCTGGCCGAATTATGTGGAGTAGTGGGCTGATTGTAGGGTTAGTTAGAAATAGTGGTAATGGGCTGGTCTAAAATATTGGGGTGAATTAATTAGAGTATGGGCAAATTCTTGGCCCTTATTCCTCTATTTTAATTATTCTTGGGCTTCTAATTTAATAACTAGTACACTATTTACTATGGTAATTAGTGATTAATATGTAAGAAATAAAGTATTTAAAAAAGTATAATTAATTTAACGAGCATAAAAATCCGAAGATAAAATGATGACGAGCTATTTAGAATTGTGATAAAGTAATGCTCGTAATGTTGGTAGTAAAGTAGTGAAAATTAATAATAGTGAAAATAAAGTGTTCAGCTCGTCAATAAATTTAGAAGCTCAAAGAAATAAATTGAAATAAAGGAGGGACAAAATTGGGTGTCAATAGAAAAAAGGGCACACAAAGAAGTTCTGCCGGATTTTGAAAAAGGAGAATAGAGATAAGGAGGAAAAGAAAGAAGATGGAAATCGTGTTGCCGTTGTCACTACAGAAGATCTTGTTACTGTCCTTGATGTGGATCTGATAAATATTGCTTTTGATGAGTCAAGCTGGGTTATGGACAGTGGTGCCGCATCTCATGTGACATCAAGGAAGGAATTTTTCTCATCCTATACTCCGGGTGACTTTGGAACTTTGAGTATGGGTAATGAGACTGTATCTAGGGTGACTGGTGTTGGAACGATTTGTTTAAAAACTAGTATTGGAACTAAACTAGTTTTAAACAATGTAAAGCATGCACCTGATGTTCGTTTGCACTTGATCTCTGTTGGTGTTTTGGATGATGAGGGATATGTTAGTACCAATGGTGCTAGAAAGTGGAAGCTTACTAAAGGTTCCATGATTGTGGTTCGTGGCGAAAAGCGTCGTGGTCTATACTGGACTACGACCTCTACCTGTGTTGATATAGTGAATGCAGTTGAGAGCAATAGCTCTTCAACATTATGGCATAAGAGGCTTAGCCACATTAGCGAGAAAGGACTAAATGTTCTGGCCAAAAAGAAATTATTGTCAAATTTCAAAAGTGCTAAATTAGAAAAGTGTGAGCACTGCTTGGCTGGAAAACCAAAATAGAGTTTCTTTCAAGTCTCATCCTCCTTCAAGAAAGACAGAGTTGCTTGAGTTGGTGCATTCAGATTTATGTGGTCCAATGAAGACAAGGACTTTGGGTGGTGCACTTTACTTCGCTACCTTTATTGATGATTGCTCAAGGAAACTTTGGGTATACATCTTAAAGACTAAAGACCAAGTGTTGGGTGTCTTTAAGCAGTTTCAGGCCTCAGTTGAAAGAGAAACTGGAAAGAAGCTGAAGTGTATTCGTACCGATAACGGTGGTGAATATTGTGGACCGTTTGACGAATACTGCAAGCAACAGGATATCAGACACCAGAAGACTCCTCCTAACAATCCTCAGCTTAATGGTTTAGCAGAGAGGATGAACAGGACCTTGATGGAAAGAGTTAGATGTTTGCTTTCTGAAGCAAAGTTGCCGAATTCCTTTTAGGGTGAGGCTTTGTTGACCGCCACACATGTTATTAATCTATCCCCTGCGGTTGCTTTACAAAGTTATGTTCCAAACAGAGTTTGGTATGGCAAGGATGTTTCCTATGACCACTTGAAAGTGTTTGGTTGCAAAGCTTTTGTACATGTGCCTAAAGATGAGAGGTCAAAATTAACTGCCAAGACAAGGCAGTGCATCTTCATTGGTTATGGCCTTGATGAGTTTGGTTACAAGGTATATGATCCAATTGAGAAGAAGGTCGTGAGAAGCCGTGATATTATCTTCGTGGAGGATCAAACCATTGAAGATATCAACAAAGCAGAGAAGATAAAATCTTCAAGTTCTGAAGGCTTAGTTAATCTTGATCAAGTCCCTCATACAAATGTTGATGACGTTGGTGGGCTCAATGACGATGGTAATGCCCAGACTCATGTTCCAGATCAGCATGTTGATGATGACAATGATGCTGCTATTGATGAGGTAGATGCTCATACTCATGAAGTCGTGGATGAGTCAGATATTACACTTAGAAGGTCTACTAGACAACATGTTCCTTCTTCCCGTTATTCACCTAATGAGTATGTATTACGCACTGATGGGGGAGAACCTGAATGTTATGAGGAGGCCATGGAAGATGAGCATAAGGATCAATGGATTGAAGCCATGCAAGATGAGATGAAATCTCTGCATAAGAACCAAACTTATGAGTTGGTGAAATTGCCTAAGGGCATGAGAGCTTTGAAGAACAAGTGGGTGTTCAAAGTTAAAGCCAAAGAACAGAGCTTGAAGCCCAGATACAAAGCTAGATTGGTTGTTAAGGGATTTGGTCAAAGGAAAGGTATTGACTTTGACGAAATATTTTCTCCTGTCGTGAAAATGTCCTCCATTCGGACAGTTCTTGGTTTGGCTGCTAGTCTTGATTTGGAGATTGAGCAGATGGATGTGAAGACTGTCTTTCTTCACGGTGACTTAGAAGAGGAGATTTATATGGAACAACCTGAGGGCTTCAAGGCAAAAGGTAAAGAAAATCTTGTATGCAAACTTAAGAAGAGTCTATATGGATTGAAGCAAGCTCCCAGACAGTGGTACAAGAAGTTTGAGTCTGTTATGGGGGAGCAAGGCTACAAGAAGACTTCTTCAGATCACTGTGTGTTTGTACAAAGAATTTTTGATAATGACTTCATCATCCTCCGGCTATATGTGGATGATATGTTGATTGTAAGCAAGAATGCTTCCAAGATTGACGAGTTGAAGAAACAGTTGAGTAAGTCTTTTGCAATGAAAGACTTGGGTCATGCTAAGCAGATTTTGGGCATGAGAATTACTCGTTCAAGAGATGAAAGAAAGCATTATTTGTCACAAGAAAGGTACATAGAACGTGTACTAGAGCGCTTTAATATGAAGAGTGCTAAGTGGGTTAGCACACCTCTTCCCGGTCATCTGAAATTGATCAAAAAGATGTATCCTACAACAACGGAGGAAAAAGAGAGAATGGCCAAGATTCCTTATTCCTCTGCCGTCGGAAGTTTAATGTATGCAATGGTATGCACTCGACCAGATATTGCTCATGCAGTCGGTGTTGTTAGCAGATTTCTCGAAAATCCAGGGAAAGAGCATTAGAAAGCTGTGAAGTGGATACTCAGGTATCTAAAAGGAAGCTCAGATGAATGCTTGTGTTTTGGAGGATCAAATCCAATTTTGAAGGGCTATACAGATTCTGATATGGAAGGCGACCTTGATAACAGAAAATCCACTACTGGATATTTGTTTACTTTTTCAGGGGAGCTATATCATGGCAGTCGAAGTTGCAGAAATGTGTTGCACTGTCTACAACTAAAGCGGAGTATATTGCGGTTACTGAAGCTGGCAAAGAGATGATATGGCTCAAGAGATTCCTTCAAGAACTTGGATTGCAGCAAATGAAGTATGTTGTCTATTGTGACAGTCAGAGTGCAATAGACTTGAGCAAGAACTCCATGTACCATGTGAGAACAAAACACATTGATGTCAGATATCATTGGATTCGTGAACAAATGGAGAACGAATCATTTCAGGTCAAGAAGATTCACACGAGTGAAAATCCTGCAGATATGCTGACCATAGTGGTACCGAGAGACAAATTCGAATTGTGCAAAGAACTTGTCGGCATGCACTCAAATTAGAAGCCAGTGTACCCTCCTTCAGGTGAATGGGACTGGAGGGGGAGATTTGTGGGGTCCATCCCCATTATTTGACATTGGCACCGGCCAAATTTTAAGGAAGGAAGATTTTCTTTCTTTGACAAAATAACTTTGACCAGCCCCATTATTTGAATTTGGCACCGGCCAAATTAAATGTAAGGTTGAAGAATTGGCACAGGCCAATTAATGCCAAGAGGAAAAATTGCACACTCCATCCCTATAAATAGGGAGCTCTCTTTCAGTTTATAGACACACCAAAATCTCAGACAATACATCTGAGTGAGAGCAAAGTGAGGTATTCCATAGACTGTAAGAAAATAGTCTGTGAAGAAAAATAGAGTGTGAGTGGTATTGTAGTAAGGTGGAAAAATCAAAAGAGTGTTTTTCTTTTTGAGTGTGTAGTGGTCTTTGGAGTATTTATACTCGTGACTACACAGTGTAAAATTCCTTACGATAGTGATATCAGCTGCTCCTCTTGGCCGTGGTTTTTCCCTTATTCAGAAGGGTTTCCACGTAAAAAATCTTGGTGTCATTATTGTTGCATTTTATTCTTGCTGATTTAACCAGAAGTTAGTGTTCCGCGTTTATCACTAATACCGTGAATATTATTTTTGCGGGTCTATTTTATTCCCAACAAATTGAAGAGTCGAAATTCGTGATAATTATATTTTCTGAGAATTATGCTCAGGTTGTTTGGGTGGGCTGGTGAAGATAATGGAATGTAGAGGCATTGAGTCTTTGAAATTTGTTTTATCGGTGTTCTACAAAGTGAAAACGGATTGGTCAGTATGGGTATGGATTTTAAAATTTGGGTGGATTTTAATTATTTTGAATTAAAACGTGGCACCAATTAGAAAATGACACATGTCTTTTTAAACAGTCAAATTTTTTCTGTTAGTTTGAGGGGTATTTTTTAGTCAAAAACAAACCTTAAGGGCATTTTTAGACCCAAAGGTGGAAGGAGGATATTTATGAGCCTTTTCCGTATTTTCTAATTTACCTTCGCACAAGCCATATTTAAATGGTCAGACTTCAGTCTCTTTTACAATCGTGTCCATCACTGCTGGGTAAATCTCATTGAAAACTACTACTACTACTTTCACAAGGGACAAGTCATTATAAGTTTACTGGTCAGACATTTGATATAGCAAAATGCACAATAAAATGATTGTCTCAGAAGTCTCCAAACATGTAGTTGAAGAATTTACAAGGCAACTATTTGGAAACAAAAATTAGAAAAGTCGTATACTCCTTATTCCACTTTCCAAGGATTTTCATGGAGAAACTAATAAGTAAAATTTAATTTTGAGATTTATATTCTTCTAGCCTGTATTGTTTGGGATTCTATTAACATTGCATGTTCTCTGAGAATGTCTTCAACCACTACTTTTGGAACTAAAACATGAGGAAGAAAAAAAAAAAAAAAAAAGGAGATAACGCTATCCATATAAGCGATGTAATCACTTGAAAAAAGTCTATCCAAGTCACACCTTAGGTGTCTGCCTATAGATAATAAACTAAATGAGTACAAATGATACCCCACCCTAGGAGCTCCCACGTTTTTGCTCTCGCGATGACTCGACCCCACAACCTTAGGGTAAGGTGCTTACCACCTGAGCAACCCCCTCTTGTCATCAAGTGAATCACTGGTATTTAGATGAAGAATATAGTAAGAGAGAGGCATTAAAAAGCACCACCTCTAACTATAGAACACTTTAATGTAGCGAAGAAAGTTGAAATGTTTGACAAAAGTACATTGCTATGTGAAGGTTCGTAAGAAACCAAAAGAAGTTAAAGCTTATACCATTCCATTACGAAGGAAGTACCATAACAGAGCTATTGAACCAAAGACTAATAAGACATTTTCAATCCATTCATAAATTTCCAATTATTTCGGTATCAATACATCTATTTTCAGATTTTTTTCAATATAACTTTTCTAAGACAAAAACCAACAACTAACTCAGCAATCAAGGTGGACGATTCAGCTAATATGATTTTGTTTAACGGGATCCATCAAGGTCAATGCAAAAGAGCGTAGCAAATCAGCTTGTCATATAAGCCAAATAAATGTACAAGTAATCTAGTTATTATGTGATATATAGTTTGCAGAATCAAGCATGACTTTGTAAGAAGAAATGAACGGTGCAAACAACTTATAATGATAATTATGTGATCCCAATGCCTAAATAGCTTTAGCTTCAAATCATCCCCCTCTCAACTGCAATTGGCACTGCATTGTTCTCTCCAGTTTGTACTATACTGCAAAAGACCCTTACGAAATCCCTTTTTTCTTTACTTTAAACCAAATAACAAATAGTTTATGCAATGTACTCTAACAGTTACATTATGATACATAAAAATAATTACTCTTCCATCTACAGGACAATAACACATGCAAAATTTGAAGTTCGTACACAAATATGCCCACTTTTATAAATCTCACCTTTAGAACTCATAACTCTCATAAGAATCTCCAACAGTAAATCATAAAAATAATAAACTTAATCACATATATACACTAAACAAAAGTAAAATATAACAATAATTAGAGCAAATTACCTTCCTGAATAAAGTAAGCCAACAATAGTAGAAATGAACTCGAAAAAAGCGGAGCTCAAAGTCCAGTGTTAACTAACGTCTCATTCATATTTTAGGCACAATCAAATCTATTCCTTTTCAGAAAGCATCAAATGCAGCACTATAGACCAATACACCATTATGACTCCAAATTAACCTAGACATAGCAAAACAAAAAGTTAAGAAACTTAAAATTCAGTCAACCAAGATGACTGCCCTTTAGTCGAAGTATACCGAAGGGTCCGGAACCAAAATAACCCCAAAAAAAGGGGTATAAACCAAAATACCCCAGGAAAAAAAAGCGGAAGAAAAGTACCTTTAACGCATGAAAATCATGCGTTAATGGACTTAACGGAGACGGACCCGTTAAGTCCTTTAACGCATGATTTTCATGCGTTATTGGATTATCTTTTTTTTTTTTTTTTAATTTCTTTTCTTTCTTTCTTTCTTTCTTCCACACTTTTTTACATACTTTAGTCATAGATTAATCATGCTTCGAGACTCCAAAACTTGAATATTTTATATAAAACCCTATTTATTTTTGTGCGATTAATAAGGTAGGCGCAACACATCAAGGATACACAAAACTTCGGATTGTCGTTTTAGTGGTTGAAAAGTGCTCGAAGTCCATTTTTGTTTGAAGACTTGTTGTCATTAGCTTTAAGTTATTTATGTTTTAGGGTTACACGTTATTTTTATATTAATGCGTAACTTTATGATTATAACTTTATTTTTATAATCAATTAACAAAATATCAATTCATGATCAATTATTTATGTGTAATTTTTTTTTTTTTTTTTTTTGCGTTATACCCTTCAACCCACAACTAATTGGAGTCTGCAACTTAAATAACCCAAAAAGTGAATTTGGGTACCAAAATAACCCATTAAAAAACCTTTTGCGCACTAATTTATTTGTAAGTTGGTGAAATTTTAAATGGTCATAAATTTGCGCTCGGATGTCCATTTGATGCGATTTTTTTTTTATTTTGGGTATTTTATCGAGATCTATGCGTTTGAACTGCCGCAAGGCTGTTCGCCCGCCCCGAATTTTAAAAAAAACGTCAGTTATCCCATTCAATTTTAATTTTCCCCCAAATTCGTGCACAATTTTCATTTATTTCTTTTTAAAATCTAATGGCGAAAAATATATTTCAATTCCATAATCCCGTGATAATGATGTTTTCAATGTCAATTTCAAGGTTCCAAATTCAATTTAAGAAAACAAGTTAGATAGCATTAGTGAACATACAAAATAATAAAAATTGTCTACATTGTTACTTTAACCAACTTGGCATAGTGGTACAACCTTTGGCTTTTGACTTTTTTAATCTCATCCACCAGGATCAAACCTCAGTGGGAGCGTTGAGAAGATATTATTAGTAAAAAAATGAACTAATTTATTTAACGATTAACATGGGATAAACAAGTAATTAACATGGTAAAAACAATTTCAAAAATAAATATATTAACAATGACATAATTAACAAATATTAACAATGCCATAATTAACAAATAATTAACGGAGATCCATGGAGGTGTCGTATTTGTAAATACTAAATTATTCATTATTCTTGAAATTAACTAAATTTTTTTCTCTAATTAGAACTTACTTAACTAGGATAAGTTATGGAGGATTTAATTAGTTATTTTGAATAATCCATGATATTGTATTGTTGATTCTAATTTACTTAACTCATGTAGTTAAAGTAATAACGAACAAAATTTTATATTAACTAACTAATCCTTCGTCAAAAAATTATGTTAACTAACTAATCCTTTTTAGAAATTCTGTTAATGATGTTCAATCCAAAATTAAGGATTTAGCTTATCGCTTGTTATTCAGGATTTAGTTTATCGTTCGTTATTCGGGATTTAGTTTATTATTCGTTATTCGGGATTTAGCTTATTGTTCGTTATTCGTTAATGGATTATTTTGGTACCCAAACCCACTAATGAAGTTATTTAAGTTGCGGACTCCAATTAGTTGGGTGTTGAAGGGTATAACGCAAAAAAAAAAAAAAAATACACAGAAATAATTGATTGTGAATTAATATTTGTTAATTGATTAGGGATTATTAATTTGTTAATTTTTTATTTATTGTTAATTTATTTATTTGTGAAATTGTCAAAATAAAGTTACGCATTAATATAAAAATTACGTGTAACCCTAAAACATAAATAACTTAAAGCTAATGACAACAAGTCTTCAAACAAAAATGGACTTCGAGCACTTTTCAACCACTAAAACGACAATCCGAAGTTTTGTGTATCCTTGATGTGTTGCGCCTACCTTATTAATCGCACAAAAATAAATAGGGTTTTATATAAAATATTCAAGTTTTGGAGTCTCGAAGTATGATTAATCTATGGCTAAAGTATGTAAAAAAGTGTGAAAGAAAGAAAGAAAGAAATTAAAAAAAAAAAAAAGATAATCCAATAACGCATGAAAATCATGCGTTAAAGGACTTAACGGGTCCGTCTCCGTTGAGTCCTTTAACGCATGATTTTCATGCGTTAAAGGTACTTTTGTACTTTTTTTTTTTCCTGAGGTATTTTGGTTCATACCCTTTTTTTTGAGGTTATTTTGGTTCCGGACTCGTATACTGAAGTAACACCAATTAAAATGCAATGCATTAAGAAAAAGTAATGTGATACTGAGAAGAGGAATATTCCAAAGACATGTTCGTCTATAATTATTAGTAGTAATATTTTCAGTCAATATGTAGCAGTTAAAGTTCTATGAAAGACAGTAATAGAGAAGAGTAAATGGAAAGTTACTTTTTTAATCAATGGAAAACGAAAAGTTGAAGCAATCAGATTGGGCATTAACAGAATTTGAAGGGACATTTTTCGAAAGTCAAAAGGAGGTCTATTAGTATAATGCAAATGAAATTACTATTATAACCTGTCTGTCCATCGTTATCTAACCCAAAATCACAACTATATTCACCCATAACAAAACTTCTGAAGCTATACCCGTTCCCTATGTTGAGAAATTTGAAAAGAAATGAAAGAAGATTAAATTAAAAAAATTGAGAGAAAACTTTTCCTGGAAGACCCAACTGAGAGGATGAGGAGAACTCAAAGATTTGTAATTGAAAGTGCAAAGAAAATAAGACTGAAAGAGGGAGGTTTTCTTGTTGCGTCTGTCCAACGAACGAGAGGGTAGAGAAATGCTTCTAGAATTATGTTGAGTGTAGTGTGAAATGTCAATTATACCCTTGGTCATCCTAACTTTCACTCTTAGTAGAAATTTTGTCCACAATTTAAAAAGAAATGTCCTGTATATTTTAGGTTGCAACAAACAAGTTGATTCACACTATTACCAGGCTAGAGTCCATTTTTTCAATTATGACAACCTTTAGAGCCCGTTTGGATTGACTTATAAGCTGTTTTCAGCTTTTTTGAGTGTTTGACTGGCCAGCTTAAAGTCATTTTGTGCTTAAAATAAGCTCAAAAAAAATAATTGGGCCCATTTAACTCAGCTTATCTAAAGCAGCTTATAAGCTGAAAACAGCTTATAAGCCAAAAAAAATAAGTTAGACTATCACAACTTAATTTTTTAGCTTATAAGTTGTTTGCAGCTTATAGGCATAAGCTCATCCAAATAGGCTCTTAATCAATAGGATGAATCACGAATATCTATACACACCACATTTGCGCCTACCTCTAACTACCCCAACTCTCTTTTCCAACTTCTGAAACCAGAGCTTTTTTTTCTTTTTTCTTTCTTGAGTAGAACAAAGAGAAAACTCTCCTTTCCCCCTAGCTTAAGTTACATGCAGTAGAGAACCATTTGTAGCATGTTCTATAGAGATTTTATTGTTGTAGCTCAAGATTTGTTGCAGTTAATTTCCTAAGAGCTAGATGACAACTAGTAATTGTTCAAAGTAAACCCGTCAACCGGTTAAAACCGGTAACCGGACCGGTAAAACCGGAATCGGTAGAACCGGTTAACCGTTTAATTATTACCGGTCCGGTTCCGATTTTTTTGAAATCGGAACCGGTTAAACCGGTAAAATCGGAACCGGACCGGTGAAATAATTTTTTTTTTTTAAATTATAGTCGTTGGGCGTTGGGCCTTTGTCCGTTAATGGACCGTTGGCAACGGTCCATTTGCAAAAATGGCCGTTGCCAAACGGTCATAAAATTAATTTTTGGCCCCCCAACCTCCCAAACTTTTTTTTTAACACTTTAACCCATCCCCCACCCCTATATAAACCCTTCTTCATTTTCATTTTAATTCACACCAATTCACTCTTCTCTTTCTCTCAAATCTCAATCTCTCAATTATAGTTACTTTGCAATAATTAGCCACTTTATATTTCTCTCAAATAAATATTACAAAGTCTTATTATAGTTTCAACTTTCAATTATTAATTTTTCAATTATAATATTGTTGGTGGAGTTGGTGATTTTGCAACAATCCGAAGTAGCTTTGGTGGATTTGCAATTCTAACCGTCTTCACTTTGTTGGAAATTAATCTGACAATTTGGTACCTTCGTTCCAACTCTATCTTTATTTTTTTGCAATTTATTTTTCGCAATTTATTTTTCGCAATTTAATTTACGAAATTTAATTCTAGCAATTTAATTTGTTGTAATTTATTTTCTTGTGATTTATTTGATTGTGATTTAAATTAATTCTATTTAATAATGTCAAAGAGATTAAGACGTGGTGCCGGTAGTAGTAGTGGTATTGTTAGGGGTGGGCTTAATGAGGAAACATTTGTGGAAGAAACACCTAATTTAGGTATTGATGTTGGTGGAAATAATCCACTTTTAGGTCATGAGGCAATGCAACAACATTTTACCGACACTTTTAATGAAGATGATGATGAAACACAACCCCCCGAAAATCCCATAGGAGATACATGTCCTGCACAATCACATACACAAGACAAACCGCCTAGAACTCGTAAGCCAACAGCTAAAGTTTGGAAATTTATGACTAAGAATAGGGAAAACCAATCAACTACATGTACCCTATGTGGACAAGTATTTAGTTTTAAGCAAGGAACTGGTAAGGATGGTGGAACGGGTACACTAAATGGTCATATGAGAAGCAAACATATGAATGTTTGGGGAGAGTAAATTGGTTCAAATGTGGGGGGTATTCAAATGACGATAGACCCACGAACCGGTAGAAATTTTAAGTATGACAAGAAAAAAGAGCGTGTAGAAATAGCTAAAATGGTAGCTTATGATTGTTTACCATTTTCCTTTCCCTCGGGTTTGGGGTTTGTTACTTACATTCAACGTTGTTATAATCCGTTATTTGAGGGTATTCCTAGAAGTACTTGTAGAGCCAATGTTATAGATTTGTTTAAAAAATATAGATTTTATTTGCGCCATGTATTTAATTCTTTAAATTGTAATGTTTGTCTTACCGCTGATTTGGGTCTTAGTCTTAACAAGTTAGATTTTTTTGCTATTACATGTCATTGGGTTGATGACAACTGGGTTATGCAAAAAAGAATTATAGCTTTTTTATATGATGAAGGAAAAGGTCATCACGATGGAAAATTTTTAGCGGATTCAATGTCTACTATTATGAGATTTTTTAACATTTATAGAAAAACACTTTGTATTGCTTTAGATAATGCTTCTAATAATACAAAGGCGATAGGTCTTATAAAAAGAGAACTAAACCCTCCGCTAAGAAATATTTTTCATGTAAGATGTAGTTGTCACATTTTAAACTTAATTGTTAAAGATGGTCTTGTGCATTTTGAAGATTCTATTAAAAAAGTTAGAGATGCGGTTGCGTTTCTTTTTTGTAATGCTAATAGGGGAAGAATTAGAGATTTTAAGAATGCTTGTGTGGAAAATAACCTTAGACCTAGGAAAATTCAAGTAGAAATTGAGACTAGGTGGAACTACACTTACATTATGCTACAACAAGCATATGAGTATAGGATTCTCATACAACAAGTTCACAACAAATATAATATTAATAGTGATGATTGGTTAACTTTTACGCATTGGGAAGATGTTAAAGAATGTGTTGAACTCTTAGAAATTTTTTATAATGCAACTCTTGCTTTTTCTAGACAATTCTATCCCACGGTAACCGAAATTTTAGCCTACTTAGCGGAAATAGCTAGAGTTTTACAAGAGTATAAATATAAACCCGGTTATCAAGTGGCTATTTTTGAAATAATAATCAAATTTAAGAAGTATTTTTTTCTCATCCGAACTTTATTTATATTGGGTTCTCTTTTAAATCCTTGTTTAAAAGTGTCTTATACTAAAAATTTGGTTAGTCAAATTTATACATTTTTAGAAATTGAAGAGGGAGTTCAACCATCTTTAGCTGAAGCCGAACTCGCTATTGATGATGAGTTTAGAAAAGTTTTTACTCATTATTCTAGTTTGGAAGAACGTGCTACACCCGTTGTTCCACGCCCTACTACTTCTCAGAGTAGCAAAAAGGGCTTGTCGGGTTTAAAAGTTTTACATTCACAGCCAACTTCTTCTTGTACTGCAAACTTTGATGAATATAACTTTTATTTGATGCAGCCAAATGTGGATATCAAGGAACTGGATGACTTGGACGTCTTAACATGGTGGAAGAAGTACAAGGCAAGTTATCCGGTACTTTCAAGAATGGCTTGAGATATCCTTACGGTTCAAGTAGCAATCGTGGCTTCGGAGAGCGCATTTAGCCAAGGAAGACAGCAAATTGGAGACCATAGACATTCATTATCCGGCTTTAGCTTGCAAGTACTAGTGTGCATTCGCGATTGGATAAGATCGGAGCGACGCAACCAAAACTTAGAAGCGGAGGAAGGCGAAGAGAAAGAAATTGAAGATTTGATAGCTAGTGGACCGGACCAAATGGAAGACTTTGAAGATATTTCCATGACCGAATATGATATGGGGGAAATTAATGAAATGATTCAAAATTGGTGATTTTATTATTCTACTATTTCTGTACAACTCATGTATTATTTGCAAGTTAAAAAAAACTACAACTTGCAAATAAATGTTATCCAAGAATGAATAAAATATATGGCTCATTGAGCTTTCTTCTATTTACTTGTGTTCATATTAAAAATAAAAACTAGAAAGTTATATACTTGAAAAATAACTAAAATATATTAAGAATATACTTATAATGTATAGTATATTATAAGTATAACTTAAACATATATATATATATATATATATATATATATATATATATATATATATATATATATATAAGTATATTCTTACTATATTTTAGGTATATATATATATATATATACTATAAGTACATACGAATTTATAAACTTAGAAAAAAATTAAGCTATAAATAACATAAGTTATAATATATAAGTCATAAGTATATATAGTATACTTAAACATATATATATATATATATATATATATATATAAGTTATATAACCTAAGTATATTGATATATATACGTATATTCTTACTATATTTTAGGTATATGTAGTATAACACTATAACTTAAGCATATAACTTAATATATATATGTATACACGTATATTCTGTATTGCTGACTTGCTGTTAGCCTGTTAGTCAGTAAATATTTAAACTTTACTTATAAACTTGTATAACATATGTAAATATACCTACAATATACTAATAAATACTATAATATATATATATATATATATATATATATATAATACAAAAAACAAAAAACAAAAAGGTTTTGGAGACTTTGAACTGAACCGGTTCCGGTTTGAGGTTTCAAACCGGTAAACCGGTTAAACGGTTCCGGTTTTTTAACCGGAAACTGGCCGGTTCCCTAACCGGTTACCGGTCCGGTTCCGATTAAACCGGTTAACGGGCTTAGTTCAAAGTACCATTGTTATGCTACTAATTTCTCTTTTTTCCCATCGTCTTAATCTCTTTTCGCTTTCTTTTAGCATCTTCTTTCTCATTTTCCTTTTTTTTTAAAAAAAAAAGTCATGAGTACCTTGATACATTACTAGGTAGTATTTAGACATAAGATTAAATTAGGAGTAATATTTGTAGTATGGTTTCAAAATTTGTTGGTTGTATCAACCATTGGTTTATTGGTAGGTAATAGTTTGTTTTTCACGTTTGAATGACTTCTGACCACTTCATTTTTTTGGTCTATGTTATGTGCCTTTATATATCTATCATCTGTGCATGTATGTATGATGAGCTTTTGTTTCTTTATCTTCTCAAATCTATTACTTTTTCTTGCTTTGACTCTTTATTGAATTGTGGTTGTAGTTGTACTAACCTATCTGCCACCCCTTTTGAAGCTTTTGCAGCCTGAATAAATCCTCTTTTTCACCCCTTACCTATTTTTACAATTCTCTGATTATAATTATTATTGCCACAGACTGCAGTATGTCTCTGAATTTCAGAGATGAAAACTCTGAGCTAGTCTAGCCTTTTTCCTGTTGTTGATATGTCTGTTAAAATAAATATCGCGTGATTTTTATTTTGTTCTTTTTGGTGCCAATTAAAATACTTATCCACTAACTTTCTTCCAGAAAAGTTAGTGGAGTGTTTGAATGAGAATTTCATACTCGTCTGGGATAAACTGGGAGAACAGATTGTAATCAAGTATTTCCTTAAACCTGAAAAGTAGTGCATTGAACACACTATAGTTTCTAACTAGTACTGAACCTTAGGTTCATTGTTGCAATAGGAATTCATATTCATTAATGGAGGAAAACAGAAACTGAATTGAAGATAGGAGAGGGAATATATTATTTCATCTCAAAGTATAACATGTGACTACATAGATCTTTTTATACACAACTAATACTAACTAACTCTACTCATATGTACACAGCTGTGTACAACTCATACTCGAGCTCCACTTATTCTAGCAAACTAAGATTCCCTCTTTGTAACTAGCTTTCAACTAATCTCAACTACTAGTTCCACTTTTGTGATCTCATTCTTCAATACTCCCCCTCAAGATAGAGGGTGAGAAGACATCTAACACAGCTAGCTTGGACAGGAGAAGATAGTGGTGAGTAGTTCCAATCCCTTATGTAAGTAAGTCTGCAAGTTGAACCTTGGTGTTGACATAGGTAGGTTGAATGATTCCACTCTTGATTTTTTTCTCTGACAAAATGACAATCTATGTCTATATGCTTGGTTCTCTCATGAAAAATAGGATTAGCAGCAAATTGAATTGTTGCTTTGCTCTCACAGTGTAGTGTAACAGGTGTCATCACTGCTTCATTCAAATCCCTCAGTACTTCTAGGATCCAAACAACTTCTGAAACTGCACCTGTCATCCTTTTATATTCAGCTTCTGCTGAACTTCTACCGACTATTTACTGCTTCTTTGATTTCCAAGAGATTAGTGAATCACCTAATTTGATCATATATCCTATGACTGGTCTTCTTATGTTAGGACATGATGCCCAATCTGAGTCACAATAAGCTATTAACTGTGTGTTTGATTTGCTTGACAATAGAATTCCCAATCCTGGTGACCCTTTAACGTACTTGACTAGTCTCAAAGCAGTTTTCCAATGTGACAATTTTGGTTGTTGCATGAATTGGCTCAACAAATGTATTGAAAATCTAATATCAGGCCTTGTGATGGTCAGGTACAGTAATATCCCAATAATTCTTTGATATGCAGTAGTGTCTAAGTACAAAGGATCATCAGTCTTGCGTTCATGTTCATCATAAGCAACAGTTGTCAGTTTCACATTAACTTCTAGGGGAGTGTTGACTGGTTTAGATCCACTTAGTCCAGCATTTGAAATTAATTCGAGTGCATATTTCCTTTGATTAAGTAAGACTCCATGGTTGGACCTGAGCACCTCAATGCCAAGAGAATACTTGAGGTCTCCAAGATCCTTCATTTTGAAGTTTTGATTCAGGGAGTCCTTTGCCTCCATTAATAGTCTGCTATTGTTTCCAATGATGATTTGATCATCCACATACACTAGGATGATTGTAATATTTGTCCTTGCCTTCTTGGTAAATAAGGAATGATCATATGCACTCTGAGAATAGCCAGCATGAAGCAGTGCTTCTGTGAGTTTAAGGTTCCATTGCCTTAATGCTTGTTTCAAACCATAGAGTGACTTAGTCAGTTTGCATACATACTCCCCCTACCTGTGGAATCCCCGAGGCAACTGCATATATACTTCTTCTTCCAAATCTCCTTGAAGAAAAGCATTGTTCACATCCATTTGGTACAAGGGTCGAGAGTGTGAGGTAGCAACTGCAATAACAGTCCTCACAGTAACAATCTTGGATACTGGTGAGAATGTATCATGATAGTCAAGTCCTTCTTGTTAATTATACCCTTTGGCAACTAACCTTACATTATATGTCACGACCCAATTCGCGAGTCGTGGTGGCACCTACACTATCCTTCCGAGTAGGCGAACCACATTACTATTAACAAGTTAAATAAGCTGAAAATTGAATAAGAATAAGTTATCAAGTCTTAAATACTTATCATAACTAGAAATGTCACGACAACCCCAAAATCAGGTCAAAGGGTACAAGAGCGCCAACATAGTACGGAATATAAGTCTGAAAATATCCGAAGGCTACATACTGTCTGTCGAACAAAAAAAAAACAGAATTAAATAAGAGGGTACTTCAGGGGCCACGGATGACCAAGTAGCTCACCCTGATTGACCGAAAGATGTCACCCTCGCGTATCAGCCACGGGGCGTAGAATTGGAGCCTGGATCGTACTCTGCACTCAACAAAAGTGCAGCAAGAGTAGTATCAGTACAACACTAGTACCGGTAAGCATCATAGGCCGACAATGATTAGATAACGCATGAAGAAGTGGAAACTAACAAGTAACACATTGAGCAAACAGGTATGGTCACGTCTCATATATAAGTAAAGTGTAAAGGAATCATGAAATCAACCAAGACAGATATAGTTTACCAGATGATCAACCAAATATATGAGTGAATGAATGCAATTGCAACAGTCACCTCTCTCACTCCACTCTCGTACACACATGCTAAGGGCAGTGCCTCGAAGCCATGACCTATGGGGGACTCGCGAAGTCCATGTACCACTCGTGCTCTCCGGCAGAAACCTCGGAGGCTGTCAATCACTCTCAATCTCCGGCAAAGACCTCGGAGTCTCTCAATCACTCACCTCACAAATCATCACAACAATAATATGGAAAGCATGTCATGCATGATATCAGTCTCAACAATATCACCAATATAAAATCAACAAGTACAAATCATATTACTGTCCACTGTTCAATTATCAATATTACCATTCCTTTTTATGTGATGAGTGAGCTAGTATGTGACGGAGATACAAACAGGTGATAATCACAGAAAATAACCCATATGGAGAGAAAACCACATAACAGTTAACAGAACCAACTTATATTAATTGAAATTCGCCTCCACTTCATGCCCGAAGGCCTATCATTTTATCCCCGTCACTTTCTACAACTACATACAATTCTCTAATCAGAGTCTAACTAAATTAGACCGTAACCTACCTCAATGTCGAACGGGTGCCAGGAATGATCAAACCAATGCCTTTCCTTTGCGTAGAGGCTCTGAGTGATCAAAATCTATGAAATACGCAATTTACATTAGAATACAAGTTTAAAAGGACACCCATATTGCTATACTTATATTCGAAACCCAAAAACTCACCCCAAAAAGTGACCTCGAGCTCAGAAGGGCAAAATTGGAATTTTCTTTAAAAATCATTTTGCCCATAACCTAAGGGTCCTCTATTCAGAAAATTAGTCAATTCCATCCATAAATGAACTCTCAAATAATTAATTCACACTTCTTAGGACTAGGACTCGAAACCTTTAATTACCCCAAAATCTTGAGAATTACAATACCATTTTCCATATCTCAAATACCATGAACTTGAAGGCGTTCATATAATCTAATACACCTATATTCAATTATATATATCCAATAAATTAAGAATAACATTGAAACCTAATACACTAAGTGAAAGACAAAACTAGAAGAAATTCTTTTGGAAACAGTGAGCAACGGAAGCGAAGCAATTTTTATTATTTAGAGAAACAGTGGCATCCCTTGAGCCAATATAAGGAACCATAATTATTAATCATTATTCCCCAATCATTACATTATTACCTAATGATTATTAGGCCTTTATTCTTCCTAATCATTATCAATCATCATCTCTATCATTAGCACCAATCATCACCTAATGATTGAGCATACACATGAATTCCAATTAATACTAAAACCCAATCGAAATGATTTACCTGATGCCCACCAATTTTGGTCCGTGAGAAATCACCTTCAATGGATGCTGAGCCCTCCTTTTTTTTTCGTGCCTCAAATATTTTCTCCCTTATTTTATTTTTCTTGCTAAAGGTAAATGAATTATTTGATACCCTATGCCACTAAGATATATGGGTCATGAGAAGTGGGCTAAGCCCAATAACCTATCCCAACTTAGAATAAAATATAGTCACCCCATCAAATACTTTATTTACCAACTTAGACCTTATATGTGTGAAACTCATATTCCTATAAATAAATTATTCACACATATTAAATAAATATATTTAAAAAAAAAAACACCCGCCAATTAAATCACCGTGCCACCAATTCCCGCAAGTCAAGAATGCCCTTTAAAACTACAAAAAGGGTATTTTAGCGAAAAAGAGTTCAATAGTGCTAAACGACCAAACAGGTCATTACATCAGATACCAACAAAACAATCGCTCGTCCTCAAGCGACAAGGGAAAAGGTGGAGAAAATGAGGTACCTGAACAGTCAAACAAGTGAGGATATCTACTCCGCATATCCGCCTCGGTCTCCCAAGTGGCCTCCTCAACCGGACGGTGCTTCCACTGCACCTTGACTGAAGCAATATCCTTGGACCTCAACTTTCTCACTTGCCTATCCAAGATTGCTATCGACTCTTCCTCGAAGGACAAATTCTTATCAAATAATACTGAATCCCACCTAATGATATACGACCCGTTTGAATGGTACTTCTTCAACATAGAAACATGGAATACCGGATGAACACCTGCCAAACCTGGTGGCAAAGCCAACTCCTAAGCCACCTCACCGACACGACGAAGAATCTCAAAAGGGCCAATAAACCTCGGGCTCAACTTGCCCTTCTTCCCAAATCGCATTACACCCTTCATGGGCGAAACCTTCAATAGGACTTGGTCACCAACCATGAATTCCATATCATGAACCTTCCGGTCGGCATACTCCTTTTGCCTACTCTGAGCCGTAATAAGCTTTTCCTGAATCAACTTTACCTTATCCAAGGACTCCCTCAATAATTCAGTACCCCAAGGTCTCACCTCAAAAGCATCAAACCATCCAATAGGAGAACGACACCTCCTACTGTATAAAGCCTTGAATGGTGCCATATCAATACTGGAGTGATAGTTATTATTGTACGCGAACTCCGCCAAGGGTAAGAACTGGTCCCAATGACCGCCAAAATCAATAACACAAGCCCTCAACATATCCTCAAGCACTTGAATTGTCCTCTCAGACTGACCATCTGTCTGCGGGTGGAAGGCGGTGCTAAGATCCAACTGCGTTCCCAATTCCCTTTGCAAGGTCCTCCAGAAATGAGAAGTAAACTGAGTGCCTCTGTCTGAAATGATAGAAATAGGCACCCCATGTAATCGCACTATCTCTCGGATGTAGATCCTAGCCAACTTCTCTGCGTTATAAGTAGTCTGAACTGGAATGAAGTGCGCGGACTTAGTCAACCTATTCACGATAACCCAAATCGAATCAAACTTGCCCAGAGTCTTCAGACGACCAACCACGAAATCCATAGCGATCCTTTCCCATTTTCACTCGGGAATGAGCATCTTCTAAAGCACTGTTACATCCCGTATTTTCATGTGTTGGAAAGCGTGCGAGTTAAATGATATTAGTAACGGACACGAGGTTATCCCCCAAGCTTATAGGTGGTTAAAGTGATGGTACACATGTATCGTAAGGATTTGAAGTTAAACCAATCGAAGAAAATAAATTTTGGCGAGTTTCAACATTTATTTGAGTGAAATACGGTCCAAGCTATGATATTCCATATTTTTGGACTAGGAAATTGAACCGTCCATCCTGAGAAACTTACCCGAGTTCGGAAAATTTGGTTATATTCATGCATGAAAATCAAGGACTCGGTGTGTACGAGGAATGGAATCCCGAAATGATTTAAAACGAAAAAGTGTGACGACGATGATTGAAAATAATATTTTACGTGTGGCAAATGAGGCTATGGACTAGTGCTATATTACATGAGCATGATAATGAGTATATGGAGTGTGTTAAAAATGATTACTATTTAAGTGAATTGAGATCAAGAAATTAATTATGTAAATAATTGGAGCAATGTTGAATTTTAGTGGGAGAGTAATAAGTTAATTAGTTAATTATTGATAGATATTGAAGTGGACATTGTTTCACGTGGAAAGGCAGCAAGTGTAGTATTGTCCATGAAAAGAGGTGGCATTTATATCTTAAAGTGATGACTATTAAAAAGAGAATGCATACACTTACACGTGGTGGAGAAAAAAATGTGTCATTAAAGTCCTAATTTCATTATTCCTAGCTTTCTACATATGGAATGAGAGGCGGCAATTTATTAGTATCATTAAGCAACAAGAAACATGAATTTCAGTCTCTTAATATCAACGTGAGTTCAAATTTTGAGGGATTAAAGTATAATTTCCGTCAAGAACAACATATGGGTTTTGCTCACCGCTTCAATCTCGTTGTTTCATTTTGTCGTGTTGTTGACTCCGGGCTTTCTTCGTAATGAAGTAAGGTGGAAGAAGATTAAATCTTGGCATACAAGGTAAGAAATCCTCTCTCCTAGATGTAATTGATTTATCCAAATCGTATTTACATTGCTAGATGAAAGAAATACAAAAATTATATCGGAAATTGGATAAATTGATGTTGTAATTCGGTGGGCTGTTTTGTGGATTAGGTAGATGTTGTTATGGATAGAAATTATGGTAAATAGCATGAATAATACGTTCTTGGTGTTGCTATATATGTCTACGTGTTTATAAGGAGAATCGATGGAAAATTTATCGCTATAAGATATGGACTAAAACTCGAGGAAAGAGATTTTGTGTTCTTGAATTAGTTGGAAAGGAATTAAGAGAGATTACTGGGTTGTTGTTGGTATTGTTGTGC
This sequence comes from Lycium barbarum, assembly GCF_019175385.1. NCBI lineage: Eukaryota > Viridiplantae > Streptophyta > Magnoliopsida > Solanales > Solanaceae > Lycium > Lycium barbarum. The sequence goes on along the minus strand of NC_083346.1, from coordinate 12,391,579 downwards.
TAATCAGAGATTAACTGTAAATTCGAGTTAGGCGAGTTATATAGAGGAAGTGCTGCCCGATTTCCATTAAGTTCTTAACTAATAAAAATCCTAATCAAGAAAGTATGAATTGAAGAATGGTTCCTATAGGTAATTGGTTGCAGATTGATAAGATAGAAAGTATAGTTTACTAACGATAGCGTTACTTTCATATTAAATAGGCTAAATGGGGGACGAAGCGAACGTGATTACGATTAACCGTCAACGGGTATGTAAAGTTAACCCTTCTTTCTTTTTGGCATGATCTTTATAAAACGAACAGACGATGTGTATATGGTTCCAAAGAAATTCCTATTCTTAGAGCCACTAGGATGGCTAATGTTCTTGATTTCCATAACTTACTTTATTATGTTTTGGTACGTACATATGGTTCCAGAGTTCTATTTTGATATAATTCACAGTGACATTCGAAAGGTATTTGATATGATTATTGTTTTGATTTGCAAATGATGGTTCGTTTTGATTATTCCATTGAGTCTCAGATATGATTTAAATTGCATATAGTTGCTCACTACTCTGCTCGTGCGTGCCTCAATATGTCTTTCACTGAGTCCCGGGCCAGGACACGTTTTCGTGCACAGTTTCACTGCATTGTTCACCGAGTCCCTCACTAGACTCATGAAGAAGTGGAAACTAACAAGTAGCACATAGAGCAAACAGGTATGGTCACGTATCATATATAAGTAAAGTGTAAAGGAATCATGAAATCAACCAAGACAGATATAGTTTACCAGATGATCAGTCAAATATATGAGTGAATGAATGCAATGCAATGCAACAGTCACCTCTCTCACTCCACTCTCGTACACACATACTAAGGGTAGTGCCTCTAAGCCATGACCCATGGGGGACCCGTAAAGTCCATGTACCACTCGTGCTCTCCGGCAGAAACCTCGGAGGCTATCAATCACTCTCAATCTCCGGCAAAGATCTTGGAGTCTTTCTGTCACTCTCAATCTCCGGCAAAGACCTCGGAGTCTCTCAATCACTCACCTCACCAATCATCACGACAATAATATGAAAAGCATGTCATGCATGATATCAGTCTCAACAATATCACCAATATAAAATCAACAAGTACAAATCATATTACTGTCCACTGTTCAATTATCAATATTACCATTCCTTTTTATGTGATGAGTGAGCTAGTATGTGACGGAGATACAAACAGGTGATAATCACAGAAAATAACCCATATGGAGACAAACCCACATAACAGCTAACAGAACCAACTTATGTAATTGGAATTCGCCTCCACTTCATACCCGAAGGACTATCATGCTATCCCCGTCATTTTCTACAACTACATACGATTCTCTAATCAGAGTCTAACTAAAGTAGACCGTAACCTACCTCAATGTCGAACGGGTGCCAGGACGAACAAACCAATGCCTTTCCTTTGCGTAGAGCCTCTAAGTGATTAAAATCTATGAAATACGCAATTTACATTAGAATACGAGTTTAAGGACACCCATATTGCTATACTTATATTCGAAACCCAAAAACGCACCCCAAAAAGTGACCTCGATCCCACAAGGGCAAAATTGGAATTTTCTTTAAAAATCATTTTGCCCATAACCTAAGGGTCCTATATTCAGAAAATTAGTTAATTCCATCCATAAATGGACTCTCAAATCATTAATTCTCACTTCTTAGGACTAGGACTCGAAACCTTTAATTACCCCAAAATCTTAAGAATTACAATACCATGTTCCATATCTCAAATACCATGAACTTGAAGGCGTTCATATAATCTAATACACCTATATTCAATTATATATATCCAATAAATTAAGAATAACGTTGAAACCTAATACACTAAGTGAAAGACAAAACTAGAAGAAATTCTTTTGGAAGCAGTGAGCAACGGAAGCGAAGCAATTTTTATTATTTAGAGAAACAGTGGCATCTTTTAAGCCAATATAAGGAACCATAATTATTAATCATTATTCCCCAATCATTACATTACTACCTAATGATTATTAGCCCTTTATTCCTCCTAATCATTATCAATCATCATCTCTATCATTAGCACCAATCATCACCTAATGATTGAGAATACACATGAATTCCAATTAATACTAAAACCCAATCGAAATGATTTATCTGATGCCCACCAATTTTGGTCCGTGAGAAATCACCTTCAATGGATGCTGAGCCCTCCTCTTTTTTTTTTCGTGCCTCAAATATTTTCTCCCTTATTTTCTTTTTCTTGCTAAAGGTAAATGAATTATTTGATACCCTATGCCACTAAGATATATGGGTCATGAGAAGTGGGCTAAGCCCAATAACCTATCCCAATAGTTTCTACAATTTACTTATTCACTTAATCATTTGTATAAAATATAGTCACCCCGTCAAATACTTTATTTACCAATTTAGACCTTATATGTGTGAAACTCATATTCCTATAAATAAACTATTCACACATATTAAATAAATATATTTCAAAAAAATACCCGCTAATTAAATCACCGTGCCACCAATTCCCGCAAGTCAAGAATGCCCTTTAAAACTACAAAAAGGGTATTTTAGCTAAAAACGAGTTCAAAAGTGCTAAACAACCAAACAGGTCGTTACATTATATTTTTCAACATCACCATTTGCTTTTGTATTTAACCTTATATACCCATTTTGACCCAATTGCCTTCTTACCAGGTGGTAAGTTCACTATCTCCCAAGTATGATTCTATTCTAGGGCATCCATTTCAGCTTTCACGGCATCAATCTAATGTTGTTGTTGAGAATCTTCATTGAAACTACTAGGTTCTATGGTGGAAGAAACAACACTCAAATAAGCTTGGAAGTCATGGGATAAACCTGCATAGGATATACTATGTGCCATAAGATAAGAGCATTTTGGGTTAGTGTTTTTGGTTGTGACATAGTCATTATGCCACACTGGAGATTTGGTAACTCTTGATGTTTTTCTAGGATTTGTCAAAGGATATAGAAGAGGTGGTGCAGACTCTACAAGATTAGGTATAGTTGGTTCAGTGACATCGGGAGGTGGTTCTGAGATAGCAGGAATTGTATTGTCCTCAATCGCTATTGTGATAGGTGTAAGTGCATTAGGTAAGTCAATCTCCTGATCCAACTCATCTTTAGTGGATGGGGTAGGATGTGAGTTTGCAGCACTAGATAAGTCAACATCAATTGAGTTGTCAATCTAATCAAGGTTAGAAAGGGCAAGGTGGAGAGGTGTTTGTGGTGTATTGGCAGAAATGTCAAGTGTGATAGGAAGGAATATATTATCAGTTTCAATTGGATCAAGTTTGAAAGGAAATTCAAACTCTCTAAATGTTACATCTCTGCTGACAAAGAAGGACTTAGTTTGAAGGTCAAATAACCTATAACCTTTCTGTGTTTTTTTGAATACCCCATTAAAAGAGCTTTCTTTGCTCTTGGTGCAAATTTGTCTGATCTAGGCAACACTGAAGCAAACACCAAGTATTCGAAAACTCTCAAATGGTCTATCTTTGCTACTTTGCTATATAGTAATTCATATGGTGATTTGCCTTTCAACACAGCAATAGGAAACTTATTTATGAGATATACAGCAGTTCTAACACACTCTCCCCAAAATTTAATAGGAATGGATCCTTGAAATATCAAGGCCCTAGCTACTTCTAGGATATGCCTATGTTTCCTTTCTACCACCCCCATTCTGTTGGGGTGTGTATGAACAACTTCTCTGATGAATGATAACAAGAGAAGTGAACAATTCCTTGCATTGAGAGCTAAGGAACTTTGTTCCATTATCAGTTCTCATGGTTTGAACTTTGGCATCAAATTATGTTTTAATCATTACAAGAAATATTTTTAGCACAACCAACACTTCTGTCTTATATTGAATCAAACAAAGCCAAGTGTATCTGCTACAGTCATCCACTATTGTAACAAAATATTGTTTCTTATCATGATTTTGTGTCCTATATGGACCCCATACATCTAGATGAATCAGTTGGAAAGCATGGTCTGATGCAGTTATACTACTAGGAAGCTGCAGTCTAGTTTGCTTAGCTAAAGGACATATTCGACAGGAATGTTGATTACCAATAACTACATGATTCTTTAATGAGTGGATGTGTTGCATTCCCTTTTCTGATGGATGACCAAGTCTTAGATGCCACAGCTCAGCAGAACCTACATCCTTTATTGTTGCACCAATAGTTGCTTGAACTGCATCCCTCAACAAGTATAGACCATTGGCTTCTCTACCAATCCCCATCACCTTGCCATTGTAAAGACCCTGCAGTACAAAAATATCAGGGAAAAAACTAATGCTGCACAATAGTTCCCTGGTTAGCTTGGATACTGATAGCAAGTTAAACTTGAAATAAAGTACATGAAGCACACTTTTCACTTGATGAGTTCCCATGAGCAAACAGTTTCCTGTGTTTACTATTTGTGTCCTTTTTCCAGTTGGCAATTATACTGTGTTGTTAATTTAATTCTTTAAACTTTTCAAGTCATGTAACAACTCCTTGCAAGAGGTTATATGATGTGTAGCTCCAGAGTCTACTATCCATTCAAAATCACTAGATTTAGACAATAATGAAAGGCTACCTGCAAAGTTTGCCATGCATTTATTTCCTCCTTTGGAGTTATGCCGCAGTTGCTTCACCTGAGCATGTTCCTCAATTGTAAGGTAGTTTTCTTATCCATGATCACCTGCAGCTGCATTATTAGCATATGACCTAAAGTTGTTCCCTCCTGAGTGATGATTCTAATTATTAAAATATGGTTTGAAACTATTTCCTCCTCCTTAATTGTACATGTTTGATCATGTCTGGCTTGTCGCCTTTTTACTTTTGAAGTCAATTGGATATCCAATGAGCCTGTAGCAATCTTTTGTCAGATGTCCCTTGCATCCACACTCTTCACAAGGTGGACCTGTTTGGTTAAATTATGCTCCTTTATTTCCTTTAAAGTTTTGTCCTCCTCTATATTGTTGTCCTCTTCCTGCTAACAAGGTCAATGCCTTATTGTTCGGATCAGTTACTCCTAATTTCCTTTGGTGTTCCTCTTGAACTACTATAGAGTATGCTTGATTCACAGTTGGTGCATCTGTCTTAAACATGATATCACTTCTCATATGAGCAAAAGTCTCATTCAACCCCATTAAGAACATTAGCAATCTCTGCTGTAGTAGATGCTCTACATAGGCTATAGATTCCTCACAATCACATAATGGTGTTCACACATTTTTGAAAAATAATCTGTCACTAAATTTGTTCCTTGTCTAAGAGTAGCAACTTTTGTCCATAATTGATATATCCTAGTAAGGTTAGATTTATGAAACCTCTCTTTGAGATTTTCCGAAACACGTTTACCATTTGATGCATTGACACTAGTTGTAACTAATCGTGGATCAACAGTACTGCTTATCCATGGCAAGACTACTGCATTGCATCTCTCCCATTGATCTTCTAGTTCACCTTTGTATGCACTTCTTACATAGGCTCCATCTACAAAACCAAGTTTATTCTTCACTAACAAGGCACAGTTGTGTACAGCTCATTCACAAGCTCCACTTACACTAACAAACTAAGACTCCCTCTTTGTAACTAACTTTCAACCAATCTCAACAACTAGTTCCACTTTTGTGATCTTATTCTTTAATAACCATACCATTTGTTTTTATGTACAAAGTAAAGTGTTGTATAATCCATTTGTGGATATAAATACGTGGTTAGTACTAATTATTTTTTGTAATTGTTACAGAAAACCATGGTGATGATAAGGACACCTAAACGAGTTTTCGGAGAGCCACAAAAGAGTAGGGTGAAAGCTATGATTAAAAATTTGGTTGATATGCCGCTAGAATCCGATGTACAAGACGATCATCTTATAAAGGTTTATTAAGCGAAGAAGAGAAATAAATGGTTTTACGATCTGCATTACCTAACCATTTCTAAAAGAGTTGCTTGATAAATCGTGGCTTAAGTTAGATCACCATGAATTGGGATCTTATAAAATGTTAGTTAAAGATCTTGTGGATAAGTATATTGACTTGAAGGTTCAGAAGACTGTATCGTTCTCTTGGACTAACTATAGGAAATAACAATAAGACAAAACCAATAGTTCTAAGAGGGAAATCGTTATTGCCTAAAGACTTGTACCGCGACTTTACTAAATCTATTCCAGTTCACATGCGACGATTGTGACAATATATGTATTTATTTTTGTGTAGTGATTATCTATATGCGACGATTGTGACAATATATATATATCTATTTTTGTCTATAGTGATTGCAGGTGGCTTCTCAATCAACTGAATGATCCCCAATAGTGCACTCGTATAGGGAAACTAATGGTGTAGCTGATGGGCCTGCAAAAACAACTTTGAGTGGTGACTTTTTGAATGTACTATCTATTTTAGAAGAACCACCCCGTTTTGTCTCAACAGTTGACCAAAGAGGAGAAAGCAAAACAAAGTTTAATACCAGATGTCGCTTATATATTAGCACTAGTGTAGAGTCAAGATATAGTTTTGTATTCGCTACTCTACCTTTTTGTATAATACTGACCCACTGGGTCCAGACAGGCCAATGGCCAACCATCCCTGTACTACTGTTTAGTTAATGGAGTATTTGTTTATCTTTCCTGACCCCAAAAAAAATGTATAGCCTTAAGCCAATAAGCATCAACCAATAAGTGGTTTACAATTTTGGAAGCTGACCGTAGATTACATGTAGTGATAAGCAAAAACAGCACATTAAAACCAGAAGGAAATTTGGAAAAGGGCAGGGAGAATCTCCATAAAACAATTAGTTGGACAGTAATTCCAAGAACTTTTTATGTCATTTTCTGCAAAAAAAAAATGCTTCATTCAGACCCCCGTTGGGAACTCCGAGGCCACGAGGGAGTTCGTAGCATGTTTTATGTACGTCTACATATCTGGTTTGTGTGTGTGGAGCCTCCGGTGATAGTCGAATTTTGGGTTGAGACTTCTGGAAGTTGAGAAATTTCTGGTGTCTGGTGTACCGCTATGGCGGGAGCGGTACCACTATAGCTGTTACGCCCCAGAAAATTTCATGTTACTAAGGCTGCAGACGGCTTAATGTGAGCTTAAGGAGGAGAAAATATTACAAGTATAAAGGATGAAATTCTACTGTATTAGCATGAGGATAGCATGAGTATGATATTTGGAATTCATACAATACGATTGGAATGATACGTTAAAAGATATATAGCCCTCGTAATCGTAAGTTGAGGTGGGGTCCACATGCCGAGATTTTATAAAGGACATATGACAAGTTATATGGATAATATATGTGAAGTTAAACACAACTTAAGAAGGACCCTTGAGCCAAATCAAAGTGGAAGCCCTCCAAAAAGATGTTTTTAAGTTACGTTTACGGGTGATCTGACTTCGGGAGGCCGTAACCCCATCATTATTTGGGAATTTGGGAAAAATCCTAAAATGAAAGTTATAGATAATTGAAATACCTTTCCAACCATAGGTTGTGGGCTGCATGTGACATAGGGATAAAAAGTTATGGACGTTTTAACTTTTTATTCCTTTGGCATGATTCTTGCTTTTATTCATTCTATATGTACTCCATATGATTCCATTCTTAGACGAGTAAGGTCTAAATGTTTCTTGTGATGTCTTATTGATATTGTACTCCTATTCTGTTCCAAAGGGAACACCCATAAGGTGCCAAGTTGAGTTATATATATGGTTTTACTAATGATTTCGAGGAAATGAGTTTTATACTAAAGGAAAAATAAAGCTTGATTTTCAAAACCACTCCGAAGGGGGTGCGAGATTTTACTTTTTCATTTCATTTACGATTTATGTTTACATTCCATAGTATCATCCCTTTGTATTGATATGATCATTTATTCTTTGGGTAGGGCAATAAGATCAATTGAGTAGAATATAAGTAGTAAGAATTTGATAAACCCACAAACCTGAAAGTATGTCCTCCTAAGTCTAGTGAGATACAGATTTGATAACTTCTTATGAAAGTCTAAGGCTAATAACTGGATTGTGATGAATTAATTAGTGACTTATGCTTTGAATTGAAATTGTTATTTATGAATTGAGTTTGTGTTGATATGATGGTGATATTAAGCCGGAAGCGGCTGCCCGAAGGGGCCACCCTAGCTAAGCCGGAAGCGGCTGCCCGAAGGGGCCATCATTATTATGCCGGAAGCGGCTGTCCGAAGGGGCCATCATTATTATGCCGGAAGCGGCCGTCCGAAGGGGCTATTGTGATACTAGTTGGAAGCGGCTGTCCGAAGGGACTATTCTGTTAACATGTCGGAAGCGGCATATGTTTTGGATTGCATTATTTACTTAAAGATTGTTTTGAGACTTCGTGTGCACATTTATGTTTCATCTAGCAAAGGCTGCAGGTATTGAGTTAGGTTGCGATTTCTTCTCTCCTAAGTCAAATTATGATTATGACTTGTTACCACCTTACATATTCAATACATTGTCCGTACTGACGTCCTTTTGCCTGGGGACGCTGCGTTCATGCCCGCAGCCCCAGATTATTTGGTAGGTTAAGTGTATAGCTAGGATGTTTGAACGTCAGCTGGGATTGGCAAGTTCCACCTCATTCTGGAGTTGTGCTGAGTCATGTATCGATATGTATGATTATGGGTATGTCAGGGCCCTGTCCTGACTCATAATGTTCAGTTTACTTCTTAGAGACTTCTGCAGACAGTGTCCTGTGGTATGTTTGTCGAGATGTCGACAAAGTGATGTCAGTTGGATCATTTGTGGATTTTAAAAGAGTATGTATTTTAGGTGATTTCAATTGGTTAAAGTACTTATTTGATTGAAAGTTTTTATAATCGTTATAAGGATCATGATTTCTATTTAGAAAAGTTTTATATTCTTAAAAGTTTTTGAAATGATAGGATTTGATACAGCGAATGTCTAAGGGTTCGCTCTACTCTGATGAGAGTAGGGTGCCCGTCATGCCCTACCACTATTAGGGTGTGACAATAGCGGTGGCCCTACCGCAAAAGCGGCTTAGTGTATTTGGGGGGGACCGTCGTAGTAGTTATCTCACCGCTGCAACGGGTGACGAGGCAGTCTAGTTTTTAATGATATGATAAAACCCTTAAGTACCTCATTCATTTCCATTCAGTTCTAAGCTTCTAGGAGGGCATTTAAGAAACATTGGGGTGATTATTCATTGTGGTAAGCCCATCTATCCTCATTCTTCATTTATGATTCATAATCCACCTTAGAAGCTCCCTAATCCATGCTAAAGTCTTCCAATAACATGAGTATTAAAGCGAGTTTTTGGGTTTCTTTCTGAATGAGTTTTTGATTATCAAACCTTGATTTGTGGATGGATTAAGCTTTATTAAGTATGTAATTCATGGGTAGTGGCTATATAAGCATGAATCTACCATTATTAGCGACCAATTTGTGAAATTGAAAGTTAGGGTTTATACCCAAATTTGGGGGTTTCACCTAGAATCTGAATTGGCCTAATCCATGAGTTAATCTAGCCATTGTTTGATGGGAATTGATCACCTAGAGTATGAATTTCATATTTAGCCTTCGAATTGACCATTTTACGCTTAATGGCTCGTTTTTCCATTCCATAAGTTAGGATTTGGAGCTTGATTAGAAGTAAGGCTTATGGGTGTTGTCCTTCTTGATTCTAATACCGTATTCAGATATGACTATACTTCCATTACTTTGAGGCACAAAGGAAGGGCAAGGCTCAAGCTTGACGGTTCAAGATTGTAGTTTGGCTTTCTAGGTTGGTTACGGCATACCTTATGATTAGACTTCGGTTATTAAAGCATATGTAGAGTTAGTGATTGTCGGAGACAGCATGTACACCCTTAGTTGTGGAGATGGGATGGAATTCTACTAGGTTGGTTGTTGATTGATTGTGGCTTGTCACCTTGTTATGTTCTATTTGTGTTGTGGCTTTATATGTTCGAGCTTATGGCCTATTAGAAACTCTAGGAATCATGCTTAACATTTCTTATATGATTTGGAGGATTCTATGTATCATGGGATACTAGTTAGATGGAAACTTGACTTATGACTTACTGTTGATGATGACTTCATGCATGGTATGCATCTTCATCTCATATGTTATTGATATTGAACCATAACATGGTACCGATGATATTAAAAGAGAATGGAACATTAAATGAGTCTAGACTGGATGCTCAGTGGCTGACCTTATGAGTTGGATACCGTATTTTATCATATGTTCATGTCGTTGGAATGGTAAGGAAAGATATGATATTGTTGTTATGATAAGTATCCTTGTGTGGCATGACTGAAATGAATATATTGCATTTGATATTATCATTGCATGACATACATTTCATATCCATGTTATACTATGGTGATCTTAATATTGGTGCGACGGTGATAAATGAGAAGGGAAGTAATTATGATTCTTATGACATTATTATATCGCATAGCCATCTCTATGATATTTGATACGAAATGGCTAGCGAGGAGTTTGGTGGATGAGTCATTCTAGGCTGTGTGATACGGAATAACAGTACATGGACTTAGCGATCCCCCATGGGTCATGACTGTCGGACAGTGGACATCGTCCCCTCGGAGCATGTGTGTATCAGGAGGATGATTCATTCTAGGTTGTGTGATACGGAATGACGGTATGTGGACTTAGTGGTGCCCCATGGTCATGACTGTCGGATGGTGGACATCGTCCCCCCGAAACATGTGTGTATCATTGCATAGCATTGCATCCATCTTTCATCAACTCATATCCCTGATTTCTTGTTGTGATTATTATTTGTACTATGTGGTGTTCGTGAGCATTGATTTCTTATTGGTTCCTGATTTGAGATAGTCTTGGGCATGATTAGTATATACTTGAGGAATAATAGATTCGAGGAGCAGAGACATTCTCCCAGGATAAGACTTGAGGTTTCGGATAATATTATAAGTAGTACTGGTATTTGATTATTTTGAGAAATTGTGGAAAACTTGGTATCTGACGTGCTTGTGAGAATACGGTTGCAATTGGTAGAAGAGTAGATTTCATATTCGGCCATGAAAGGCTAAGTTGGGCCTCGACATGATTTATTGCTCGTGGCTTATGGGTCCCTTTAGGAAAGTGGTTATCAGTTCTAGGTTGGAAAGCAGGGTTACTTATGACGAGTGGAGAATTAAGATATTGGGCAGTTGTGGTTCGGGTCTTTCAGTAAAGAGGTATGTTCGTTGGGTCTTCGTATCTAGAGGAATGATAAGGATATCGTGGAATCAAGGACTAGTTGGATTGACAGTTAAGTTACGGTCATGCATGGTATAATATATATAAGGATTCTGTGTCGAGTTGGTAAATTCGGTTAGGCTGTGGGCCAATGGGAGCCAGTGGATGACTAGTAAGAATGACTCTAGTGTTGAACAAATGTGAAGTTCTAGTATTCAAAGAGCTATCGGGTATTGCATCTAGTATTGGATTGGGGTTGAGAGCCTTGTGCCTGTTGTGTAAGTTTCAAATGGTTCCTGCTACTACTAGTGTACTACTCGATTGAGTTGATCAAATGAAAGGGATAATCGCGTAAATGGTTAGAGGTGTTCTGGTTCAACAATTGGGGCGTTCGAAGTGCTAAATCAATGATGAGGTTTGAATAAATTCGAGTTGTGGAGAATATTTCGAAATTTGAGATAGGGGAATTTGAGCAAAGGCACCTTGGGAGAGATACGTGGGGACATTAGCAGGACTGTGTATGTGATACGCTGGATTTAGAGAGTATTCAGTTTTATAGTTGAGTGAGTTAAGAGAACTCTAGTGTGTAGAGTGTGTGGTACACTACTATCTCCAGAATTGACTCGGCTAGTTTGCAAGACTAATGATTATGCGGGATTCTAGTGAGTTTTTTTTTTTTGGGAAATGATCAGACGATGGCGGTAAGAGTGAGTTGATTAGAATTGAGAAATTGAAAGGTCAAGAAAAGTTCTAGTTGATTGAGAATCGATACAAATGAGGTACATCTTCAGAATTACTTGGGTCTGTATGGATTGTGGTGTCCTTGCATATTTCAGATAAGGGTATGATTGTTGAGTGAGCTTAAAGGAAGTAGTCTACAAAAATGGGTTACGTGATATGATAGGGTTTCGTGAAATTTCGTGATCAGCAACTAGTGAGAAGAAAATTTCAGGTGACCGACATGTTAAGGGTTATGGAAGTGGTTTGTTTAGTATACAGTTGGGTAATTTTGTAACACTCCTCCGTGGATGAGTTAGTGTGGTTTAAGAGAAAGGAATTGCGGGAATCCCTGTTATCTGAAAGCTAGAATTGCATTTTTGAGATAACACTATGTTCGTGATAGCGTATTATGTACGAGTAATATTTGACTGGATAACTTGGATGAAAACTTTCGGATATCGAGAGCTTGGGAATAGTTGTATGAGGTTGGCGCAAGACATTGCGAGATTGATGTTTCAGAATGGTGACAGATATATCGAGGTGTTACAATGGGAGATTCGATGGTATGAGACTACTAGTTTTGCGTCGAAAAGTTCGAGGTTGTATCATATTTACTTATCGGGTAGAGGTTAAGAAATCTGAAGGTTGCACTCGTAAGATCTAGTTCTTCGGTGCAAAGTTGACAGCTTGAATATGACTCAGCTTTTGGAGTCTAGGGTGACAGACTTGGTTGACTATGCGTGAGAAAGATATTAGAATTGGTCGCCTCAGATGTGCGGTAAGACCGTGATTGGTTTTCGAAAAGTTTGGAGTCAGTTCGAGTGACTATTAGTGGTATTCAAAGGTTGTGCATTCATTCAGGGTCGGAATTGTTTGTATTAAGCTTGATGGACTATATATTTTTCAGATGGACTTATGGGTTCCTAGTAAATTGATAACGTCCAAATTCACCCTCTTAATTAGAATGAGTACGGTCGTATGCAAATATAATTTACCCAACTATGAGTCGGGGTCGATCCCACAGATGACAATATATAGGCAATTAGGAAAAGTAGGAATTATCATCAACAATAGCTATGCCAAACACTTAAAGGTTATTTAGAGCGAAAATTATAACTAATTATGAAAATGTAAACTAACCTAGAAAGCAAGTAAAACGATCAATGGCCACAAGAATGGATACAAAGGAAACTACGCTCAAGTAACGATCCAATGTATTTCATGATTTACAAATAATGGTGAGTTTATATTACTTAGCCTCGGATACTGACTCTAAATTAGCTTCTTCCGAAGACTAACTAGACTACCTAATTGAATATCCCTAAAGCAATTAGGAGCATTAAGAACACCCGAATATGGATACAAGTGGTGTCGCCTATCCCTAGGTCGATTTCCATTAGATGAGGGTTAACTCCCCAAATTCTTGTTAATTATTCTTTCCCAATCCGGAGTTTGCCTCTTCCGAGTTTAAACCGAAATAAATGAGCGAGTCCTAGGGTTAGCAATTCCCTTAAGAAACATTAAAGAACAAGAATAATTAAAACAACATTAACTCACTTCTATTAATTATAAAATCACTCAACACATAAGCAAAACAAGAGATTCAATCCAAACTTAAACAATGTATACTTCCATAAACAAGGTTCAAGTATTGAAATGAAATACTACACATATAAATATTTAATAAATAGCAAGAGATGAAAAAATGGGTAAAGAATTTCTCATTGGGTGCCTCCAAATCTTCTCTTCCAAAGTGTGAGGATGAAACCCTAGCTCTCCAAAGCTCTCCAAGACTTGTGTTGAAATGCCAAAGATGAGAAATAATATCTTCAAGCTTGCTTTTGTAGTCCCAAAATTTTCCCACTTAAAATTAGACCAAAACAATCCCTGATTTTCATTTTTTTGCAAATCTGTCCCATTTTTGCAAAATTGTCCAGTTGACAGTTTTTGTCCAATTTAGCCTCTTTTGATTTTATTTTCACTTGGTTTCTTCCGATCACTTCTAAATCACATAAAACCTGTAAAATAGATGTAAACGATATTAAATGCACTATTTTCTCAATCAAACATAGCAAAAATATAAGATTAAAAAAGAGATAAGTTGGTAAAATACAAACTTATCATAAATCACCTTCAAGGATTCGATGGGCTGCAATTCAGATTTGAGGTATGATTGGTTTACCGAGATTTATCGGGGTTTGCGAGTAGGCTTGATGATATTTTACCGGGGTTAATTATTCGGACAGTTATAATGGTTTACGTCAGGACTTGGTAGTGATTTGAGGAGTTACTACGATTGCGATAGGTCTTTAGAGTGATCAGATGGTTTCCTATTGACTTGGGTCAGCGAGGTATTCAGTAGGTATGCTTCCAGAATAGTAAATTGAAGATTTAAAGAGACTTGGAATTAGCCAACTCGATTGTGAGTAAGATCAGTTTTGATGGAATCATGTAGAGTTCTCAGATGGAGCGCGAATTCTTGTCTGACAAGAGTAAGTCATGGTTTCGGACTTATGTTTATGTGTTTTTACGAAATTGTGGTGCGGAGAACGATTTTAGAAGTATAAAGTAAAAGTTAGCGGAATCAAAGTATTTTATCGGTTCAGAGTGGGTTATGACTGAGTTTTTATTCAAAAGTTGTGCGGTTTGAGAAATGTTTGCGGGGCCTATTGATCGCGTACAGAGATATAGGTATATCGAATCAGAGAATTCTGGCAAAGCAGTTCTTGATTTTAGGGATCAGTTGTGAGAGAATTTTGAGTATGGAAATATGAGAATTGGGTCTTTTAGCTAAGATAGAGGAAATTTTTGAGTGATAAGGTGAGCGGGCAGCGATTTTGGCGTACTTCGTGCCACAAAGGCTTCCGTGTGGTTATGATAAGGATTCCTTGGTTACTGTCAGCTGATGTACTCTATTTCCTCGCTCGAGGACAAGCGATTGCTTAATTAGTATCTGATGTAATGACTCGTTTGGCCGTTACAACACTTTTGACCCTGTTTACTTTTCTCTGAGTTTTTTTAGCATATATTTGACTTGCGGGGTCGGGTGGTACAATTTCCGAGGCCTTCAGATCAGTATTAGATAAGTTTTTGTGAAAATAAGTCTTAAAGTGAAAAATGTTTGACTCAAAATTGACTTTTGGGTAAACGGGCCTTTTCAGAAATCTATCGATTCCGAGAGGTTCGGTGGTCATTTGTAACATGTGGGTATGTTCAGTTAGGTTCCCAATGAGCTCGGGTGCATTTTGGGACTTAGATTGGAAAGTTGATTTTAGGCAATTGGGGGTTGACTTGGTTAACGCGACCCCGGTTGGGAATTTCGAGGCCACGAGTGCGTTCGTAGCGTGTTTTAATGTACATCTACATATCTGGTTTTTGTGTGTGGGGCCTCAGGTGATAATCGGATTTCGGGTTGAGACTTGTGCAAGTTGGGAAATTTTTAGCGTCTGGTGTACCATTATGACGGCACCAAAACCGCGGTAGCGGTACCGCCATAGCGATAGCTCTGCCTCTATAGAGGCTTCGTGTATTTTGGGAGTGACCGTTGTAGCGGTTATGCCACCTCTGCAGCGGGTCACGAGGCAGCCTAGTATTTAATGATATGATAAAACCCTTAAGTGCCTCATTCATTTCCATTCGGTTCTATGCTTCTGGGAGGTCATTTCAAGAAACTTTGGGGTGATTCTTCATTGTGGTAAGTCCATCTATCCTCATTCTTCATTTATGATTCATAATCCACCTTAGAAACTCCCTAATCCATGCTAGAGTCTTCCAATAACATGAGTATTAAAGAGGGTTTTTGGTTTTCTTTCGTGAATGAGTTTTTTATTATCAAACCTTGATTTGTGGATGGATTAAGCTTTATTAAGTATGTAATTCATGGGTAGTGGCTATATAAGCATGAATCTACCATAATTAGCGACCAATTTGTGGAATTGAAAGTTAGGATTTATACCCAAATTTGGGGGTTTCACCTAGAATCTGAATTGGCCTAATCCATGAGTTAATCTAGCCATTGTTTGATGAGAATTGATCACCTAGAGTATGAATTTCATATTTAGCCTTCGAATTGACCATTTTACGCTTAATGGCTCGTTTTCCCATTCCATAAGCTAGGATTTGGGACTTGATTAGAAGTAAGGCTTATGGGTGTTGTCCTTCTTGATTCTAATACCGTATTCGGATATGACTATACTTCCATTACTTTGAGGCACAAAGGAAGGGAAAGGCTCAAGCTTGACGGTTCAAGATTGTAGTTTGGCTTTCTAAGTTGGTTACGGCATACCTTATGATTACACTTCAGTTATTAAAGCATATGTAGAGTTAGTGATTGTCGGAGACAGCATGTACGCCCTCAGGTGTGGAGTTGGGATGGAATTCTACTAGATTGGTTGTTGATTGATTGTGGCTTATCGCCTAGTTATGTTCTATTTGAGTTGTGGCTTTATGTGTTCGGGCTTATGGCCTGTTAGAAACTCTAGGAATCATGCTTAACATTTCATATATGATTTGGAGGATTCTATGTATCATGGGAGACTAGTTGGATGGAAACTTGACTTATGACTTACTGTTGATGATGACTTCATGCATGGTATGCATCTTCATTTCATATGTTATTGATATTGAACCATAACTTGGTACCGATGATGTTAAAATAGAATGGAACATTGAATGAGTCTAGACTGGATGCTTAGTGGTTGACCTTATGTGTTGGAGACCTCATTTTATCATATGTTCATGTCGTTAGAAGGGTAAGGAAATTTATGATATTGTTGATGTTGTTGTGATAAGTGTTCTTGTGTGGCACGACTGAAATGAATATGTTGCATTTGATATTCTCATTGCATGACATACATTTCATATCCATGATATATTGTGGTGATCTTAATATTGGTGCGACATTGATAAATGAGAAGGGAAGTAATTATGATTCTTATGACATTATTGTATCGCGTAGCCATCTCTATGCTATGTGATACGAAGTGGCTAGCGTGGAGTTCAGTGGAGGAGTCATTCTAGGCTGTGTGATACGGAATGACAGTACATGGACTTAGCGGTCCCCCATGGGTCATGACTATCGGACGGTGGACATCGTCCCCCTGGGGCATGTGTGTATCAGGATGGATTAGTCATTCTAGGCTGTGTGATACGGAATGACGGTACATGGACTTAACGGTTCCCCATTGGTCATGACTGTCGAATGGTGGACATCGTCCCCCCAGAGCATGTGTGTATCATTGCATAGCATTGCATCCATTTCATTCATATTTCATCCACTCATACCCCTGATATCTGGTTGTGATTATTATTTGTACTGTGTGGTGTTCGTGAACATTGATTTCCTGTTGGTTCCTGATTTAAGATCGTTTTGGGCATGATTAGTATATACTTGAGAAATGATGGATTCAAGGAGCAGAGACTTTCTCCTAGGATAAGACTTAAGGTTTCGGATAATATTGTAGGTAGTACTAGTGTTTGATTATTCTGAGAAATTGTGGAAAACTTGGCAGGACCTGAGTTTATATGCTTCACTATAGGCTTGATCTGGATATAACTCACTGAGGGCTCCTTGGATATTTCGATACATGAACTGTTATTCTTGGATATGTGTTTATGTGTTATATCTGATAGCGAGCATGTCTATTCTACAGTCTCTTTCTTTATATATGTTCACTAACTGTTGTTGGCCTATGATGCCTACTCAGTACGTGTTGTTTGTACTGATGCTACCTTGCTACACTTCTTTTCATGGAGTAGAGTTTGAGAAAGGTTCCGCTCCTATTTCTCGAGGCTGAGTTCCGAAGCCTGGCTTGCGAGTATCTAGAGTGAGCATCTGACGAGTTGCTGCCCGGGGGCTCATCTATCCTGTCTTTATATTCCTTCATTCAGACATCTTTTTATTTAACTTTCAAACTTGTGTATTAGGCATTCTTGTAATTGCTCTTGTACGAGTCAGACCAGTTCTTTGGGATTGGAATGTCTTCCGCACTAATTCATTTTTAAATGATATTGAGATTTAATGTTATTTATATTGTTGTTCCGCATTTCTAGTTGTATGCTAGTTAAGGAAAGGGTTCACCTACCGAGGTGGAAAAGGGTAGATGTCCGCGCGACTTAGTAAAATTGGATCGTGACAACCAACATGGAATAGACCAAATCTTTCTCCTCTACCTCATGCGAAGGATTGCTTGAGAAGCACAAACTTTTCAGCCTCCTCAATGTGACCAACATGATGTAGAAGGTTAATGATGCTAGTATAATGGTCTCCAGATGCCTTTATCTTATATTTTCGTGTCATCATGGTGAAGAATTGACAGCCCTCGTCAGCAAATTCATCTTTCTTCAGAATCTGACTATGTATTTCTCTCCCGCGTTTCAAAAGTCTTAATTTGCCACAAACACTCAAAATCCTTCCCATTGCAACAGAATCTGCCCGGTGCTTTGACAACTGCATTGACCGGAAAACAGCAAGTACTTCCTCAAGACACCCAGAGTCAATATAAGAATCCATCATGGCTGTCCGCGATGTAACATTCCTCTTCTCCATGCTATCAAAAACTCTAGATGAATAGTGGGGAGCAAACCACACTTTGAGTAAATCATCATTAGGCACGTACTTACAGATGCATTAGGCCAAAAAAACCATTTTTTCACTGCGTAAGCATGAATCTCTTTCCCTTGCTTTAATACTTTCAGTTTCCCACAAACAGGGAGGACACTTGGCGACAGTTACAAGATCAGGCTTAAAGCCTTCTCGTTGCATCCACACAATTGATATCTACGCCTGCTCAAGTCTCCCATTTAAAATGTAACCGGAGATTAGAGCAGTCCAAGATATCGCATTCCTCTCTTTTGACCCATAGAATACCTTTCTTCCAGATACAATATCTCCATACTTGGAATACAACACCTAATTTAGCCCTCCACATTTTAGATTAACTAATCGAGCTTCTTGAATAATATATAGAGTGAAATACACATTGGTAAAAATCAAAATATATATTATATATGTTTTATGTATAATTTTAAGTACTACTTCTTCTGTTTCAATTTATGTGAACCTATTACTATTTAGAGAGTCTACGAGATGGTTCTTTGACCACGTTTTTCTTATATTTTTTCTTAGTTATTTGAATTATAAATTATCATGACTTATAGTGTTTTTTATGTATTTCCTAAATATATAAATTTTATTTTTACAAACTTAAAAAATATATGTCAAAATTTACGGTCAAAGTTATAAAGTTTAAACCTCGTACTCCGAAAAGGCTCACATAAATTGAAACGGAGGGAGTATTAATTATGTTATGTTCAAAATAAGTGTTCAATTAATTATGTATTTTAATTCGTCAATTTAAAGCATTTACGACTCAGGTGCTATTATTCGTCCGTACTTACAAAAATAAGTATTTTACTTTGTTAAGTTAAGAAACTTGATTAATTAATCGATTAGTAATTGGTCTCAATTTTACTTCAATTGGGTTTAATTTTAAAAGCCGGTTTGGTTTTAGTTGTAATTTCAAACGAAAAGGCTACTTCTTCAACTATAAATTGACCATCCTTTTAATTTCCAAACTAGCTACCTTTTAGACCATCTTAAGCCAAAGCAGCCCAATCGTTAGCCCAAAATCCCCCTAAACCCGGCCCAGATCTCTTTATTTTCACCCCAGACCCTTTTTTCTCCTCAACTTAAGAGAATCCCTAATCTCCATTAATTTTCTAAACTCAACGAAATTTGGGATCATTTCTTTCTGATGCATATCTAAATTTTAAATTCAATGGGTTTAAAAAATATAGAACTGAATTTATTGTATTATACTGTTAAGATTATGAGCTCAGATCTAATAATTGGTGAGATTTTCATAATTTTTAGATATACATCAATATTTTGTCGAAAATTGTGGATTGATCTTATACTCGTAGCCAAAAGGCTATATCTGTCTTTGGATTCTACCATCAGAAGGGGATCTAAGGTTTCTAAAACATGGGTGCACCATTATAGAAAGGAGAAAAAAAAAGTAGTACTACTATAGTATGTGGGAATCAATCTGTTTTACTTTGGGTAAATAACTCAACACCCAACTAAGTCCACCATTTAGCCTTTTTTTTAACTTAATATCCAACTAATTAATAAGTGCACCATTCAGCGTTTTTGAAGCATGGGTGGAGTAGATAATATTGATAAATTCTAGAAAATATGTACATAAGTCGATCCAAGAAAACTTACATTTGATTTACTGAGTTCAAAATATATACTCCCTCTGTCCCAATTTATGTGATACACTTTCCTTTTTAGTCTGTTCCAAAAACAATGATACATTTCTTTAGTTGGCAGCAATTCAACTTTAAACTTTACTTTTTACGCTTAACGAGATGAGTTATAACCACACAAATATCTTCAATTTGTGTTAGACCATAAGATTCAAAAGTCTTCGTTTATTTTTTAAACTCCGTAACTGATTAAAATATATCACATAAATTGGGATCGAGGGAGTAATGTGTACTTATTTACCAGGAGTAAACTTTTAATACATAAAGAAAACTTGAACCAAAATTACTTAATTCATTACGATGAATCACGAATATATATACACACACCACATTTGCGCCTACCTCTAGCTATCCCACTGTCAAGTGGGCCGGGCCGAGCTATTTAAACGTGGGCCACACGGGGGCCGGGCGGGGCAGTAGTTAAGGGTCCGGGCTGGGGGCCGGGCTTGGGAGGGAAAAGGGTGTCCGGCCAAGCCCCTACCCGGATAGGAGGTACACCTCGGGCTAACTGGGTCGGGCGGGGTTTTAGTTAGTGGGCCGGGCCGGGTTTTTTTTTTCCGGAAAAAAGTTCTAATACTAAAATAGACATTTACATTTACTAATAATAATAAAACTAACATTTACATGTAATGATAAAAATTCTAAACAAAAAAAAAAGTTTAGTCGTTGTCAAATTCAAAAAGCTAGCCGTTGTAAATTTAAAAACTAGTCGTTGCCAATTTTATTTGAACCCCTAAATTTATGAATAAACTACACTTTGGTCATATTTCCAAACTATAATACCCCTCCATTCTTCTTCATTTTCACACAATTCTCTCTTTATATAAATTTGTTATTCAACTAGTGTACATTACTACTTTCAACTTCCATGGATAATCTTCCACCTCCACCTTCTCCTCGAGTTCAAAGATCAACTTCAAGTGCGATGTGGATGCTTTTTGAGCGAGTAAACGAGGAACATGTTAAATGTCAACATTGTGGTGACATATATCTCCACAAGTCCGGAGCATCGGGTATTAGCCTATTGGGGGGAGGGGGTTCCGGTGTGTTGCGTAGGCACTTGTGAAAAGGCACGAAATTGAACCTTGAAGTTTATCTCTTCTTTAAATTTGTCCATTGATGTTAGCCGTTTAATTTGTATGTTTCGAACTTTTGCTTTGCAATATTTCGCCGTTCAAGTTTGTATGTTTTGAATTTGCAATGTTATCGATTTAAGTTTTATTTTAAAGATGTTGATATGTCTATTTGACTGGACACGAAGTTTAAGAAAGAAGAGAAGACTTTCAAACTTGTGGTGTTAAATAAGTCACATATATTTTGTGTGGCTATAAATCATTGCATAAAGGCAAATTGTTTCCAAAAATAGAAAAGGGGCATTCTTTTTAACACGAACTAATAAAGAATTTAGTTCACGTAAATTGAAACAGACGGAGTATCATATTTGATATAATCTACGTATCCACGGTATATATGACATGCTAATAGAATTTTACTTTGATATAAAATTATCACAATCTAATATATGCGTTATACTGAAAATGTATCAAAGGTATATTTGTCGAGAAAACAAGATTGTCTAGCTTTAAAATACAATTTTAAAGAAAACTAAAATACTCTGTAAAAAGAGACTCCTAATTTATTTGGATACAATGTTTATAAAATATTTATTATTGGTAATAAATGTAGTACTTATCTTTTTTTTTTCAATTTGAAGTGGGTCGGGCGGGGCCAGTGCCCCGGTGGGCCATTACCCGGGCTACTGGTAGGCCAGGCTAGCAGGCTCTCCACCTTGTCCGGCCCAGCCCCCTAATAAATCTCACTTAGCCCAGCCCCTTACACCCCTTAGTTGGGTCTAGGCAAGGCCGGTGGTGGGTCGGGTTTACGTGGCGGGGTTCGGCCCGGCCCGACCCACTTGACAGGCTTAGATCCAAACTCTCTTTGCCAACTGATGAAACCATTTTTTTTTTTAGTAGAACATAGAGAAAACTCTCTTTTCCCCCTAGCTTGAGGTACATATAGTAGAGAACCATTTGTAGCATGTTCTATAGAGATTTTATTGTCGTAGCTCAAGATTTGTTGCAGTTAATTTCCTGAGAGCTAGATGACAACTAGTAATTGTTCAAAGTACCATTGTTATGCTACTAATTTCTCTTTCTTCCCCCATCGTATTAATCATCTTTGGCTTTCTTTTAGCATCTTCATTCTCATTTTCCTTTTTTTAAAAGTCATGAGTACCTTGATCCATTACTATGTAGTATTTAGACTTAAGATTAAATTAGGAGTAATATTTGTAGTATGGTTTCAAAATTTGTTGGTTGTATCAACCATATAGATGGTTTATTGGTAGGTAATAGGTTTTTTTTTCACGTTTGAATGACCTCTTACCATTTCATTTCTTTGGTCTATGTTAAGTGCCTCTATATATCTGTGCATGCATGTATGATGAGCTTATGTTTCTTCATCTTCTCAAATCTATTATTTTTTCCTGCGTTGACTCCTTATTGAATTGTGGTTGTAGTTGTACTAACCTATCTGCCACCCCTTTTGAAGCTTTTGCTGCCTGGATAAATCCTCTTTTCCACCCCTTACCTGTTTTGACAATTCTCTGATTATAATTTTTATTGCCACAGACTGCAGCATCTCTGAATTTCACTAGAGATGAAAATTCTGATTACATCATGTTACGGCATTTAATCATATCACGTCATTTTTGTTTTGTTCTTTTTGGTACCAATTTTATTTTATATTGATAATAGATTATTATTTTTATTTGCTAATCTATGTTTTATGAAGTGTAGAATAAAAAATGACGACAAAAGCAAGTGGAAGTAGATTGCGAATTGTATCGTGGAACATCACCAAGAAAAAGGTTGATATAGACTTTACACTGGCGAATCAAGACGCTTATATTATTGTATTGCAAGAGGCTACTACAGTGCCCGACTTGGGAACTAAATTTCATTTCTTGAAAAACAATGATTTGGTGTTCATATGGGATTCTTTGGTTGTCCGGCCTACTACGCCTACAAATAAGGATTATGAGCATATCTCGGGTGGTAACAAATATTTATGGTATGAATTTGAGCTTATTAAATCAAAAGAAAGAATAACAGTTGTTGGAGTTCCTGGAGATCCAAGATATGGCCCAGATTTACTATAAAAACCAATACTGCATGAGTGCAGGAAGAAAAAAACGCCATGGATTATGTTGGGGGATTTCAAACTGACAGTGGATATTAAAACGGAAAGAAGCTTGATGTCTGGAGCGAAAGATAAACGCCAAGTCCAGCTCTACAAGAAATTTTTGGAAAAACCTCATATTCATGAAGCAGATTTTAAGGGTGCATATTCATTTATAAGTAATGAGAACCCACAAAGAAAGTCCTTGCCAGATAAAATTGTTTATAATGAACAGTTTAAAAAGTTATTTGGTGAGATTAGTGTATCTATGATACCAGGTACCTTATCTGACCATTTAATGATGTTTCTAGAAGCGAATTGAAATGAACCTTTAGCAGTATTCTTGATTCAGTGTAACAACGTAACTGAAGGTACTATTACTTTGTTCTGCACAATACGAAGCATGTTATGTATTATCAAATTGTTATTATAGGGAATGAACTTTTTTCTTTAACTATTGAAGAATAGTAAGTCCTATAACCTCCAGTCTCCACATGTTAAATAGTCAAGTTTAGTAGTCTAATTGAAAGTTTTGCAGGTTGCGCCGCTCAGTATTTTTTTTCCAGAGAAACTTGCAACTCTTCAACCACTTAGAAAAATGCAACTCTTATAGTAATAAGTTTGGCATACTAGTAGTATAACAAGAGGTGTCACTGGTTTTCAAAAAACCGACTTAACCGACCGAATTGAACTGATTTTTAAGTTTCTTTTAATAAAACCGACGGGTTTTATTTAAATTTATAACTGCACCGAATAATTAGGTTGGTTTTTAATTTTATAAAAATAAACCGAAAAAATACCGAACCGTACCGAATAAGATTATATGTCTAAAACATATTCTATATATTAGATTTAAATTTAATAAAATATTAAAAAAAATTGTCTTGGGTTCGGGATGATGAAAACAACTACAAGCCGTCAATTTAATTAACACCTAAAGTTCCAACTCTGAAACTTACTATACTACTTCTATTGAAATTAAATTAGTTCTAGCGTCTCCAGTAGCAACTAGCTTGTAGGCTACTAGGTATTCCAAGATAGAAAGCCACAAAGTATTAGATATATTTCCTCTCATATGATTTTAAATTTATCTTATTGGATACTTAATCTTAGCAGACTCAATTCTTGAGTCCCAGCTTGATTGATTTTTGCCCCCTCGTGCGATATAATTATACTTCTTGTCTTTGCTTAACATTATTTTACACTACCGTAAAATAGTGTGATCAATCTTTATTCTTGTCGTCTTTCATGTTTTTTTTATTCATCACCTTTTAACAAGTAAAAATATCTAGAGAGTTTTTGTCAAAGGCCTATAGAAGTATGCATGATTAAATGTGCATTGTCAAAATTGGAGTGTTTAGTTTCCAGTAGAAGTTAAGTTTAAGTGTTTATCTATGTATTATACCAATAAATCAATCTCTCTAGATAAAGCACAAAAACGTAAAGACATAAAGCATTACTAATTATTAAACTCTAATTCCTTGACAAAAACACTAAAACCCTAAACAAATTGCAACAAAAACAAATAAGCCCTCCACAGAAAGCACAAAACCGTAGAAACATAAAGCATTACTAATTATTAAACTCGAAATCCTTGACAAAAACACTAAACCCTAAATAAATTGCAGCAGAAACAAATAAGCCCTCCACAGAAAGCACAAAAACATAAAAACATAAAGCATTACTAACTACTAAACCCTAAGGGGACGTTTGGTTCGAAAACAAATTACGCTGGGATAAGTTATCCTGGAATTATTTCTTATTGACCGTTTGGTATGTTGTATTAAAAGTAATATACATTGAATAATTTCTAAAAAGAAGAAGTTTCTTTACAATGCTGGGATAACTTATTCCACCCTATGGCAGGTATAAGTTATCCCAGTACTACTTTTATACCTGGGAAAACTTATCCCAGGATTAGTAACCAAACAAGGGATAAGGAGTTACTAAATTCTTATCGCAGGATTATTTTTGCTTATCCTTCATACCAAACGACCCCTAAATTCTTGACAGAAACTCTTAAAACCATAACTAAATTGCAGCAAAAACAAATTAACCCTCCACATAAACATAAAGGACATGAAGCAATACTAATTATTAGACTCGAACCCTTGACGAAAACACTAAAACTCTAAACAAGTAGCAGCAAAAACAAATAAGCCCTCCACAGAAAGCACAAATTAAAACTGTAGAAACATAAAGCATTACTAATTATTAAACTCGAAATCCTTGACAAAAACACTAAAACCCTAAACAAATTGCAGCAGAAACAAATAAGCCCTCCACAAAAAGCACAAAAACGTAAAAACATAAAACATTACTAACTACTAAACCCTAAGGGTTCGTTTGGTTCGAAAACAAATTACGCTGGATAAGTTATCCTAGAGTTATTTCTTATTGACCGTTTGGTATGTTGTATTTAAAGTAATATATAATGAATAATTTCTAAAAAAAAAAGTTTCTTTATAATGCTGGGATAACTTATTCCACCCTATAGCCGGTATAACTTATCCCAATACTACTTTTATTCCTGGGATAACTTATCCCAGGATTAGTAACCAAACAAGGGATAAGGAATTACTAAATTCTTATCGCAGGATTATTTTTGCTTATCCTTCGTACCAAACGACCCCTAAATTCTTGACAGAAACTCTTAAAACCCTAAATAAAATGCAGCAAAAACAAATTAATCCTCTAAAAAAACGTAAGGAACATAAAGCATTACTAATTATTAAACTCTAAATCCTTGATGAAAACACTAAAACCCTAAACAAATTGCAACAGAAACAAATAAGCCCTCCACTGAAAGCACAAAAAGGGAAAAACATAAAGCATTACTAACTACTAAACCCTAAGGGGTCGTTTGGTTCGAAAATAAATTACGCTGGAATAAGTTATCCTGCAATTATTTCTTATTGATCGTTTGGTATGTTGTATCAAAAGTAATATATATTGAATAATTTTTAAAAAAAAAAGTTTCTTTACAATACTGGGATAACTTATTCCACCCTATGGCGGGTATAAGTTGTCCCAGTACTACTTTTATTCCTGGGATAACTTATCCCAGGATTAGTAACCAAACAACGGATAAGGAATTACTAAATTATTATCGCAGGATTATTTTTGCTTATCCTTCGTACCAAACGACCCCTAAATTCTTGACAGAAACTCTTAAAACCCTAAATAAATTGCAGTAAAAACAAATTAACGCTCCATAAAAATGTAAAGAACATAAAGCATTACTGATTATTAAACTCTAAATCCTTGACAAAAACACTAAAACCCTAAACAAATTGCAACAAAAACAAATAAGCCCTCAACTGAAAGCACAAAAACGTAAAAACAGAAAGCATTACTAACTACTAAACCTTAAGGGGTCGTTTGGTTCGAAAACAAATTACGCTGGGATAAGTTATCCTGCAATTATTTCTTATTGACCATTTGGTATGTTGTATTAAAAGTAATATACATTGAATAATTTCTAAAAAGAAGAAGTTTCTTACAATCCTAGGATAACTTAATCCACCCTATGGCAGGTATAAGTTATTCCAGTATTACTTTTATTCCTGGGATAACTTATCCCAGGATTAGTAACCAAACAAGGGATAAGGAATTACTAAATTCTTATCGCAGGATTATTTTTGCTTATCCTTCGTACCAAACGACCCCTAAATTCTTGACAAAAACTTTTAAAACCCTAGAAAATTTCGTGTCGCTTTCATTATGAATAGACTAACGTAAGCCTAAAATGGACATGGGTCCCTTATAAGTTTAAGAAGGATATTTTATAATTTCAAGAGTATGACTTAAGGTTCCAGAGTCATATGAGGTAATGGAGGTAAGTTCATCAGACAAAGTTGAGGTTGAGTCATGTTTGGAAAGCTTTCGTATCATGTGAGTTAAAAATTGCTTAGTATTACTTTGAGGGAGAGATATAGATCCCCTTGGAGGGTTAATAAAGTTATAGACAAGTTCCAAGAAGGTTCCATAAGGATTGGAGGTCGAACGGATCGAAAAGAATGCATTTCCGCGAAATCGGGAAAAATAGGCAGTGTGCGGCCGCACACTCAGTGTGCTGAGCCGTATACTGGTCGCCAACTTGCCAAATTGGCTGGAATCACAGCCTAAAATTATCCCCAAGCTGAGGATGGAGTGTGCGGCTGTACACTCAGTGTGCTAGGCCTCATACTCATCACCAAGTGGAACGGGGGGTGATTTTGCCACCTTTTTAAATGTCAAACAACCCCAACTTCATTTCTAACTTTCCACACTTATTTCTCTACATTTATAGAGACTTCTTGAGAGCTATTTCCCTAACACTCCACACCTTTCCAAATCATCTAAAGAGAGAATCAACATCAAAACCTCAAGGGTAAATCCATGGAGAGTGATGGTTCTTGCTTCCTTTAAAAGTTGTGGTGAAATTGGTCTTGGAGAGAGAGTTGAGTAAGGTGAAATTATACTACTACAAGGTATGTTCTCCATCCTATTCTTATGGTTGAGTTGATGTAAAGGTTTAGTACTCCTTAGAAAGGAAAAGAATTAAAGTGGAGAAGTCATAAGTGTTGAAGTGAAGAAGATGAACTTGAAAAGGGGATTTTGGATAAGTTTGAGATTGAATTGAATATAATTCCTTGATTATGATATTATGGATGTGGTTATTGTTGTTTGGGAGTTGTTTTATGATATGATGGAAATTGATAAAAGAGGGGAAGTGCTGCCCAAATTTTGTTAGCTCGTTAAGTTATGCTAGTTGAACTTAAGCATGTTTCCAAGACTTAACCTTGTTATGAATCCTCTTGAATATAGATTTTGTGTGCTTGGGAGGAAACGTTAGTAGTTAAGAAGACGTGAAGGTATGTAAGGCTAATCCTTTCTTTCAAAAGGCATGATTCCTATGTTATGATCCCATACATGCTATCCATGTTACCCTTACTCCCAAAAATGCTAGAAGTCTATCATTCTCAAGATTCTTATGATGACTCCATGTTTAGTGGTACCAAAGCCCAAGGTTCTAGATGTTCTCGTGACATGATTGAGCTTACTATATAATTCTTGATTACATTCATGATAATTGGCCTCATCTTATGTTATTGTTCCTTCAAAGTGAGACAAGATAGTGATGATGATTATGATGATGATTTTCATTCTAGAAAGGCCAAAGCTTGAAGTTCTTAATGTTTTCATGATATTATTGAGCGTGTCACATGATTACCAATTTTATTCATTATTGTTGATCTCATCTTATGATAGTTGTTCCTTCAAGGTGAGATATGGCGATGGTGATGATTCCATAATGACACATCGGAGGTAACCGACCTTACGTCACTCGGATAGAGTAGAAATGTTTCATTGGGCTCTCATGCATGCTAAATGTATTTATATACGCGCCGCCCTATAAGCGTCCGGGCAGACACACCACTGCAGTGGGCAGCTTATAATATCATCCTAGACGCGGGATGCCCGGACGCGGGATAATGATGATAACACCGCGCCTATATGGCCGGGCAGCATATCACCGTACCTATATGGTCGAGCAGTTTACTATGTATATATTTATAGATGTTGTTTTGAAAATAAAAGTTAGCATGCATGGTATTCGCCTTAAGAGGCAATCAGATATACAGGTTATCTCTTTATCTCATGCTCCTTTATTTCTTGATTATGTTGTTATTCATGCCTTACATACTCAGTACATTATTCGTACTGACGTCCCTTCTTGTGGACATTGCGTTCATGCCCGCAAATAGACAGGGAGACGGATCTGATCCCTAGGAGGTTCATCAGCGGAGACTTAGGAGCGCTCCACTTATTTTGGAGCTGCAGTCTATTGGTATTTCATTTTTTTTTTGTATATATTTTGGGCATGGCGGGGTCCTGTCCCGTCCTTATGATTTCCAGTACTCTATATAGAGGCTCGTAGACATGTGTAGATAGTTAGAAGTTTAATAACCTCATCGGTTCATATCTTGTATATAATTTTTGTAGCCTTATGGGCTTGTGTATATATATATGAGGCGGAGTTGATGATTATCAAGTAGATGAGTTTTTATTTGAGAAATTATGTCCGTTCAGACTATGCTAGTTGTGAATTAAATATGTGGCCCACCGGGATACGATTAAAGAAGCATGCTAGGTCGTGTTCCGTAGGCTAGCTCCGGGTACCCATCATGGCCCTAAGGTTGGGTCTTGACAGAAACTCTTAAAACCCTAAATAAATTGCAGCAAAAACAAATTAACCCTCCATAAAAACGTAAAGAACATAAAGCATTATTAATTATTAAACTTTAAATCCTCGACAAAAACACTAAAACACTAAACAAATTGCAGCAAAAACAAATAAGCCCTCCATAGAAAGCACAAAACCGTAGAAACATAAAGCATTACTAATTATTAAACTCGAAATCCTTGACAAAAACACTTAAACCCTAAACAAATTGCAGCAGAAACAAATAAGCCCTCTTCTGAAAGCACAAAAACGTAAAAACATAAAGCATTACTAACTACTAAACCCTAAGGGGTCATTTGGTTCGAAAACAAATTACGCTGGGATAAGTTATCTTGCAATTATTTCTTATTGACCGTTTGGTATGTTGTATTAAAAGTAATATACATTGAATAATTTCTAAAAAGAAGAAGTTTCTTTACAATGCTGGGATAACTTATTCCACCCTATGGCAGGTATGAGTTATCCCAGTACTACTTTTATTCCTGGGAAAACTTATCCCAGGATTAGTAACCAAACAAGGGATAAGGAATTACTAAATTCTTATCGCAGGATTATTTTTGCTTATCCTTCGTACCAAACGACCCCTAAATTCTTGACAGAAACTCTTAAAACCCTAAATAAATTGCAGCAAAAACAAATTAACCCTCCACAAAAACTTAACAAACATAAAGCATTACTAACTATTAAACCCTAAATTCATTGACAAAAACTCTTAAACCCTTAATAATTGCAGCAAAAACATATTATTAAACCTCTTAAACCCTAAAAAAAAAAAAAAAAAAAAAAAACCATCCACAGAAAGCAAAAAACAAAAAAAGGTAAAAGAGTAAAGCATAAGTAACCTACTTTGAAGCTGCTTGTCCAAACAAAAACAAAATCAAAAATGGAAAAAGGAATAAGAAATCCACGTACATAAGGGGGAAAAAAAGATAGGAAAATAAACATACTTTTTGAGATCCGGAGGTTGACCCGACCAGCTCATCCTTGTGTTCTACTATTGCTAACTTGCAAAGCATTAATAAATTTAGAGAAAAGAATTAGCAAGCTATAACAAATTAGGAGATATTTGCCTCTTTATTATGAGGAAAAAAGCACGTGTAAATACCTTACATTCGGGTTAATTTATAAATTTTGTTTATCCATACCAAGTACTTATATGAAATGTATATTAATTCTATGTTATGTATCTGATATAACGTCTATTAATAAGAAGTTCAAACATTAATAAAACTAAATTAGAATTGCATAATTTCATCTTAAAACTACGTACTAATTACACAAATAAAAAAATAAAAAATAAACTTGAATTATTTCTATTGGTATATTGAGAGAATATACAACTAAAAAATATTAGTTTTAAATGTTACTGGTGGTTAATATTGATGCTAAAAAAAAAATTAGTAGGACCATTCCTTTGCCTTGCGACATAAATTTTAAAATTTATTGTTTTGCAATTTTAATACATTACTTTGTCATCTAAGCATGCACATACATATTTAATGCATGAGTAACTGCAATACTAATTTGAGATAATAACACCATTTAATGAATAAAAACCATTGGATATTCACTTTTCAAAAACAATTACTCCCTCCGTTCACTTTTACTTATCCACTTTGGACTTTTTATGCTATTTAAGAAATAATAAATGAAGTGCATAATTTACCAATGTACCCATATTAATTGGTGCATATTTTTATTGGATTTGAAAAATGATTTGAAATGAGTAATTAATACTATGGGTAAAACAGGAAAAAATAAATTATTTTTTCTTGATATGCTAAAAGTGACAAGTAAAAGTGAAAATCTATTTTTGAAATAGTGGACAAGTAAAAGTGAACGGAGGGAGTAATATTTAGACTAGAAAGAAAAGAACATGAACCATCTTCAAATAAATATAATTTAAGGAAGAGAAGGAACCAAAACTAATTGATTAAATCATGACAATAGAAAAGTGCCATCTAAGTTACAATTTAATTTTCTTCTTCTCTCATATTAAGATAAGATATGAACTCATCAAAATATTAAGTAGATTTCAACCCTCTGAATTATTTGATGTAAGCTTTCAATTATCTGTAGAAACACCGAAAATATGCTTATATAATTACTATTTTCACAAGTTCTTATTCCCTCACATTTGTTTCAATTATAAATTTTCTTTTTGTACTCAATAAATTCACCAACTTTATTTTTTAAACCTTTTTCAATAAATGATTTTCTCATTCTAAATCAGAATATTGAATTTATTGATATATTATGTTAAGTTACTGCATTTAATTTGTATACGTACTCTAAATAATAATCTATTATAACATGTTATTTTTAAAAATTAGCACATTATATGTTAACAATTTTACAAACCGTCAATCTCTAGATTAATGTCATGTTAGTTACATACCCGACTGATTCATGAATATTTGAATATCTTAGGACAAATTTAATTGTGCATGTCAAGCTTTAAGATTGTGGTGGTAGAATTCTCATTTTCCTTTCCAACGACATTATTGCCAGACTTGTTCTGATTGCTGGGTCATTTTTATTCTTTTTCTCTTGACACCGAAAGAAAAAAGAAACAGATCTTCAAAGTATTATTTATAAAAATGAAAATAAAAACTTAAGAACTTAGAGTATCGGAGAAAGACGTGTTATCTCACGTTTGAAGGGAATTTGAAGTGTAATGAGTGGTTTAGTAGAAAATCAATGTAGAAAAGAAATAAAATTATAAAAATTGGAAAAAATACATAATAAATCTAGTTAACATTTATACAGAGTTTTGAAATGAATCATTTACATTATTATGTATTAATTGATCTTTTGCAGTAGAATTGAGATGGAAAGACATATCACGTATCAAATATTTTCCAATATTTAATATCTATGATCAAACTTGTATGTTTCAATATAAAAAATGGAACAAATTTTTGTTAAAGATAAATAATTTCTCTCATCCCAAATCTAGTTTTGAAGAAAGAACTATGAGTTGAATAAACTCACATAATCACTTTATTCATTTTCTTGATCTAACCCTATTTTACTCATATATTCTATAAAATATCATCAAATGTTAAATAACTTATTCAATAACTCATCCAAAATTTACAAAAAACTTATTTTCCCTTTGAGTTAGATCATTATATTATTTGATATCAAAGAGAAATGAAATACATATTTAAAGTTTTACGAGTAAAAGAAAATCTTTCTCACAAACTTGAAGAAAATACTAAAAGAAAAGTCTTGCTTACCTTGAGAATTGCTTGAGAAAGAGAGGGGATAAAGCAATGATGAAAGTATTGAGATAAAGAAAACCATTGCATAAATCTATAACAAAAATATTATTAGAAGAAAATCACAACTCAATGATCACTCAGTTCTTTATAGTAAGTGTACATTTCTGGAAAGTGTATAAAAATACTTAGGTTGTACCCACCGCAATATTTTCGACTAACTGTAAAAGAAAATAAAACAACAAAATCCAACATAAAAATGTTATATAAATAAAATTCTTGTTTCTAATAAGCTAGCTTCATGTTGTTTAGAACTACCACCTACAAAATATGATTGTGCTTCGAAAACTTTCGTATATCATCTTCTGTTCAAAACATTTAATTCAAGATCTCTTAAAATAAAACTCACAATTTTAGAGAATGATCATACCTTTTCCCTAGCTGACTAAAAAAACAGAAAAAGCACATAGCATCTTTTATGATATTGTTGTCGTAGCCTTGCTTAATTTCTTTCTTTCCAATGCCCATCTTATACAAATTAAATAGCCTCAGAGAAGAGGAAAAGAGGTAACCTATTTGTAATTAAAGTAATTTAATGAATTAAGAGTAAGTTACGAAAATGAAGGTGTGTGAGTTATGGAAATGACTTTTTATAAATAATTAAGAAAAATAAGGGAAAACGAGAAAAGATAAATAGGATTAGACATTTTAGAGCATGCTACATCACTCTCCTATTGCCTAGCTTTATATTATATATAGATAGATTTGAACTTTTCTAATTTATTGGGTCAAGCTTGAGTTATTTTTAAAAGTGTTTTTTTAAAAGAAAAATTGTGAGGAGCAGTTTGTGTTTGGTCGATTAATTTAACAAGCACTTTTGAGCAATAATTAGTATTTGGTCAAGATTTTAAAAAGTATTTTAAGTATACTTTCTCAAAAGCTCTTTCTAAAAAAGTGTTTTTAGGGAAAAATACTTTTTTTAACTTCTCAAAAATTACTTCTGCTACTCCCCATAAACATTTATTTTATCCCAAAACTAGGCCAAACACTTCAATAAACATGTAATGTATACTTGTATTACTCTACATTACAAATAGTGGCAAATATAAATACGAGACAATTTAATAATGGAAAAATGTACATTAATTAAAAAAAATCAGAGAAAATAAAATTCAACTACCTTTGATAGTACATAATTAAATTGAAATGTTTTTTCCAATCAAAATACTACTTTACAATAAACCCAAGGCCTCAACGGAACGATACATGTATAAATGGCGTGGGAGGAGTTGATTACTAAAGTAAAATTGGGAAGATAAATGATAATTGGGAAGATAAATGATTTTCACCAACTGTTTAAATGTAGTTGAAAAATAGTCAGTTCTTCATTAAAACAAGCACTAAGTGACTTTTCTGTCATTTCATCTTAATTTCCTTCAAGTGACATAAAACATACTCTTTGCGAAGGAGTGATTAGTTCAAACTATTTCATGTCTTGAACCTTCCTCCTTATATATACAATTTCTAGTCATTTCTTCCTTCATTAATCTCTTCAATTCCTTCAACTTTCGATTCGGATTAATTTATCTTCTTTTTTTTTTTTTTGTCCTCTATATACTTCTATAATCATATCTAGAAAGTTCGATTAATGAGCCAAAGTTCTCCACTAATTTGCTACTACCTCCGTCTCATAATAAATGTCACCTTAGTAAAAACACGCATATTAAGAAATTAATAATGCAATGTAAAGTTTACCAAATTACCCCTATATAATAAAAGGACATTACTTTTTCCTCTTGATTAGAACATGAACAAGTAGTAAATCTTTTGATATTGGGAATCTAACAATATCAAATTATTATGTGGCTTTTCCAATCATCATTTAGATGTTACTTTAACTTGTAATTTTTGTTACTTTAACTTGTAGTTTTTGTCTAAGGGTCGAATTGGAAAAAACTAGTCAATTTATGTCTTGATTTCCTAAAATAGCATTTATTATAGGACAATTGTTTTTGCTAAAGTGACACTTATTACGGAACGGAGGGATTACTTCTTTTCCTCGTCGCAAAATAACAAGAAAGAAGATCAATTTTTGCACGAGAGAAGACAAACTTTTCAATCATCGGCCACAAATTTGAACTCCATCAGATTGTTTTTCAGTTTTACTTGTATAAGTTCAAACTTCAAGTGAAATTCTTGAAGTTTCACTTATACAAATTCAAATTCTATGATATTGTTCATATTTTTATTTGTATATGTTCGAATTTTAAAATACTTGTAATTTGAATGGAGAAATATACGGGTTCTGAAGCGATTTAGGCTTATATAATGCTAGAAAGGATAATTGCAAGAAACACATGTGAATCAAGAAAATGAATAGACAGCATGATGCAAGTATTATCATAACTTTGTCATTTCTGTTATGGCTTTAGGACACTATCTTAGAGTTGGAGAAGATTAAGGAGAAACACTTTTGTGTGGAGAAGAAGTGGTTGTGTGCTGTTGATATGTGAGGAACATTATTGTCCAAATATTGTTTATTAATTAAGGAGTTGCTAAATTTCAATTTTTGAAAGGTGGCCAAGTTTAAATCAACAATCCTAAATAGGCTATTTGTCAAATTCATCCCGGTCATTTACACGATTTCCATTCAAAGGCACTGATCTTTAATTTTTGTCCTTCACCTAATACCCCGAGGTTCTGGGTTCGAACCCGGCTCAATCAAAAAAAAAATTGCAAAGCAAAGAATTGTAGCAAAATTAGGCCTATTCGGGTAAAAGTTAGACCTTAAGGCAGCCTTTTACCCAAACTCTGCCTTATAAGGTTCAAAATCTACCTTACTCTACCTTAAGGTAGAGTTTAAATCCAAAACTCTACCTTGCGATTTTTATTTTTTATTTTTAACTGAGCGGGGGTTCGAATCCAAAACCCATGGGTTTTTAAGCGAAGGTCAAAAATTAAAGACCAACAATTTGAGGGCCAAATTAAAGACCAGTGCCTTTGAAGGGCATTCCGCGCAACCATCCTAGATACACATTTTTTAGCGCGCATTGTCCTTCAAAGGCACTGGTCTTTAATTTTTGTCCCTCAAATTGCTGGTCTTTAATTATTGTCCTTCGCCTAATATCTCGAGGCTTGGGGTTCGAACTTCAGCTCAGTCAATTAAAAAAAAAATCGTAAGACAGAGTTTCATAGCAAAATTATGGCTATTCGGGCAAAAGTGAGGCCTCAAGGCAGAGTTTTGCCAAATTTCAGCTGAGTTAAAAAAAAAATTGCCTTAGTGCAAACCTCTACCTTAAAGCAGAGTTTTGTCTTATGCCTGAATGCAAAACTCTGCCTTAAGGTAGAGTTTGCCTTCAGGCATAAGGCAAAACTTTGTCTTAAGTAGAGTTTGCAGTCAAACTCTGCCTTGTGAATCCCAAACTCTATCTTGTGATTTTTTTCAAAAAACAAATTGACTGAGCGGGGGTTCGAAGCCGAAATCCATGAATTTTATGCAAAGGACAAAAATGAAAGACCAGCAATTTGTGGGACAAAAATTAAAGACCATCCCCGGATAAGGACAATTATGCAAATTCTCCCTAGATGCGTATAAAAACCAGCCCAGCACTTTTTATTGGGCTAAGACTGGACCTAACGGGCCCTCCCTCGTAGATTAGGATCCAGTCCTGGATATGATTGGCCTTTTGTTTGGAAAATGAGAGTGTGTGGAGAATTTGAAGTTCTTTTTCTTAAAACCACTACTTTTGAAATTAAAAACAATCGAAGAAGAAAGTGAAAATTATCCATTAATAAACGCTACAGTTAAGATTTCTTTTGAATCGAACTGATCAATGTGGTCTAAATTCTTGTCTCCTTTGATTTTAATACTATATGTAAGGGATGCCAATTTTTTGTAGTCCTCATAAGAGTAAAATGGCAATTTTACATTTTTAGAGTTCTAAAGCAAATCTTCTTCTTCTTTTTTGGCCACTTGGGCCTTTGTAGTTGGTCTATAATATAACTTTTTGTGCATCACTTTTACCTCTTATTTGGTTATATTTCTTTTTTTTTTTTTGCGCGGAGTGCCCTTCTTTTGGGCTGGTCTTTATATTTTGCCCCTCATTTATGCCTTCTTTAATTTTTGTCCCTGCCGCCTATTTAATTAAGTTTTTTGACGAAATTATCATTACCCTATTAAAACCCTTTCTATTTCGTTATTTGCCCTTTTTTTTTCTTTTTTTGCTTCTTCGTTCCTCCTCTGTTTGTGTCTGTCTTATCTGTTCTAAAATTTAGGTACGAATTTGGATCTTTTGCTCGTTTCAATATTTGTTTTTATGTTAAATTGTTGTTTGTTGAATTGATATCTTTGTCTTTGTCATTTTTTATATTTAATTGATCCTTTTTTATTTAAAATTATTTTCTAACGTGTTTTGTTAAAGTGTCTGTATGATTTTTTGAACTTTAGTTTCGTTCCCCATGTTATATCTTGGTTTTTTTAATGTCGTATTATGAATGTCGTAATATGTTTTAGTTGATTTTGATATGCGTTTTGGTTTTCTCTTTGTTGAATCTTTGAAGTTTTGCCTGTGAACAGCTGTTTTATGTTGTTTGTGTTGTTTTTGTTTAATAATCTGGTTTTTGTGAAGAATGTGTTTGTGTGAGGCGGCATATGCCTGTTCCGGCAGAATTTTTATTTTTTTGAAACTAAATTTATGCCTATTTCGGCATAATTTTGTGATTTAAGTTATTTTGATTGTGTTTTGATTTTTTGGTGTTTTTTTTTTTTGTTAATAATGTTGGCTTTTATGAAAGTTTATATGTTTTCCTGATTATAGGAAAAAAAATTGGCATTTTTTGAAGTTTGGTGGTAATATTTTGTACGAATGAAGATATTTTGTATGTTTTTTGGTTTTCAATGTGTTGAATATGTTTATTTTTTCCTGTGAACATTAGTTTAAGATTTTTGGTGTTGTCTTTTGTTTAGTAACTTGTGTTTTCATGAAGACTGTGTTTGTCTAAGGCAACATATGCCGGGTCCGGCAGAGTTCTTGGTTTTTGAAACTGAAGTTATGCCTGTTCCGGCATAAAGTTATGCCTGTTCCGGCATAACTTCATGAATTAAGTTAATTTATGTGTGTCTTGGTTTTTTGGTGTTTTCTTGTTAATAATTTTGGTTTTTATGCAACCTTATGTGTTTTTGGTATTGTTTTGTTAATAATGTTGGCTTTTTATGCAATCTTATATGTTTTGGTTCTTTCTTCTATTATGCAGGTATTTGTGTACCAGTATAGGGGCTGATATTGTATGGGATAACTTATTCCACCCTATGGCAGGTATAAGTTATCCCAGTACTACTTTTATACCTGGGAAAACTTATCCCAGGATTAGTAACCAAACAAGGGATAAGGAGTTACTAAATTCTTATCGCAGGATTATTTTTGCTTATCCTTCATACCAAACGACCCCTAAATTCTTGACAGAAACTCTTAAAACCATAACTAAATTGCAGCAAAAACAAATTAACCCTCCACATAAACATAAAGGACATGAAGCAATACTAATTATTAGACTCGAACCCTTGACGAAAACACTAAAACTCTAAACAAGTAGCAGCAAAAACAAATAAGCCCTCCACAGAAAGCACAAATTAAAACTGTAGAAACATAAAGCATTACTAATTATTAAACTCGAAATCCTTGACAAAAACACTAAAACCCTAAACAAATTGCAGCAGAAACAAATAAGCCCTCCACAAAAAGCACAAAAACGTAAAAACATAAAACATTACTAACTACTAAACCCTAAGGGTTCGTTTGGTTCGAAAACAAATTACGCTGGATAAGTTATCCTAGAGTTATTTCTTATTGACCGTTTGGTATGTTGTATTTAAAGTAATATATAATGAATAATTTCTAAAAAAAAAAGTTTCTTTATAATGCTGGGATAACTTATTCCACCCTATAGCCGGTATAACTTATCCCAATACTACTTTTATTCCTGGGATAACTTATCCCAGGATTAGTAACCAAACAAGGGATAAGGAATTACTAAATTCTTATCGCAGGATTATTTTTGCTTATCCTTCGTACCAAACGACCCCTAAATTCTTGACAGAAACTCTTAAAACCCTAAATAAAATGCAGCAAAAACAAATTAATCCTCTAAAAAAACGTAAGGAACATAAAGCATTACTAATTATTAAACTCTAAATCCTTGATGAAAACACTAAAACCCTAAACAAATTGCAACAGAAACAAATAAGCCCTCCACTGAAAGCACAAAAAGGGAAAAACATAAAGCATTACTAACTACTAAACCCTAAGGGGTCGTTTGGTTCGAAAATAAATTACGCTGGAATAAGTTATCCTGCAATTATTTCTTATTGATCGTTTGGTATGTTGTATCAAAAGTAATATATATTGAATAATTTTTAAAAAAAAAAGTTTCTTTACAATACTGGGATAACTTATTCCACCCTATGGCGGGTATAAGTTGTCCCAGTACTACTTTTATTCCTGGGATAACTTATCCCAGGATTAGTAACCAAACAACGGATAAGGAATTACTAAATTATTATCGCAGGATTATTTTTGCTTATCCTTCGTACCAAACGACCCCTAAATTCTTGACAGAAACTCTTAAAACCCTAAATAAATTGCAGTAAAAACAAATTAACGCTCCATAAAAATGTAAAGAACATAAAGCATTACTGATTATTAAACTCTAAATCCTTGACAAAAACACTAAAACCCTAAACAAATTGCAACAAAAACAAATAAGCCCTCAACTGAAAGCACAAAAACGTAAAAACAAAAAGCATTACTAACTACTAAACCTTAAGGGGTCGTTTGGTTCGAAAACAAATTACGCTGGGATAAGTTATCCTGCAATTATTTCTTATTGACCATTTGGTATGTTGTATTAAAAGTAATATACATTGAATAATTTCTAAAAAGAAGAAGTTTCTTACAATCCTAGGATAACTTAATCCACCCTATGGCAGGTATAAGTTATTCCAGTATTACTTTTATTCCTGGGATAACTTATCCCAGGATTAGTAACCAAACAAGGGATAAGGAATTACTAAATTCTTATCGCAGGATTATTTTTGCTTATCCTTCGTACCAAACGACCCCTAAATTCTTGACAAAAACTTTTAAAACCCTAGAAAATTTCGTGTCGCTTTCATTATGAATAGACTAACGTAAGCCTAAAATGGACATGGGTCCCTTATAAGTTTAAGAAGGATATTTTATAATTTCAAGAGTATGACTTAAGGTTCC
Source organism: Lycium barbarum (assembly GCF_019175385.1). Lineage (NCBI taxonomy): Eukaryota > Viridiplantae > Streptophyta > Magnoliopsida > Solanales > Solanaceae > Lycium > Lycium barbarum. The sequence goes on along the minus strand of NC_083346.1, from coordinate 12,351,468 downwards.
AGAGTCATATGAGGTAATGGAGGTAAGTTCATCAGACAAAGTTGAGGTTGAGTCATGTTTGGAAAGCTTTCGTATCATGTGAGTTAAAAATTGCTTAGTATTACTTTGAGGGAGAGATATAGATCCCCTTGGAGGGTTAATAAAGTTATAGACAAGTTCCAAGAAGGTTCCATAAGGATTGGAGGTCGAACGGATCGAAAAGAATGCATTTCCGCGAAATCGGGAAAAATAGGCAGTGTGCGGCCGCACACTCAGTGTGCTGAGCCGTATACTGGTCGCCAACTTGCCAAATTGGCTGGAATCACAGCCTAAAATTATCCCCAAGCTGAGGATGGAGTGTGCGGCTGTACACTCAGTGTGCTAGGCCTCATACTCATCACCAAGTGGAACGGGGGGTGATTTTGCCACCTTTTTAAATGTCAAACAACCCCAACTTCATTTCTAACTTTCCACACTTATTTCTCTACATTTATAGAGACTTCTTGAGAGCTATTTCCCTAACACTCCACACCTTTCCAAATCATCTAAAGAGAGAATCAACATCAAAACCTCAAGGGTAAATCCATGGAGAGTGATGGTTCTTGCTTCCTTTAAAAGTTGTGGTGAAATTGGTCTTGGAGAGAGAGTTGAGTAAGGTGAAATTATACTACTACAAGGTATGTTCTCCATCCTATTCTTATGGTTGAGTTGATGTAAAGGTTTAGTACTCCTTAGAAAGGAAAAGAATTAAAGTGGAGAAGTCATAAGTGTTGAAGTGAAGAAGATGAACTTGAAAAGGGGATTTTGGATAAGTTTGAGATTGAATTGAATATAATTCCTTGATTATGATATTATGGATGTGGTTATTGTTGTTTGGGAGTTGTTTTATGATATGATGGAAATTGATAAAAGAGGGGAAGTGCTGCCCAAATTTTGTTAGCTCGTTAAGTTATGCTAGTTGAACTTAAGCATGTTTCCAAGACTTAACCTTGTTATGAATCCTCTTGAATATAGATTTTGTGTGCTTGGGAGGAAACGTTAGTAGTTAAGAAGACGTGAAGGTATGTAAGGCTAATCCTTTCTTTCAAAAGGCATGATTCCTATGTTATGATCCCATACATGCTATCCATGTTACCCTTACTCCCAAAAATGCTAGAAGTCTATCATTCTCAAGATTCTTATGATGACTCCATGTTTAGTGGTACCAAAGCCCAAGGTTCTAGATGTTCTCGTGACATGATTGAGCTTACTATATAATTCTTGATTACATTCATGATAATTGGCCTCATCTTATGTTATTGTTCCTTCAAAGTGAGACAAGATAGTGATGATGATTATGATGATGATTTTCATTCTAGAAAGGCCAAAGCTTGAAGTTCTTAATGTTTTCATGATATTATTGAGCGTGTCACATGATTACCAATTTTATTCATTATTGTTGATCTCATCTTATGATAGTTGTTCCTTCAAGGTGAGATATGGCGATGGTGATGATTCCATAATGACACATCGGAGGTAACCGACCTTACGTCACTCGGATAGAGTAGAAATGTTTCATTGGGCTCTCATGCATGCTAAATGTATTTATATACGCGCCGCCCTATAAGCGTCCGGGCAGACACACCACTGCAGTGGGCAGCTTATAATATCATCCTAGACGCGGGATGCCCGGACGCGGGATAATGATGATAACACCGCGCCTATATGGCCGGGCAGCATATCACCGTACCTATATGGTCGAGCAGTTTACTATGTATATATTTATAGATGTTGTTTTGAAAATAAAAGTTAGCATGCATGGTATTCGCCTTAAGAGGCAATCAGATATACAGGTTATCTCTTTATCTCATGCTCCTTTATTTCTTGATTATGTTGTTATTCATGCCTTACATACTCAGTACATTATTCGTACTGACGTCCCTTCTTGTGGACATTGCGTTCATGCCCGCAAATAGACAGGGAGACGGATCTGATCCCTAGGAGGTTCATCAGCGGAGACTTAGGAGCGCTCCACTTATTTTGGAGCTGCAGTCTATTGGTATTTCATTTTTTTTTTGTATATATTTTGGGCATGGCGGGGTCCTGTCCCGTCCTTATGATTTCCAGTACTCTATATAGAGGCTCGTAGACATGTGTAGATAGTTAGAAGTTTAATAACCTCATCGGTTCATATCTTGTATATAATTTTTGTAGCCTTATGGGCTTGTGTATATATATATGAGGCGGAGTTGATGATTATCAAGTAGATGAGTTTTTATTTGAGAAATTATGTCCGTTCAGACTATGCTAGTTGTGAATTAAATATGTGGCCCACCGGGATACGATTAAAGAAGCATGCTAGGTCGTGTTCCGTAGGCTAGCTCCGGGTACCCATCATGGCCCTAAGGTTGGGTCTTGACAGAAACTCTTAAAACCCTAAATAAATTGCAGCAAAAACAAATTAACCCTCCATAAAAACGTAAAGAACATAAAGCATTATTAATTATTAAACTTTAAATCCTCGACAAAAACACTAAAACACTAAACAAATTGCAGCAAAAACAAATAAGCCCTCCATAGAAAGCACAAAACCGTAGAAACATAAAGCATTACTAATTATTAAACTCGAAATCCTTGACAAAAACACTTAAACCCTAAACAAATTGCAGCAGAAACAAATAAGCCCTCTTCTGAAAGCACAAAAACGTAAAAACATAAAGCATTACTAACTACTAAACCCTAAGGGGTCATTTGGTTCGAAAACAAATTACGCTGGGATAAGTTATCTTGCAATTATTTCTTATTGACCGTTTGGTATGTTGTATTAAAAGTAATATACATTGAATAATTTCTAAAAAGAAGAAGTTTCTTTACAATGCTGGGATAACTTATTCCACCCTATGGCAGGTATGAGTTATCCCAGTACTACTTTTATTCCTGGGAAAACTTATCCCAGGATTAGTAACCAAACAAGGGATAAGGAATTACTAAATTCTTATCGCAGGATTATTTTTGCTTATCCTTCGTACCAAACGACCCCTAAATTCTTGACAGAAACTCTTAAAACCCTAAATAAATTGCAGCAAAAACAAATTAACCCTCCACAAAAACTTAACAAACATAAAGCATTACTAACTATTAAACCCTAAATTCATTGACAAAAACTCTTAAACCCTTAATAATTGCAGCAAAAACATATTATTAAACCTCTTAAACCCTAAAAAAAAAAAAAAAAAAAAAAACCATCCACAGAAAGCAAAAAACAAAAAAAGGTAAAAGAGTAAAGCATAAGTAACCTACTTTGAAGCTGCTTGTCCAAACAAAAACAAAATCAAAAATGGAAAAAGGAATAAGAAATCCACGTACATAAGGGGGAAAAAAAGATAGGAAAATAAACATACTTTTTGAGATCCGGAGGTTGACCCGACCAGCTCATCCTTGTGTTCTACTATTGCTAACTTGCAAAGCATTAATAAATTTAGAGAAAAGAATTAGCAAGCTATAACAAATTAGGAGATATTTGCCTCTTTATTATGAGGAAAAAAGCACGTGTAAATACCTTACATTCGGGTTAATTTATAAATTTTGTTTATCCATACCAAGTACTTATATGAAATGTATATTAATTCTATGTTATGTATCTGATATAACGTCTATTAATAAGAAGTTCAAACATTAATAAAACTAAATTAGAATTGCATAATTTCATCTTAAAACTACGTACTAATTACACAAATAAAAAAATAAAAAATAAACTTGAATTATTTCTATTGGTATATTGAGAGAATATACAACTAAAAAATATTAGTTTTAAATGTTACTGGTGGTTAATATTGATGCTAAAAAAAAAATTAGTAGGACCATTCCTTTGCCTTGCGACATAAATTTTAAAATTTATTGTTTTGCAATTTTAATACATTACTTTGTCATCTAAGCATGCACATACATATTTAATGCATGAGTAACTGCAATACTAATTTGAGATAATAACACCATTTAATGAATAAAAACCATTGGATATTCACTTTTCAAAAACAATTACTCCCTCCGTTCACTTTTACTTATCCACTTTGGACTTTTTATGCTATTTAAGAAATAATAAATGAAGTGCATAATTTACCAATGTACCCATATTAATTGGTGCATATTTTTATTGGATTTGAAAAATGATTTGAAATGAGTAATTAATACTATGGGTAAAACAGGAAAAAATAAATTATTTTTTCTTGATATGCTAAAAGTGACAAGTAAAAGTGAAAATCTATTTTTGAAATAGTGGACAAGTAAAAGTGAACGGAGGGAGTAATATTTAGACTAGAAAGAAAAGAACATGAACCATCTTCAAATAAATATAATTTAAGGAAGAGAAGGAACCAAAACTAATTGATTAAATCATGACAATAGAAAAGTGCCATCTAAGTTACAATTTAATTTTCTTCTTCTCTCATATTAAGATAAGATATGAACTCATCAAAATATTAAGTAGATTTCAACCCTCTGAATTATTTGATGTAAGCTTTCAATTATCTGTAGAAACACCGAAAATATGCTTATATAATTACTATTTTCACAAGTTCTTATTCCCTCACATTTGTTTCAATTATAAATTTTCTTTTTGTACTCAATAAATTCACCAACTTTATTTTTTAAACCTTTTTCAATAAATGATTTTCTCATTCTAAATCAGAATATTGAATTTATTGATATATTATGTTAAGTTACTGCATTTAATTTGTATACGTACTCTAAATAATAATCTATTATAACATGTTATTTTTAAAAATTAGCACATTATATGTTAACAATTTTACAAACCGTCAATCTCTAGATTAATGTCATGTTAGTTACATACCCGACTGATTCATGAATATTTGAATATCTTAGGACAAATTTAATTGTGCATGTCAAGCTTTAAGATTGTGGTGGTAGAATTCTCATTTTCCTTTCCAACGACATTATTGCCAGACTTGTTCTGATTGCTGGGTCATTTTTATTCTTTTTCTCTTGACACCGAAAGAAAAAAGAAACAGATCTTCAAAGTATTATTTATAAAAATGAAAATAAAAACTTAAGAACTTAGAGTATCGGAGAAAGACGTGTTATCTCACGTTTGAAGGGAATTTGAAGTGTAATGAGTGGTTTAGTAGAAAATCAATGTAGAAAAGAAATAAAATTATAAAAATTGGAAAAAATACATAATAAATCTAGTTAACATTTATACAGAGTTTTGAAATGAATCATTTACATTATTATGTATTAATTGATCTTTTGCAGTAGAATTGAGATGGAAAGACATATCACGTATCAAATATTTTCCAATATTTAATATCTATGATCAAACTTGTATGTTTCAATATAAAAAATGGAACAAATTTTTGTTAAAGATAAATAATTTCTCTCATCCCAAATCTAGTTTTGAAGAAAGAACTATGAGTTGAATAAACTCACATAATCACTTTATTCATTTTCTTGATCTAACCCTATTTTACTCATATATTCTATAAAATATCATCAAATGTTAAATAACTTATTCAATAACTCATCCAAAATTTACAAAAAACTTATTTTCCCTTTGAGTTAGATCATTATATTATTTGATATCAAAGAGAAATGAAATACATATTTAAAGTTTTACGAGTAAAAGAAAATCTTTCTCACAAACTTGAAGAAAATACTAAAAGAAAAGTCTTGCTTACCTTGAGAATTGCTTGAGAAAGAGAGGGGATAAAGCAATGATGAAAGTATTGAGATAAAGAAAACCATTGCATAAATCTATAACAAAAATATTATTAGAAGAAAATCACAACTCAATGATCACTCAGTTCTTTATAGTAAGTGTACATTTCTGGAAAGTGTATAAAAATACTTAGGTTGTACCCACCGCAATATTTTCGACTAACTGTAAAAGAAAATAAAACAACAAAATCCAACATAAAAATGTTATATAAATAAAATTCTTGTTTCTAATAAGCTAGCTTCATGTTGTTTAGAACTACCACCTACAAAATATGATTGTGCTTCGAAAACTTTCGTATATCATCTTCTGTTCAAAACATTTAATTCAAGATCTCTTAAAATAAAACTCACAATTTTAGAGAATGATCATACCTTTTCCCTAGCTGACTAAAAAAACAGAAAAAGCACATAGCATCTTTTATGATATTGTTGTCGTAGCCTTGCTTAATTTCTTTCTTTCCAATGCCCATCTTATACAAATTAAATAGCCTCAGAGAAGAGGAAAAGAGGTAACCTATTTGTAATTAAAGTAATTTAATGAATTAAGAGTAAGTTACGAAAATGAAGGTGTGTGAGTTATGGAAATGACTTTTTATAAATAATTAAGAAAAATAAGGGAAAACGAGAAAAGATAAATAGGATTAGACATTTTAGAGCATGCTACATCACTCTCCTATTGCCTAGCTTTATATTATATATAGATAGATTTGAACTTTTCTAATTTATTGGGTCAAGCTTGAGTTATTTTTAAAAGTGTTTTTTTAAAAGAAAAATTGTGAGGAGCAGTTTGTGTTTGGTCGATTAATTTAACAAGCACTTTTGAGCAATAATTAGTATTTGGTCAAGATTTTAAAAAGTATTTTAAGTATACTTTCTCAAAAGCTCTTTCTAAAAAAGTGTTTTTAGGGAAAAATACTTTTTTTAACTTCTCAAAAATTACTTCTGCTACTCCCCATAAACATTTATTTTATCCCAAAACTAGGCCAAACACTTCAATAAACATGTAATGTATACTTGTATTACTCTACATTACAAATAGTGGCAAATATAAATACGAGACAATTTAATAATGGAAAAATGTACATTAATTAAAAAAAATCAGAGAAAATAAAATTCAACTACCTTTGATAGTACATAATTAAATTGAAATGTTTTTTCCAATCAAAATACTACTTTACAATAAACCCAAGGCCTCAACGGAACGATACATGTATAAATGGCGTGGGAGGAGTTGATTACTAAAGTAAAATTGGGAAGATAAATGATAATTGGGAAGATAAATGATTTTCACCAACTGTTTAAATGTAGTTGAAAAATAGTCAGTTCTTCATTAAAACAAGCACTAAGTGACTTTTCTGTCATTTCATCTTAATTTCCTTCAAGTGACATAAAACATACTCTTTGCGAAGGAGTGATTAGTTCAAACTATTTCATGTCTTGAACCTTCCTCCTTATATATACAATTTCTAGTCATTTCTTCCTTCATTAATCTCTTCAATTCCTTCAACTTTCGATTCGGATTAATTTATCTTCTTTTTTTTTTTTTGTCCTCTATATACTTCTATAATCATATCTAGAAAGTTCGATTAATGAGCCAAAGTTCTCCACTAATTTGCTACTACCTCCGTCTCATAATAAATGTCACCTTAGTAAAAACACGCATATTAAGAAATTAATAATGCAATGTAAAGTTTACCAAATTACCCCTATATAATAAAAGGACATTACTTTTTCCTCTTGATTAGAACATGAACAAGTAGTAAATCTTTTGATATTGGGAATCTAACAATATCAAATTATTATGTGGCTTTTCCAATCATCATTTAGATGTTACTTTAACTTGTAATTTTTGTTACTTTAACTTGTAGTTTTTGTCTAAGGGTCGAATTGGAAAAAACTAGTCAATTTATGTCTTGATTTCCTAAAATAGCATTTATTATAGGACAATTGTTTTTGCTAAAGTGACACTTATTACGGAACGGAGGGATTACTTCTTTTCCTCGTCGCAAAATAACAAGAAAGAAGATCAATTTTTGCACGAGAGAAGACAAACTTTTCAATCATCGGCCACAAATTTGAACTCCATCAGATTGTTTTTCAGTTTTACTTGTATAAGTTCAAACTTCAAGTGAAATTCTTGAAGTTTCACTTATACAAATTCAAATTCTATGATATTGTTCATATTTTTATTTGTATATGTTCGAATTTTAAAATACTTGTAATTTGAATGGAGAAATATACGGGTTCTGAAGCGATTTAGGCTTATATAATGCTAGAAAGGATAATTGCAAGAAACACATGTGAATCAAGAAAATGAATAGACAGCATGATGCAAGTATTATCATAACTTTGTCATTTCTGTTATGGCTTTAGGACACTATCTTAGAGTTGGAGAAGATTAAGGAGAAACACTTTTGTGTGGAGAAGAAGTGGTTGTGTGCTGTTGATATGTGAGGAACATTATTGTCCAAATATTGTTTATTAATTAAGGAGTTGCTAAATTTCAATTTTTGAAAGGTGGCCAAGTTTAAATCAACAATCCTAAATAGGCTATTTGTCAAATTCATCCCGGTCATTTACACGATTTCCATTCAAAGGCACTGATCTTTAATTTTTGTCCTTCACCTAATACCCCGAGGTTCTGGGTTCGAACCCGGCTCAATCAAAAAAAAAATTGCAAAGCAAAGAATTGTAGCAAAATTAGGCCTATTCGGGTAAAAGTTAGACCTTAAGGCAGCCTTTTACCCAAACTCTGCCTTATAAGGTTCAAAATCTACCTTACTCTACCTTAAGGTAGAGTTTAAATCCAAAACTCTACCTTGCGATTTTTATTTTTTATTTTTAACTGAGCGGGGGTTCGAATCCAAAACCCATGGGTTTTTAAGCGAAGGTCAAAAATTAAAGACCAACAATTTGAGGGCCAAATTAAAGACCAGTGCCTTTGAAGGGCATTCCGCGCAACCATCCTAGATACACATTTTTTAGCGCGCATTGTCCTTCAAAGGCACTGGTCTTTAATTTTTGTCCCTCAAATTGCTGGTCTTTAATTATTGTCCTTCGCCTAATATCTCGAGGCTTGGGGTTCGAACTTCAGCTCAGTCAATTAAAAAAAAAATCGTAAGACAGAGTTTCATAGCAAAATTATGGCTATTCGGGCAAAAGTGAGGCCTCAAGGCAGAGTTTTGCCAAATTTCAGCTGAGTTAAAAAAAAAATTGCCTTAGTGCAAACCTCTACCTTAAAGCAGAGTTTTGTCTTATGCCTGAATGCAAAACTCTGCCTTAAGGTAGAGTTTGCCTTCAGGCATAAGGCAAAACTTTGTCTTAAGTAGAGTTTGCAGTCAAACTCTGCCTTGTGAATCCCAAACTCTATCTTGTGATTTTTTTCAAAAAACAAATTGACTGAGCGGGGGTTCGAAGCCGAAATCCATGAATTTTATGCAAAGGACAAAAATGAAAGACCAGCAATTTGTGGGACAAAAATTAAAGACCATCCCCGGATAAGGACAATTATGCAAATTCTCCCTAGATGCGTATAAAAACCAGCCCAGCACTTTTTATTGGGCTAAGACTGGACCTAACGGGCCCTCCCTCGTAGATTAGGATCCAGTCCTGGATATGATTGGCCTTTTGTTTGGAAAATGAGAGTGTGTGGAGAATTTGAAGTTCTTTTTCTTAAAACCACTACTTTTGAAATTAAAAACAATCGAAGAAGAAAGTGAAAATTATCCATTAATAAACGCTACAGTTAAGATTTCTTTTGAATCGAACTGATCAATGTGGTCTAAATTCTTGTCTCCTTTGATTTTAATACTATATGTAAGGGATGCCAATTTTTTGTAGTCCTCGTAAGAGTAAAATGGCAATTTTACATTTTTAGAGTTCTAAAGCAAATCTTCTTCTTCTTTTTTGGCCACTTGGGCCTTTGTAGTTGGTCTATAATATAACTTTTTGTGCATCACTTTTACCTCTTATTTGGTTATATTTCTTTTTTTTTTTTTGCGCGGAGTGCCCTTCTTTTGGGCTGGTCTTTATATTTTGCCCCTCATTTATGCCTTCTTTAATTTTTGTCCCTGCCGCCTATTTAATTAAGTTTTTTGACGAAATTATCATTACCCTATTAAAACCCTTTCTATTTCGTTATTTGCCCTTTTTTTTTCTTTTTTTGCTTCTTCGTTCCTCCTCTGTTTGTGTCTGTCTTATCTGTTCTAAAATTTAGGTACGAATTTGGATCTTTTGCTCGTTTCAATATTTGTTTTTATGTTAAATTGTTGTTTGTTGAATTGATATCTTTGTCTTTGTCATTTTTTATATTTAATTGATCCTTTTTTATTTAAAATTATTTTCTAACGTGTTTTGTTAAAGTGTCTGTATGATTTTTTGAACTTTAGTTTCGTTCCCCATGTTATATCTTGGTTTTTTTAATGTCGTATTATGAATGTCGTAATATGTTTTAGTTGATTTTGATATGCGTTTTGGTTTTCTCTTTGTTGAATCTTTGAAGTTTTGCCTGTGAACAGCTGTTTTATGTTGTTTGTGTTGTTTTTGTTTAATAATCTGGTTTTTGTGAAGAATGTGTTTGTGTGAGGCGGCATATGCCTGTTCCGGCAGAATTTTTATTTTTTTGAAACTAAATTTATGCCTATTTCGGCATAATTTTGTGATTTAAGTTATTTTGATTGTGTTTTGATTTTTTGGTGTTTTTTTTTTTTGTTAATAATGTTGGCTTTTATGAAAGTTTATATGTTTTCCTGATTATAGGAAAAAAAATTGGCATTTTTTGAAGTTTGGTGGTAATATTTTGTACGAATGAAGATATTTTGTATGTTTTTTGGTTTTCAATGTGTTGAATATGTTTATTTTTTCCTGTGAACATTAGTTTAAGATTTTTGGTGTTGTCTTTTGTTTAGTAACTTGTGTTTTCATGAAGACTGTGTTTGTCTAAGGCAACATATGCCGGGTCCGGCAGAGTTCTTGGTTTTTGAAACTGAAGTTATGCCTGTTCCGGCATAAAGTTATGCCTGTTCCGGCATAACTTCATGAATTAAGTTAATTTATGTGTGTCTTGGTTTTTTGGTGTTTTCTTGTTAATAATTTTGGTTTTTATGCAACCTTATGTGTTTTTGGTATTGTTTTGTTAATAATGTTGGCTTTTTATGCAATCTTATATGTTTTGGTTCTTTCTTCTATTATGCAGGTATTTGTGTACCAGTATAGGGGCTGATATTGTATGGGATAACTTATTCCACCCTATGGCAGGTATAAGTTATCCCAGTACTACTTTTATACCTGGGAAAACTTATCCCAGGATTAGTAACCAAACAAGGGATAAGGAGTTACTAAATTCTTATCGCAGGATTATTTTTGCTTATCCTTCATACCAAACGACCCCTAAATTCTTGACAGAAACTCTTAAAACCATAACTAAATTGCAGCAAAAACAAATTAACCCTCCACATAAACATAAAGGACATGAAGCAATACTAATTATTAGACTCGAACCCTTGACGAAAACACTAAAACTCTAAACAAGTAGCAGCAAAAACAAATAAGCCCTCCACAGAAAGCACAAATTAAAACTGTAGAAACATAAAGCATTACTAATTATTAAACTCGAAATCCTTGACAAAAACACTAAAACCCTAAACAAATTGCAGCAGAAACAAATAAGCCCTCCACAAAAAGCACAAAAACGTAAAAACATAAAACATTACTAACTACTAAACCCTAAGGGTTCGTTTGGTTCGAAAACAAATTACGCTGGATAAGTTATCCTAGAGTTATTTCTTATTGACCGTTTGGTATGTTGTATTTAAAGTAATATATAATGAATAATTTCTAAAAAAAAAAAGTTTCTTTATAATGCTGGGATAACTTATTCCACCCTATAGCCGGTATAACTTATCCCAATACTACTTTTATTCCTGGGATAACTTATCCCAGGATTAGTAACCAAACAAGGGATAAGGAATTACTAAATTCTTATCGCAGGATTATTTTTGCTTATCCTTCGTACCAAACGACCCCTAAATTCTTGACAGAAACTCTTAAAACCCTAAATAAAATGCAGCAAAAACAAATTAATCCTCTAAAAAAACGTAAGGAACATAAAGCATTACTAATTATTAAACTCTAAATCCTTGATGAAAACACTAAAACCCTAAACAAATTGCAACAGAAACAAATAAGCCCTCCACTGAAAGCACAAAAAGGGAAAAACATAAAGCATTACTAACTACTAAACCCTAAGGGGTCGTTTGGTTCGAAAATAAATTACGCTGGAATAAGTTATCCTGCAATTATTTCTTATTGATCGTTTGGTATGTTGTATCAAAAGTAATATATATTGAATAATTTTTAAAAAAAAAAGTTTCTTTACAATACTGGGATAACTTATTCCACCCTATGGCGGGTATAAGTTGTCCCAGTACTACTTTTATTCCTGGGATAACTTATCCCAGGATTAGTAACCAAACAACGGATAAGGAATTACTAAATTATTATCGCAGGATTATTTTTGCTTATCCTTCGTACCAAACGACCCCTAAATTCTTGACAGAAACTCTTAAAACCCTAAATAAATTGCAGTAAAAACAAATTAACGCTCCATAAAAATGTAAAGAACATAAAGCATTACTGATTATTAAACTCTAAATCCTTGACAAAAACACTAAAACCCTAAACAAATTGCAACAAAAACAAATAAGCCCTCAACTGAAAGCACAAAAACGTAAAAACAGAAAGCATTACTAACTACTAAACCTTAAGGGGTCGTTTGGTTCGAAAACAAATTACGCTGGGATAAGTTATCCTGCAATTATTTCTTATTGACCATTTGGTATGTTGTATTAAAAGTAATATACATTGAATAATTTCTAAAAAGAAGAAGTTTCTTACAATCCTAGGATAACTTAATCCACCCTATGGCAGGTATAAGTTATTCCAGTATTACTTTTATTCCTGGGATAACTTATCCCAGGATTAGTAACCAAACAAGGGATAAGGAATTACTAAATTCTTATCGCAGGATTATTTTTGCTTATCCTTCGTACCAAACGACCCCTAAATTCTTGACAAAAACTTTTAAAACCCTAGAAAATTTCGTGTCGCTTTCATTATGAATAGACTAACGTAAGCCTAAAATGGACATGGGTCCCTTATAAGTTTAAGAAGGATATTTTATAATTTCAAGAGTATGACTTAAGGTTCCAGAGTCATATGAGGTAATGGAGGTAAGTTCATCAGACAAAGTTGAGGTTGAGTCATGTTTGGAAAGCTTTCGTATCATGTGAGTTAAAAATTGCTTAGTATTACTTTGAGGGAGAGATATAGATCCCCTTGGAGGGTTAATAAAGTTATAGACAAGTTCCAAGAAGGTTCCATAAGGATTGGAGGTCGAACGGATCGAAAAGAATGCATTTCCGCGAAATCGGGAAAAATAGGCAGTGTGCGGCCGCACACTCAGTGTGCTGAGCCGTATACTGGTCGCCAACTTGCCAAATTGGCTGGAATCACAGCCTAAAATTATCCCCAAGCTGAGGATGGAGTGTGCGGCTGTACACTCAGTGTGCTAGGCCTCATACTCATCACCAAGTGGAACGGGGGGTGATTTTGCCACCTTTTTAAATGTCAAACAACCCCAACTTCATTTCTAACTTTCCACACTTATTTCTCTACATTTATAGAGACTTCTTGAGAGCTATTTCCCTAACACTCCACACCTTTCCAAATCATCTAAAGAGAGAATCAACATCAAAACCTCAAGGGTAAATCCATGGAGAGTGATGGTTCTTGCTTCCTTTAAAAGTTGTGGTGAAATTGGTCTTGGAGAGAGAGTTGAGTAAGGTGAAATTATACTACTACAAGGTATGTTCTCCATCCTATTCTTATGGTTGAGTTGATGTAAAGGTTTAGTACTCCTTAGAAAGGAAAAGAATTAAAGTGGAGAAGTCATAAGTGTTGAAGTGAAGAAGATGAACTTGAAAAGGGGATTTTGGATAAGTTTGAGATTGAATTGAATATAATTCCTTGATTATGATATTATGGATGTGGTTATTGTTGTTTGGGAGTTGTTTTATGATATGATGGAAATTGATAAAAGAGGGGAAGTGCTGCCCAAATTTTGTTAGCTCGTTAAGTTATGCTAGTTGAACTTAAGCATGTTTCCAAGACTTAACCTTGTTATGAATCCTCTTGAATATAGATTTTGTGTGCTTGGGAGGAAACGTTAGTAGTTAAGAAGACGTGAAGGTATGTAAGGCTAATCCTTTCTTTCAAAAGGCATGATTCCTATGTTATGATCCCATACATGCTATCCATGTTACCCTTACTCCCAAAAATGCTAGAAGTCTATCATTCTCAAGATTCTTATGATGACTCCATGTTTAGTGGTACCAAAGCCCAAGGTTCTAGATGTTCTCGTGACATGATTGAGCTTACTATATAATTCTTGATTACATTCATGATAATTGGCCTCATCTTATGTTATTGTTCCTTCAAAGTGAGACAAGATAGTGATGATGATTATGATGATGATTTTCATTCTAGAAAGGCCAAAGCTTGAAGTTCTTAATGTTTTCATGATATTATTGAGCGTGTCACATGATTACCAATTTTATTCATTATTGTTGATCTCATCTTATGATAGTTGTTCCTTCAAGGTGAGATATGGCGATGGTGATGATTCCATAATGACACATCGGAGGTAACCGACCTTACGTCACTCGGATAGAGTAGAAATGTTTCATTGGGCTCTCATGCATGCTAAATGTATTTATATACGCGCCGCCCTATAAGCGTCCGGGCAGACACACCACTGCAGTGGGCAGCTTATAATATCATCCTAGACGCGGGATGCCCGGACGCGGGATAATGATGATAACACCGCGCCTATATGGCCGGGCAGCATATCACCGTACCTATATGGTCGAGCAGTTTACTATGTATATATTTATAGATGTTGTTTTGAAAATAAAAGTTAGCATGCATGGTATTCGCCTTAAGAGGCAATCAGATATACAGGTTATCTCTTTATCTCATGCTCCTTTATTTCTTGATTATGTTGTTATTCATGCCTTACATACTCAGTACATTATTCGTACTGACGTCCCTTCTTGTGGACATTGCGTTCATGCCCGCAAATAGACAGGGAGACGGATCTGATCCCTAGGAGGTTCATCAGCGGAGACTTAGGAGCGCTCCACTTATTTTGGAGCTGCAGTCTATTGGTATTTCATTTTTTTTTTGTATATATTTTGGGCATGGCGGGGTCCTGTCCCGTCCTTATGATTTCCAGTACTCTATATAGAGGCTCGTAGACATGTGTAGATAGTTAGAAGTTTAATAACCTCATCGGTTCATATCTTGTATATAATTTTTGTAGCCTTATGGGCTTGTGTATATATATATGAGGCGGAGTTGATGATTATCAAGTAGATGAGTTTTTATTTGAGAAATTATGTCCGTTCAGACTATGCTAGTTGTGAATTAAATATGTGGCCCACCGGGATACGATTAAAGAAGCATGCTAGGTCGTGTTCCGTAGGCTAGCTCCGGGTACCCATCATGGCCCTAAGGTTGGGTCTTGACAGAAACTCTTAAAACCCTAAATAAATTGCAGCAAAAACAAATTAACCCTCCATAAAAACGTAAAGAACATAAAGCATTATTAATTATTAAACTTTAAATCCTCGACAAAAACACTAAAACACTAAACAAATTGCAGCAAAAACAAATAAGCCCTCCATAGAAAGCACAAAACCGTAGAAACATAAAGCATTACTAATTATTAAACTCGAAATCCTTGACAAAAACACTTAAACCCTAAACAAATTGCAGCAGAAACAAATAAGCCCTCTTCTGAAAGCACAAAAACGTAAAAACATAAAGCATTACTAACTACTAAACCCTAAGGGGTCATTTGGTTCGAAAACAAATTACGCTGGGATAAGTTATCTTGCAATTATTTCTTATTGACCGTTTGGTATGTTGTATTAAAAGTAATATACATTGAATAATTTCTAAAAAGAAGAAGTTTCTTTACAATGCTGGGATAACTTATTCCACCCTATGGCAGGTATGAGTTATCCCAGTACTACTTTTATTCCTGGGAAAACTTATCCCAGGATTAGTAACCAAACAAGGGATAAGGAATTACTAAATTCTTATCGCAGGATTATTTTTGCTTATCCTTCGTACCAAACGACCCCTAAATTCTTGACAGAAACTCTTAAAACCCTAAATAAATTGCAGCAAAAACAAATTAACCCTCCACAAAAACTTAACAAACATAAAGCATTACTAACTATTAAACCCTAAATTCATTGACAAAAACTCTTAAACCCTTAATAATTGCAGCAAAAACATATTATTAAACCTCTTAAACCCTAAAAAAAAAAAAAAAAAAAAAACCATCCACAGAAAGCAAAAAACAAAAAAAGGTAAAAGAGTAAAGCATAAGTAACCTACTTTGAAGCTGCTTGTCCAAACAAAAACAAAATCAAAAATGGAAAAAGGAATAAGAAATCCACGTACATAAGGGGGAAAAAAAGATAGGAAAATAAACATACTTTTTGAGATCCGGAGGTTGACCCGACCAGCTCATCCTTGTGTTCTACTATTGCTAACTTGCAAAGCATTAATAAATTTAGAGAAAAGAATTAGCAAGCTATAACAAATTAGGAGATATTTGCCTCTTTATTATGAGGAAAAAAGCACGTGTAAATACCTTACATTCGGGTTAATTTATAAATTTTGTTTATCCATACCAAGTACTTATATGAAATGTATATTAATTCTATGTTATGTATCTGATATAACGTCTATTAATAAGAAGTTCAAACATTAATAAAACTAAATTAGAATTGCATAATTTCATCTTAAAACTACGTACTAATTACACAAATAAAAAAATAAAAAATAAACTTGAATTATTTCTATTGGTATATTGAGAGAATATACAACTAAAAAATATTAGTTTTAAATGTTACTGGTGGTTAATATTGATGCTAAAAAAAATATTAGTAGGACCATTCCTTTGCCTTGCGACATAAATTTTAAAATTTATTGTTTTGCAATTTTAATACATTACTTTGTCATCTAAGCATGCACATACATATTTAATGCATGAGTAACTGCAATACTAATTTGAGATAATAACACCATTTAATGAATAAAAACCATTGGATATTCACTTTTCAAAAACAATTACTCCCTCCGTTCACTTTTACTTATCCACTTTGGACTTTTTATGCTATTTAAGAAATAATAAATGAAGTGCATAATTTACCAATGTACCCATATTAATTGGTGCATATTTTTATTGGATTTGAAAAATGATTTGAAATGAGTAATTAATACTATGGGTAAAACAGGAAAAAATAAATTATTTTTTCTTGATATGCTAAAAGTGACAAGTAAAAGTGAAAATCTATTTTTGAAATAGTGGACAAGTAAAAGTGAACGGAGGGAGTAATATTTAGACTAGAAAGAAAAGAACATGAACCATCTTCAAATAAATATAATTTAAGGAAGAGAAGGAACCAAAACTAATTGATTAAATCATGACAATAGAAAAGTGCCATCTAAGTTACAATTTAATTTTCTTCTTCTCTCATATTAAGATAAGATATGAACTCATCAAAATATTAAGTAGATTTCAACCCTCTGAATTATTTGATGTAAGCTTTCAATTATCTGTAGAAACACCGAAAATATGCTTATATAATTACTATTTTCACAAGTTCTTATTCCCTCACATTTGTTTCAATTATAAATTTTCTTTTTGTACTCAATAAATTCACCAACTTTATTTTTTAAACCTTTTTCAATAAATGATTTTCTCATTCTAAATCAGAATATTGAATTTATTGATATATTATGTTAAGTTACTGCATTTAATTTGTATACGTACTCTAAATAATAATCTATTATAACATGTTATTTTTAAAAATTAGCACATTATATGTTAACAATTTTACAAACCGTCAATCTCTAGATTAATGTCATGTTAGTTACATACCCGACTGATTCATGAATATTTGAATATCTTAGGACAAATTTAATTGTGCATGTCAAGCTTTAAGATTGTGGTGGTAGAATTCTCATTTTCCTTTCCAACGACATTATTGCCAGACTTGTTCTGATTGCTGGGTCATTTTTATTCTTTTTCTCTTGACACCGAAAGAAAAAAGAAACAGATCTTCAAAGTATTATTTATAAAAATGAAAATAAAAACTTAAGAACTTAGAGTATCGGAGAAAGACGTGTTATCTCACGTTTGAAGGGAATTTGAAGTGTAATGAGTGGTTTAGTAGAAAATCAATGTAGAAAAGAAATAAAATTATAAAAATTGGAAAAAATACATAATAAATCTAGTTAACATTTATACAGAGTTTTGAAATGAATCATTTACATTATTATGTATTAATTGATCTTTTGCAGTAGAATTGAGATGGAAAGACATATCACGTATCAAATATTTTCCAATATTTAATATCTATGATCAAACTTGTATGTTTCAATATAAAAAATGGAACAAATTTTTGTTAAAGATAAATAATTTCTCTCATCCCAAATCTAGTTTTGAAGAAAGAACTATGAGTTGAATAAACTCACATAATCACTTTATTCATTTTCTTGATCTAACCCTATTTTACTCATATATTCTATAAAATATCATCAAATGTTAAATAACTTATTCAATAACTCATCCAAAATTTACAAAAAACTTATTTTCCCTTTGAGTTAGATCATTATATTATTTGATATCAAAGAGAAATGAAATACATATTTAAAGTTTTACGAGTAAAAGAAAATCTTTCTCACAAACTTGAAGAAAATACTAAAAGAAAAGTCTTGCTTACCTTGAGAATTGCTTGAGAAAGAGAGGGGATAAAGCAATGATGAAAGTATTGAGATAAAGAAAACCATTGCATAAATCTATAACAAAAATATTATTAGAAGAAAATCACAACTCAATGATCACTCAGTTCTTTATAGTAAGTGTACATTTCTGGAAAGTGTATAAAAATACTTAGGTTGTACCCACCGCAATATTTTCGACTAACTGTAAAAGAAAATAAAACAACAAAATCCAACATAAAAATGTTATATAAATAAAATTCTTGTTTCTAATAAGCTAGCTTCATGTTGTTTAGAACTACCACCTACAAAATATGATTGTGCTTCGAAAACTTTCGTATATCATCTTCTGTTCAAAACATTTAATTCAAGATCTCTTAAAATAAAACTCACAATTTTAGAGAATGATCATACCTTTTCCCTAGCTGACTAAAAAAACAGAAAAAGCACATAGCATCTTTTATGATATTGTTGTCGTAGCCTTGCTTAATTTCTTTCTTTCCAATGCCCATCTTATACAAATTAAATAGCCTCAGAGAAGAGGAAAAGAGGTAACCTATTTGTAATTAAAGTAATTTAATGAATTAAGAGTAAGTTACGAAAATGAAGGTGTGTGAGTTATGGAAATGACTTTTTATAAATAATTAAGAAAAATAAGGGAAAACGAGAAAAGATAAATAGGATTAGACATTTTAGAGCATGCTACATCACTCTCCTATTGCCTAGCTTTATATTATATATAGATAGATTTGAACTTTTCTAATTTATTGGGTCAAGCTTGAGTTATTTTTAAAAGTGTTTTTTTAAAAGAAAAATTGTGAGGAGCAGTTTGTGTTTGGTCGATTAATTTAACAAGCACTTTTGAGCAATAATTAGTATTTGGTCAAGATTTTAAAAAGTATTTTAAGTATACTTTCTCAAAAGCTCTTTCTAAAAAAGTGTTTTTAGGGAAAAATACTTTTTTTAACTTCTCAAAAATTACTTCTGCTACTCCCCATAAGCATTTATTTTATCCCAAAACTAGGCCAAACACTTCAATAAACATGTAATGTATACTTGTATTACTCTACATTACAAATAGTGGCAAATATAAATACGAGACAATTTAATAATGGAAAAATGTACATTAATTAAAAAAAATCAGAGAAAATAAAATTCAACTACCTTTGATAGTACATAATTAAATTGAAATGTTTTTTCCAATCAAAATACTACTTTACAATAAACCCAAGGCCTCAACGGAACGATACATGTATAAATGGCGTGGGAGGAGTTGATTACTAAAGTAAAATTGGGAAGATAAATGATAATTGGGAAGATAAATGATTTTCACCAACTGTTTAAATGTAGTTGAAAAATAGTCAGTTCTTCATTAAAACAAGCACTAAGTGACTTTTCTGTCATTTCATCTTAATTTCCTTCAAGTGACATAAAACATACTCTTTGCGAAGGAGTGATTAGTTCAAACTATTTCATGTCTTGAACCTTCCTCCTTATATATACAATTTCTAGTCATTTCTTCCTTCATTAATCTCTTCAATTCCTTCAACTTTCGATTCGGATTAATTTATCTTCTTTTTTTTTTTTTTTGTCCTCTATATACTTCTATAATCATATCTAGAAAGTTCGATTAATGAGCCAAAGTTCTCCACTAATTTGCTACTACCTCCGTCTCATAATAAATGTCACCTTAGTAAAAACACGCATATTAAGAAATTAATAATGCAATGTAAAGTTTACCAAATTACCCCTATATAATAAAAGGACATTACTTTTTCCTCTTGATTAGAACATGAACAAGTAGTAAATCTTTTGATATTGGGAATCTAACAATATCAAATTATTATGTGGCTTTTCCAATCATCATTTAGATGTTACTTTAACTTGTAATTTTTGTTACTTTAACTTGTAGTTTTTGTCTAAGGGTCGAATTGGAAAAAACTAGTCAATTTATGTCTTGATTTCCTAAAATAGCATTTATTATAGGACAATTGTTTTTGCTAAAGTGACACTTATTACGGAACGGAGGGATTACTTCTTTTCCTCGTCGCAAAATAACAAGAAAGAAGATCAATTTTTGCACGAGAGAAGACAAACTTTTCAATCATCGGCCACAAATTTGAACTCCATCAGATTGTTTTTCAGTTTTACTTGTATAAGTTCAAACTTCAAGTGAAATTCTTGAAGTTTCACTTATACAAATTCAAATTCTATGATATTGTTCATATTTTTATTTGTATATGTTCGAATTTTAAAATACTTGTAATTTGAATGGAGAAATATACGGGTTCTGAAGCGATTTAGGCTTATATAATGCTAGAAAGGATAATTGCAAGAAACACATGTGAATCAAGAAAATGAATAGACAGCATGATGCAAGTATTATCATAACTTTGTCATTTCTGTTATGGCTTTAGGACACTATCTTAGAGTTGGAGAAGATTAAGGAGAAACACTTTTGTGTGGAGAAGAAGTGGTTGTGTGCTGTTGATATGTGAGGAACATTATTGTCCAAATATTGTTTATTAATTAAGGAGTTGCTAAATTTCAATTTTTGAAAGGTGGCCAAGTTTAAATCAACAATCCTAAATAGGCTATTTGTCAAATTCATCCCGGTCATTTACACGATTTCCATTCAAAGGCACTGATCTTTAATTTTTGTCCTTCACCTAATACCCCGAGGTTCTGGGTTCGAACCCGGCTCAATCAAAAAAAAAATTGCAAAGCAAAGAATTGTAGCAAAATTAGGCCTATTCGGGTAAAAGTTAGACCTTAAGGCAGCCTTTTACCCAAACTCTGCCTTATAAGGTTCAAAATCTACCTTACTCTACCTTAAGGTAGAGTTTAAATCCAAAACTCTACCTTGCGATTTTTATTTTTTATTTTTAACTGAGCGGGGGTTCGAATCCAAAACCCATGGGTTTTTAAGCGAAGGTCAAAAATTAAAGACCAACAATTTGAGGGCCAAATTAAAGACCAGTGCCTTTGAAGGGCATTCCGCGCAACCATCCTAGATACACATTTTTTAGCGCGCATTGTCCTTCAAAGGCACTGGTCTTTAATTTTTGTCCCTCAAATTGCTGGTCTTTAATTATTGTCCTTCGCCTAATATCTCGAGGCTTGGGGTTCGAACTTCAGCTCAGTCAATTAAAAAAAAAATCGTAAGACAGAGTTTCATAGCAAAATTATGGCTATTCGGGCAAAAGTGAGGCCTCAAGGCAGAGTTTTGCCAAATTTCAGCTGAGTTAAAAAAAAAATTGCCTTAGTGCAAACCTCTACCTTAAAGCAGAGTTTTGTCTTATGCCTGAATGCAAAACTCTGCCTTAAGGTAGAGTTTGCCTTCAGGCATAAGGCAAAACTTTGTCTTAAGTAGAGTTTGCAGTCAAACTCTGCCTTGTGAATCCCAAACTCTATCTTGTGATTTTTTTCAAAAAACAAATTGACTGAGCGGGGGTTCGAAGCCGAAATCCATGAATTTTATGCAAAGGACAAAAATGAAAGACCAGCAATTTGTGGGACAAAAATTAAAGACCATCCCCGGATAAGGACAATTATGCAAATTCTCCCTAGATGCGTATAAAAACCAGCCCAGCACTTTTTATTGGGCTAAGACTGGACCTAACGGGCCCTCCCTCGTAGATTAGGATCCAGTCCTGGATATGATTGGCCTTTTGTTTGGAAAATGAGAGTGTGTGGAGAATTTGAAGTTCTTTTTCTTAAAACCACTACTTTTGAAATTAAAAACAATCGAAGAAGAAAGTGAAAATTATCCATTAATAAACGCTACAGTTAAGATTTCTTTTGAATCGAACTGATCAATGTGGTCTAAATTCTTGTCTCCTTTGATTTTAATACTATATGTAAGGGATGCCAATTTTTTGTAGTCCTCGTAAGAGTAAAATGGCAATTTTACATTTTTAGAGTTCTAAAGCAAATCTTCTTCTTCTTTTTTGGCCACTTGGGCCTTTGTAGTTGGTCTATAATATAACTTTTTGTGCATCACTTTTACCTCTTATTTGGTTATATTTCTTTTTTTTTTTTTGCGCGGAGTGCCCTTCTTTTGGGCTGGTCTTTATATTTTGCCCCTCATTTATGCCTTCTTTAATTTTTGTCCCTGCCGCCTATTTAATTAAGTTTTTTGACGAAATTATCATTACCCTATTAAAACCCTTTCTATTTCGTTATTTGCCCTTTTTTTTTCTTTTTTTGCTTCTTCGTTCCTCCTCTGTTTGTGTCTGTCTTATCTGTTCTAAAATTTAGGTACGAATTTGGATCTTTTGCTCGTTTCAATATTTGTTTTTATGTTAAATTGTTGTTTGTTGAATTGATATCTTTGTCTTTGTCATTTTTTATATTTAATTGATCCTTTTTTATTTAAAATTATTTTCTAACGTGTTTTGTTAAAGTGTCTGTATGATTTTTTGAACTTTAGTTTCGTTCCCCATGTTATATCTTGGTTTTTTTAATGTCGTATTATGAATGTCGTAATATGTTTTAGTTGATTTTGATATGCGTTTTGGTTTTCTCTTTGTTGAATCTTTGAAGTTTTGCCTGTGAACAGCTGTTTTATGTTGTTTGTGTTGTTTTTGTTTAATAATCTGGTTTTTGTGAAGAATGTGTTTGTGTGAGGCGGCATATGCCTGTTCCGGCAGAATTTTTATTTTTTTGAAACTAAATTTATGCCTATTTCGGCATAATTTTGTGATTTAAGTTATTTTGATTGTGTTTTGATTTTTTGGTGTTTTTTTTTTTTGTTAATAATGTTGGCTTTTATGAAAGTTTATATGTTTTCCTGATTATAGGAAAAAAAATTGGCATTTTTTGAAGTTTGGTGGTAATATTTTGTACGAATGAAGATATTTTGTATGTTTTTTGGTTTTCAATGTGTTGAATATGTTTATTTTTTCCTGTGAACATTAGTTTAAGATTTTTGGTGTTGTCTTTTGTTTAGTAACTTGTGTTTTCATGAAGACTGTGTTTGTCTAAGGCAACATATGCCGGGTCCGGCAGAGTTCTTGGTTTTTGAAACTGAAGTTATGCCTGTTCCGGCATAACTTCATGAATTAAGTTAATTTATGTGTGTCTTGGTTTTTTGGTGTTTTCTTGTTAATAATTTTGGTTTTTATGCAACCTTATGTGTTTTTGGTATTGTTTTGTTAATAATGTTGGCTTTTTATGCAATCTTATATGTTTTGGTTCTTTCTTCTATTATGCAGGTATTTGTGTACCAGTATAGGGGCTGATATTGTATTATGGTATATGTTAATTATTTTCATTCTCATTTTTTGTTTATTCTTATGTAAATTCTTGATTTCTGTTAACATTAATTTTTCTTTTATAGGAGGAACATCCCTTGGTTAAGTTTGAACACTGGGTTGAAGGAGGTGGCATGTGGAGTGGTGACTTTCATTTTCGGAGTTTGATTTTATCCTTTTTTAGTGTCTCTCAATTGGACTTGTTCAAAAAAGGTTTTTTTGGACAGTTTATGGATTTGGTTGATGTCCACCTGAGTAATAGTATTTTTCATTGCTTGATCTTATCCCAACTTTCATCTAGTAATGATAGTGTGTTAAAGTTTAAGATATTTGATCGCGTGTGTGTATTTGATTCCGAGTCTTTCCGTCTTATTACTGGTTTGGATTCTTGTTTTGTTTATTTTAGTGTTGTGTCTAGCACACCAAAATAGATTGCGGAGACTTTATTTTCCAAATCAGGATAGAATAAGGTTGTGTGATCTCAAGAGTTTCTTATAGATTAAGTCAAGTAATCGTAGTGGTGAATTTTGAGAAAGATCTAGTGATCCTGTTAGACTTGCTGAGGTCTAATGAAGATAATTGATGATGACAGTCTTCGAGTGTCTTATCCTTGGGGTTCTCTTAGTTTTAATTGGTTGGTGCGGTCGATTCATGGTTGTGTGAAGACTTTCAAGAGCATGCCATTTACACCTTATATGATTAGTGGTTTCCCTTACGCTTTAAATATGTGGTTGTTGGAGGTCTTCCCTATCTTTCGAGGGTTTTCAAGTTTTCATGGTCTGAAGTATCCTCGTATGTTGTCTTGGGGTCCTTCAAAGCAAGTTGATTATAAAGTTATTACTGATAATTTCTTCCATGCTGAAAAAGTATGTGTTTCCTTTTTGTTGATGCTTCTTTTTCTTGGTTCTTTTTCCCTCTTGTTATTTTTTGTGTTTTTGTCTAATTGATGTGTTTATATTGTGTTATAGAGATTCAAGAAATTTATTGTCCATGCTGTTGTTGTTGGTACGGAACAAGAGATGCTGGATTATCCAGTTGCACTTAAATTTCCTGATGATTCAGGCTCTTGTTCTTCCAGTGCGGTTTTGCCATCTCAACTTACTTCTTAGATAGTTGATGTAAGTTGTAGTTTGCCTTTTGTGTTTTTAGTTATTTAACTGAATTCTGAGTTAGAGGACTTCTGGTAGAGTATTTTAGTATGAGACATTTTTGTAGTCTTCTCTGTTTTGGTTATGGAAATGAAAGTTTATGCCCTTTGAGGCATACTTTTTGGTTTTGCAAACTTAGAATCTGCCCCTTCCGGCATACATTTCTCCTTTCATATTTCAGTTCTGCCCCTACCGGCATACACAAGTCTCATTTTGAGACTTATTTTAGTAGGTAACACATTTTGCAGTCTTCTATGTTTTGGTTATGGAAATGAAAGTTTATGCCCCTTGAGGCATACTTTTTGGTTTTGCAAACTTAAAATCTGCCCCTTCCGGCATACATTTCTCCTTTCATATTTCAATTCTGCCCCTTCCGGCATACATTTCTCCTTTCATATTTCAATTCTGCCCCTACCGGCATACTGTTTTCATTTTCAGACTTATTTCAGTAGGTAACACATTTTAGCAGTCTTCTCTGTTTTGGTTTTGGAACTGAAAGTTTATGCCCCTTGAGGCATACTTTTTGGTTTTGCAAACTTAAAATCTGCCCCTTCCGGCATACATTTCTCCTTTTATATTTCAATTCTGCCCCTACCGGCATACTGTTTTCATTTTTAGACTTCACTTCTGCCGGGTCCGGCATACTTGTTCAACATTAATTTAATGGCATCAAAGTAAAGTGTTGTTTTATTGATCTGTTATACAGGGTGTTTTGTCTAGTGTGAAGAAGCAACTTGATGATGAACGATCTACAATTGTCAATCAAGTAAAGGTATGGCTTTTTATTTTTTTATTTTTGAGTTTGTTAATATGATATGTATACTTTGCATGTTCGCATTCGTTGTTTTTGTTTATTCTCATTTTCTTTTCTTCTTTGTTTAAATTTTTTTTTCCTTGTTTTGTAGTCTTTGGATAGTCGTTTCGAAGAATTGGATAGAAAATTTGTTGGTGCGATTAATGCTGTGGATAGCTTAGTTCGTGTACATGATGAAACAAAGTCATGTGTAGCAGCTTCTGAAAGTGCTAAAAGAACTTGTTTAGAAAGTAGACTTGATAGTTTGGAATCTAAATTTGATTATGTGATGCATTGTGTTGAAAGTTTAGTTCGACTGCATAGCAAAAACAAATCTTGTAAAGCTTGTGCATCTGGAAAAAGATAACCTGATTTGGGTTATTCAGTGAATGATGAGGTGAAGTTAGATGCACCTCTTGGAAAAGATTTGTAGGAACGTATGGAGAATATGCTTTGTAAAGCAAGGTCTACGAAAAATGTGACCTCTCCCATGCTCGATATGCTCTGTGATGCTGCTATTTCTTCATCAAGTCAACTGTCTGATAAAACGCAAACTCTTTCTCAGTTTGAAAAGGAATTTGTGAAAGAAAATGAAGACCGCGCAAAAAAAGAAACACTTAAAGAAGTTGCTGCAATTAATAATGCTTTTCAATGCGGAGATTATGTGTTTTCTTCTAATGAAGCATCACAAAATGTAAATGAAATAGCAGCTGTTGTTGAAGATTGTAGAAAATGTCTGAGATGCGAAGATGGAAACAAAGAAGATGATGGTTACCCTAATTGGTGTTTGCTTACACCGAGCAGTACTCTAGTTGAGAAACGGTTGAGTTCTGGGACTGATATATACTGTACTGCAGAAGAGTTAGGAAAGTAAATTGATTTTTTTGTTGTTATTTAAGGCAAGTGTTATGTTATTATGTTTTCCCCTTTTTTCGAATGATGTATATGTAAATTGGTTTTTCATTTCTGTACATATAATGAAGCTTCACTTTTTCAAACTGTACTTTATTGTAGTCTGCCTTAACCGGCATACTTTTGCCATTTGTAAACAGACGTTCTGCCCCTTCCGGCATACTTTTAAGATGCGAGTAACTTTTTTCCTAAAAATAAAAAAGCTAATTAAAAAGTGACTCTTGTTCCAAAACGTCTCGAATAAGTGCTACAGTTACTTCCAATTAATGTATTAATTTTTTTGTTTTTTAAAAAATATATATATGAAGAAAAGCTGAAAAATTCTTTGTATTTTTGTCAATAGTTCCAACAGTTACTCTAATTCAAATTTCACTAACTGTTTTTGTTTTTTTTAAAAAAAAAAACTACAAAATTTGTTGTATCCTGATGCAATTGAAATCCAAAGAGCTTAATATGCAAAAGTCAAGCCAAGTGAGCTTGCCGCCTCCCTTTTGCCCGTTGTGAACAGAAGTTATGCTCCTTCTGGCATACTTCTAAATTAGTAGTAACAATTTTTTTTCTAGAAATAAAAAATATAATGAAAAAGTGACTCTTATTCTGAATATCTATAATAGGTAGTGCTACAGTTACTTCCAATTCAAAATGTATTAATTCTTTTGTTTAAAAAAAAAGAAAAAAGAAAAAACTGAAAAACTCTTTGTATTTTTGTCAATAATTGCAACAGTTACTTCAATTCAAATTTCACTAACTGTTTTTTTTTTTTTTAGAAAAAACTGAAAAACTCTCTGTATCCTCATTCAATTTAAATCCAATCGTTTCAATAGATATTCCAATTTAAAATCGATTAATTTGAACTTCTATATAAAGCCACACAGTTATGCCCACAACGGCAAACTTTTATTCTTAGCACACTTACATTATGCCTCGTTCGGCATAAGTTTTGTCACATGGTTAGCACGTGTGCAGTTTTAAAATATTTTTGTTCAATATATATTTGCCCGCTCTTCCTGTATTTTACTTTTTCTTTTCATTTGTTCATTATAAAGCTGAAGAAGGCAGTTGCTTTGTCACGTTTCCTATATCATCTTTATCAATTTTTTGATTAATTTCTCTTAGTGGGGTTTCAATTTTATCTGTATTAGTTACAATGTTATTACTTGTGGATAAGTTATTTCCTTCAATTGTTTGTGTCTGTATTTTATTTGAATAGGGTTTTCTGATTTTTTTTTTCTTTTTTTCTTTTTTTTCTTTTACCATTTTTCGTAATGCATTGTGTTAATGTATTTTTTAGTAACGTTTTCTATGTGTTTTTTTTCTTTTTTTTTCCTGATTGTATTTTATGTTTTGTACATGTCAGTGTGCTAAATTATGAGACGTCAATTTAGACAAGTTGCTGACTATTATATTCCTCCGGAAGAGTGGACAGACACACGCATCAGTGCTGTATGGCGAGGGGACGAAAATTTTGTTAAATTTGTTGAGAAATTTCTTACAAAAGAACAGTTGGTAATTTTGAAGAATCGTCCTTTTGGGAAATTTATGGAATTGCATACTATAAAAATGTCGGGTATCTTGGTGAATTTTATGTTGTTGTCGGAAGTTCACTGTTCTTAAACCAATGAAATGCATTTTAATATACAAGATAAACTTGTGATATTTACAGACCAATCATTTAAGAGAGTCACTGGGTTATCGATTACTGAACCTCCTAGATCTTTCTATGTTAAATATAACAAAACCAATGGCAGTCGTCTTTTGAGAAGATATTTTGGTGTTGAAGATGGTAAAAGGAATTTGGAAATGAGAGTTTTGAAGAATGTGATGAGTGCTGAAAATGTAGATTTTGAAGATGACCTTGATGCGGTGATGCTAGCACAGGTATATATTCTTGGTCGTGTCTTATTGGGAGGTAGGACTGATAAGAAGGTATTGATACAAGCCGAGTTGCTTCAAGGACATTTCGAGGACCGTCCCGTGGAGTCAAAGTTTGGATAATAGCATGGAGAGGACGGATGGGAGATGGAAGAGCATTAAGTGGCCAACGAGCAAGGGAGGCTAGCCAATTCAAGATTTTCATCTCCACAAGACTAGCCAAACAAGGCCCTTACTTCATTAAGGGTATAATTGTAATAATGTAGTGTCTTCTATTAGTTAGTTAGTATAAATACATTGTCTTTCATTTCATTAGGGGACTTTTGACATTTGAAAGAAAAGATGAGTGATTTTTGAGAGAGTTGTCTCTAGAGAGAGAAACTTGTAGAGAGGCCATGGATGGCTCTTGTTGAACCTTTGATTGTGAGAGGATTGGTTGCTTGGGAATTCAATTCCCTTGAGGTCATCCTAAGAGGTTGGTGCTTGTTTATGCTAATTAATTGAGGTCTTTAGGTTTAATATACCTTTAGGTTGCTTTTAATTCCATTTTCTTGTGTCAATCTATCTATCATTTACTTTCCTTGTTATTTTATTGCTTCCGCGTATCCGTTATTGTATCAATTGGTATCAGAGCTTAGCTTAGGTTTGTTCCATCAAATCTAGTCTTGGGTTTTGATTCAACAAAAAAAAAACTGATTTTTTGTTGCTTTTGTTGAATCTAGTGTTAGATTAGAGTTTCTTAGTGTTTCTAGAGTCTAAATCTTCAATTTTGAATCCATTTGGAGTTAGGGTTTGTGTTCCACCATTGTTGAGCTTCAAGAACTTGAAAGTGGGTCTTGTTGAAGAAAGTGAAGTTGAAGGTTGAAACCTATTGGGATTTGTTCTCTACATTAAAGAGAACTTAAATCCGAAATTTGAGCCAATTTGGAGTTGATTTGAGGGTAGTTAAATTTTTGGATTGTTCTTGTGTTCTTGAAGACATTCACATCTTCATAAGGAAGAAGACTCTCTAAAGGGCCATTTGATCCAAAAGTTATCAAATAAAGTTGTGAAAACATGTTTATGAGTCCAACAACACAAAAAAAAAATCAGAAATATTTAGTCTAAGTTTCTGATTTTGCCAAAAAAAAAAAAAAGGGTACTGTTCATCCGCTTTTGGTCCGCATAGCGGAAGAAAAGCCTGATTGTCTGAGAGCATCCGCTTTTCATCCGCAAAGCGGAAGGAAAGCGTGAATCACTGAAGAGTTTTCGAAAAAAGAAAAAAAAATCCAAGTGTCAAAATGGTTTGATTGTTTCCTAACTTCTTTTCTTTGATTTTTACAACTAATTAACAACTAGTAATCGACCTTATTAGTTGCTAATTAGTTCTTGTGTCCACATTTCTTTCGTGCTAATTCTTTCATGCTTTTTTCTTCGTTTTTACCTCGTTGTTAATTTCTTGGATCAAGTGCATTTGTTTTTGTTGAGTCGCCCTCGTTCTTCTTGAGTCTACAAGAATCCATTCCGATCTAGAGTAGTAATTGTGCACCTTGCAAGCAATCGAATCCAATCGAGAATCAACATCGGCTAATCCAATTGAGTGGTAAAAGGCAAGAGTGTGTGAGCTCATTTGAGTGGTGCTAGCCGAGCACAAACGAGTGTAAACACGAGTGTGGTGAGATTTCTTTACTACTAACGTGTTTGCTAAGTGTTCTTTGCAGGTACTTCCCCATGGAGAGGCGAT
Organism: Lycium barbarum; assembly: GCF_019175385.1. Taxonomy (NCBI): domain Eukaryota; kingdom Viridiplantae; phylum Streptophyta; class Magnoliopsida; order Solanales; family Solanaceae; genus Lycium; species Lycium barbarum. Next base: position 12,321,213 of record NC_083346.1, on the reverse strand, counting down.
TCTTGGAGACCAAGGTAAACCTTTGTGGTAGAGAGGGAACCCTTGTTCTTGATGATGATTGTTACACTAATTTCATCACCCCTCGTGCGGTTGAAGAGTTAAGGCTACCTTGTGTGAATAGGCAAAGTCCTTATTATGACGAGGGAGGGTATTGGGTTGATAAGAGAGTGATGGTATTCATTTCACTTGGTGAGTACCAAGAGGAGGTTTGGTGTGATGTGCTTCCAATGGATACTTGTCACGTATGTTTAGGTGGCCCTTGGTTTCAAAGGCATGAGATTCCATATGAGCAAGAGTGGCATAAGTATGTCGTGGATGAAAGGAGGAAACCTCTCTTTCCATATGTGCAAGAGCCCAATGTGAGATGGCCTATCTTGATTATGGAAGCTAGTGGAGAAGAGTATGTGAAATGGGAGTTCATGATGGAAGAAATCTTTGCTAGTTACCCTTATTCCCAAGAAAGGAAAATGAAATTGGCTATTGGGACTTTTGAGAAATAGCTTGCACACTATTGGGCGTACAAGAGGGGAGATCCAATCACTACTTGGGATGCAATGAAAGAGAGCTTGAGAGGCCATTATCCGGAACCACATGAAAAGGGTTATAGTAGCAAAACCACTTCCCAAGAGAAAAAGTCAAAAGGGAAGAAGCAAAGTCCCTCTTGTGAGATGCCACAAATTCAACATGTTCCCTCTCCTATAGAAACCCCAAGTGAGATTTGGGCAGCATTGAAAAGGAAGTGGTTGAAAGGAGGAACGGCTGACAAGACCATTAATTCACGTGGTCAAATGAGCGTCCCTTTGGTGTCTCAAGGCAAGGAAGATCCATTACATGAGAATCAAGGTAAAATAATTTCTCCTAATACTCTTACTTTGTTGAGTGATCTTAATGCCAATTTGAGTATGAAAGTTAGTTTACCTTGCATTGAGCCTAGTGAATCCTTGCCATGTCTTGATAATGTCATTGTTGAAAGTGTCCCTACACTAGTTGATCCTATTGATGACCGAATTGATCTTTCTTGTGAGGTCGATTTGTGTCCACCTAGTGTTGACACTTGTGATTTGAATGATAGTGCATTATCAATTGCTAAGCGTGCTCATACACTAGTTGATCCTTTTGATGACCAAGTTGACTCTTCTTGTAAGATCAATTTGTGTCCACCTAGTGTTGACACGTGTGACTTGAATGGTAGTACACTGTCATGTGGTAATCATGTTAGAAAATCTTGTGAGCTTGACATACTACCAACTAGTGTTGAAATTTGTGTTGATCAACTTACTTGTAATGATAATTCACTACTTGAGGATTCTTGTGATGTGCTTAACGTGCCTCTAGTGAATGTTGATTTTGATATAGTTGGTCATTTGAAAGAGTGTGACACCTCATCTTTATTTGTTTCATGTCACAATGAGTCCCTTGATCTTGTCTTAGTGTCATGTGATACGACTCAAAATTTTGATGGTGGTGTGTGTCATGTAAACCGTCATGTGAACGAAAGTATGTTGAAAGATGACGTTTGTCTTTGTGAGAATGAAATTGCATGCTTTGACTCCTCATTGTTCATGGATTACTCTCTCTTAAAAGATAATGTCTTATTTGATGCTAACATGACTATTGCAAGTGAAATAACTAGTGGAATGTTTTGTAATGTTGAAAGTGTAGCCACTTTTGGAGACTACATGGTGTTTGAAAATCCACTATTGCATGATAGCGCTTTTCCCTATGATGGAGATCTTCCTTTGGGAAATGATGATATATTTATGGGGAAAAAGTGTTTGAAAAAGGAAGGTGATTCTTGTTTACAAATTGCTACGTCTGCCTTGTGTGTTCAAACTCCTAGTAGCAAGCTAGATTTTGTTCTTGAACCTAATAGTGAGGCTACATTTGAGGACACCATAGATGAAGTCATTTTAAGTGACACCTTTCTTTACTATTTATTTGCATATGCTGACATTCATGTTATTGTTGAGAGTTCATTTGATGTTGGGCGGGGCCCTATTGAGGTGCTTAGTTGTTGCCTTGCCCGTGATATGGGGGTATCTTTTCCTTTTGACCCCGGTGAAATCTTCACTTTGTGTGAATGGTATCTTTTTTGCAATTGAGGATCATTTGTGTTTTATGCCAACTTGGTTTCTGGAAATCATTGGTTCCTTGAGAATATCCTCATTTCTTGATCTTTGGGATAGCCAAGTTCTTAGTGCTCTACTTCAGAGCTTATTTTGCTTGAAAATGGTTGATACTTGGCTATATCAAAAATTTGTGCTAACTTGGCATGGTGGTAGGTTGGTCCACCTTAACACTAACCCTCATCCTTTGAGGACTTGGTTTTTGTTTGTCTCCTTTAGGGTTTTGCAGGGTATAGATTCGAGGACGAATCCTTTTCAAGAAGGGGAGAATGATACAAGCCGAGTTGCCTCAAGGACATTTCGAGGACCGTCCCGTGAAGTCAAAGTTTGGATAATAGCATGGAGAGGACGGATGGGAGATGGAAGAGCATTAAGTGGCCAACGAGCAAGGGAGGCTAGCCAATTCAAGATTTTCATCTCCACAAGACTAGCCAAACAAGGCCCTTACTTCATTAAGGGTATAATTGTAATAATGTAGTGTCTTCTATTAGTTAGTTAGTATAAATACATTGTCTTTCATTTCATTAGGGGACTTTTGACATTTGAAAGAAAAGATGAGTGATTTTTGAGAGAGTTGTCTCTAGAGAGAGAAACTTGTAGAGAGGCCATGGATGGCTCTTGTTGAACCTTTGATTGTGAGAGGATTGGTTGCTTGGGAATTCAATTCCCTTGAGGTCATCCTAAGAGGTTGGTGCTTGTTTATGCTAATTAATTGAGGTCTTTAGGGTTAATATACCTTTAGGTTGCTTTTAATTCCATTTTCTTGTGTCAATCTATCTATCATTTACTTTCCTTGTTATTTTATTGCTTCCGCGTATCCTTTATTGTATCAGGTATTGTAGCAGCATATTGTATACATAGAGGACATTGAATTGTTTGAGCAGTTTAATTGGGGGTCTTTGTGTTTTGCTGAACTCCTGAGGTGTTTCAAATCAATATATAAGCAAGGGATAAAAAGACATACCATTGATTATGGTGTTGTTGGTTTTGTTTATGGCTTTATCGTTTGGGTTTGGTCTAGATTCAATGACTATCGTAGACAATATGTTGAAATTGTTAGCGATTGACGTGAACCTCTGATGTTGTCATATGTCAGTAATAAATCTCCACAATTCAATGATGTCAAGAAATTGCTTGTATCCGAAGAGTACGCGAGAAAGGTAATTGTGTTTATTGCCCTTTACTTTTCGTGTAAACTTTTAATGTGGTTTTTCTTTTTCTATTTTGATGTCATTATTTATTTTATTGTTGTATGGATTTTATTTCAATAGCGAGGTAAAGGGGTGGTTGATGAATCTCCGGACAATTCAAGTGATGATGGAAGCGAATCTGGAGATGTCAAAATTGCGGGCAAAACAACTGAAAGCTCTTCTATAGAGCATCGCATTGAGGTATTTCTCATGGGTCCTCTCTGTTTTTGCTCTAAAAGTTTTTTTTTCTTGAGTTTAACACTTTGCTGTATTTGTTTATTTTCACAGTTCCTGGAAAATGTTTGTGATGTTAAATTGGATAGGATTTTGAATAATCAACAACATGAGAAGACCCGAATGGATTAGCTGATTTCTGCTCTGCAAAAAGCAGGGTTAAATTTTGAATCCCAAACTCCTTCTGATGCTGAAAATGTTCGTCGACATGTTGATTCTCCTCGTCATATTAAAAAGGGTAGGTGCAAGAGCACAAGATCTGTTCGTAAAAGTGCTGCTGCTAAAAGGAAAACTAAACAAGCCAGGTCTCGTAAAAATGTTGAGCGATCTTCCGTTGGACAACGAAGAAGATCGGTGCAGTCTCATGTTGGTGAAGATATTGCTGATATTGAAAAGGCATTTTGGGATGCTGAAACTGCCACCGGAGACGAGGGGGCAACTCGTTTGGTGTTGATTTGTCTAATGTTGAGGCTGAAAGTACTCAAGAAATTCAGATGGAAGATGTGCAAGCCGTTTCTAGTGAAAGAATCGTTGATGAGACAGAGTTGGAAGGCAAAATTCGGTTTTACAAGAGAAGAAAATTACGTAAAACATTACAAGATGCAGATGCTTCTCCTAATCCATGGCTTCCGAATGGTCCTCAATCTCAAATGTGACAGCTGATAGGGACAAGGCATTTGAAGATGTTTTTGGAGAAGGCCAAGCAAATGTGACATGTCCTATGGAGACAGATGTTGAACAAGTTGAATCTCTAAATGCAACTGAAAATGTTGAGGCTAAATTGCCTTTGGTAAATTTACATTTATACTTTGTTGTTTTCTAAACCTAAGTTGCCTGGCACATTTTTTTGGTAGTTAACACTTTGTGTGCTCTTTTTTGTTTTTCTTATGCAAATGATAGTTTTGCCCCACCTGGCATAATCCCCCCTTTTATTGCAAACTCATATTCTGCCTACTCTAGCATACTACCTTTTTTGGCAAAGTTATATTTCTGCCTACACCGGCATACTTTTACTTTTTGAAACTTAGCTCTTGCCCCTTCCGGCATACTTTCACACTTTATTGCAAACTCATGTTCTGTCTCCTCCGGCATATTCATCTCTTTTGGAAAGTTATTTTCTGCCCACTCCAGCATACTTTTACTTTTTTGAAATTTAAATCTTGCCCCTTCCGGCATACTTTTTCCTTTTTCAAGCATAAGGTTTTCCCCTTCCGGCATATTGTTCAAAACTTGTTCATAAATTTTCCTTTTTGGGAACCTAACTTCTGCCTGTTTTGACATAATTTTCAATCTTTTACCACTTGCAGAATTTGTTAATTTTTTATGTTAATATTTTTGCTTCGATCGATGGATGTTGCGTTTCTTAATTTTTTTTACTTTATCTAGGTTGTTGTGGAGGAACAATTGGGCAGTGAAGAGTTTCGTGACGCCAATCGCATGGAATCCAATGTATCTCTACCGAAAGGATATATGCCTAAAAATCTAGAGCAAACTCAAGATGATGCTGCGGTAGTTGCTGATCATCTCAAACGAGATTTATCTCCTGCCAGAGATGATAGGACAAAAGAAGGTGATACGTTGGTGTCGCTTCATGATGATGAATGCATTGTATCTCAAGCTAAAGGAAATGCAACCGAAAATTTTAAGGCTGAATTGCCTTCGGTAAATTTACATTTATACTTTGTTGTTTTCTAAACCTAAGTTGCCTGGCAAATTTTCTGGTAGTTGACACTTTGTGCGCTCTTTTTTGTTTTGCTTATGCAAATGATAGTTTTGCCCCTCCTGGCATAACCCTCCCTTTTATTGCAAACTCATGTTTTGCCTCCTCCGGCATACTACCTTTTTCGCAAAGTTATATTTCTGCCTACACTGGCATACTTTTACTTTTTGAAACTTAGCTCTTGCCCCTTCCGGCATAATTTCACATTTTATATGCAAATTCATGTTCTGCCTCCTCCGGCATACTCATCTCTTTTGGAAAGTTATTTTCTGCCTACTCCGGCGTACTGTTACTTTTTGAAACTTAAATCTTGCCCCTTCCGGCATACTTTTCCCTTTTTCAAGCATAAGGTTTGCCCCTTCCGGCATATTGTTCAAAACTTGTTCATAAATTTTCCTTTTTGTGAACCTAACTTCTGCTTGTTTTGACATAATTTTCAATCTTTTACCCTTGCAGAATTTGTTATTTTTTTATTTTAATATTTTTGCTTCGATGATGGATGTTGTGTTTCTTAATTTGTTACTTTATGTAGGTTGTTATGGAGGAACAATTGGGCGGTGAACAGTTTCGTGACGCCAATCGCGAAGAATCCAACGTATCTCCACCGAAAGGACATATGCCTGAAAATCTTGAGCACATAAGACGTTAAACACCTGAAGCTCAAGTTTCTAACGAGGGTGATGAACGCGCTGTTGTTCCTCATATTGGTGTTATGCCCGAGTCTATTAAAGCGGTTGAGCCATTGAGGAGCGAACCAGCCAATGCAGACCCGGTTCAAGTCAATACTCCAAAGGAGTCTGCTGTTGTTGATGGAAAGGGTGAGAACTCTCAAGGAATGGAGGACAATATTCGATATGTGTCCTTTGAAGATATTGTAAATGTCGCTTCTTCCGCTGTCAATGAGAGTACTGTTATTCAAACCCCTCCTATTGCTGAAGAAGAACCTGTTGTTAAAGTGGCGGAAGTGCTATCTTCCTTGAAGACAAGGCGCCAGAGGAAAAAGAAAGCAGTGGGTGATACCCCGGCACCCGGATGGATGCTATATTCTGGACGAAACGATCTTCCTTTTGGGTCACGGAAGGACGAAAGTGACTGGAATGAACAGTACATAAGGATGTGCCCATTCCATTACTTCAAATGCAAATTTGCCATGACCTTTTGGAAAAAATTTATCAATCCTCGAAATCTTCCACCAAGTAGCGTTCGACCTACTGGGTAAGTTTTTTAGTTATTGTGTGCTTTCTTGCATTTTTATTCCTTATTTTGGGTTTATGTTTTTTTTCTTTTAAGTACAATCTATGTATTTTTGCCCCTCCTGGCATAATCCCCCCTTTTATTGCAAACTCATGTTCTGCCTACTCCGGCATACTACCCTTTTTCGCAAAGTTATATTTCTGCCTAAATCGGTATACTTTTACTTTTTGAAACTTAGCTCTTGCCCCTTCCGGCATAGTTTCACATTTTATTGCAAACTCATGTTCTGCTTCCTCCGGCATACTCATCTCTTTTGGAAAGCTATTTTCTGTCCACTCCGGCATACTTTTACTTTTTGAAACTTAAATCTTGCCCCTTCTGGCAGACTTTTTCCTTTTTCAAGCATAAGGTTTTCCCCTTCCGGCATATTGTTCAAAACTTGTTCATAAATTTCCCTTTCTCTGAACCAAACTTCTGCCTGTATTTTTGTAATTTTTGTTCCCTTTTCTTTAATCAGGGCAGAAAACGAGGTAATGTATCCTAGAAAGTTGAACCAACTCAGTGAAGTTTATAAGTTGGGTGATGTTGAGCCAAAATATAGGATGTTTTTTTTGGAGTTGTACCATGATGTCTATGCGCTTAATGATGAGGTTCGTGATTGTCTTTTACTTTTTCTTTTCTTATTTTTCTATTAGTTATTGCTTCTTGCTTCTTCTTCTTTTTTTCTTTATCGCTGAATCACTATTTTTTTCCCTTAACACAACATATTGATGTGATGCTATATTATTTGAGGAAGAAAATGATGTATCATCCTCCAACTGCTAATGCTGTTAAGTACACAACCGTAGATATGATGTTTGATCAGCTTGTGCAATTTGACATCAATAGATACTACAAAGACCCGGTTAATTACCACTAGTTTGGTGGCGACAGTGATGATGCATTTTTGCATAGTAATATTGTGTATGGGAGAAGAGGAAAATGTGGTATATCATGGGAGAATGTCGATAGGAAATTAATTCCTATTCGCCCAGGAGATGATGATCCTAAAGTAATTTCTCACTATGTACTTGCTGTTTTCATCATTGATGAGCGTAAATTGGTAGTTTATAACTCACTCAATCATAATGATGATCATTTGGTTCGCATTGTCTAGGCCTACTGTGGTATGATCCCTAAGTTGTTGATGATCAATGATTTTCAATTATTCAGGCCATCATACAATAACTTCAGTAATCTGACATATACCTGGGCTGCCTGTCCAAAGCAAGGATCGTACATTTCATTCTTATATTTTTTAGCTTTTTTCGTGGTTTTTTGTTGATTTTTAACTTTTTTATTGTTTTTGCTTTTCTGTTGTTCTAAAACATCTCTCTTTTATGTCTTTCAGATATTATAATTGTGGTCGTTTTTTGATCAAGTTTGATGATATGCTGATTAGTGGTCAAAATCCTGCTGATTGGGATGGTTCTGGTTTGATGAACTACATGAAAGAGTGGTTAATCAATTCGGTTTGTCATGGGAAAGATAAGCTGAAAAAGGGTTATGACACGCTACCAGATACAGCTGGAAGTGATTATCATGAGCATAACGATATGGAGTGTGAGTATGAGATGAAAAAGAGAGCAAGATCTACGAAGAAAGCAAAAAAAATAGTTTGTTTTAGTTGAGCAAGATCTGTGAAGAAAGGAAAAAAATAGTTTGTTTTAGTTATTTTCCACTATGTAATTTTTTTTTTCGTTCGCCCTTGTGTTTTTTGTAAATGTTATAAGATTGTATAGTTTGTTTGTGTTATAAATTTCAACTTTAAGCCCCTTTGTAATTTGATGGTGTTCATTTTTAATCTTAACTTCTCTGTTCATAAAAACTGTCATTTTGTTGAAAATCCAAGTTATGCCCTTTCCATCACAACTTCATGGTTGTTATGTAATAGAAGTTTGCCGGGGTCGGCATAGTTTCTCATTATGTAAATAGAAGTTCTGCCCATTCCGGCAGAATTTAAGTTCAGAAAACTTGCCACAACCAACAACAAAGACAAACCCTTTGAAGTTATTGACCAGCCAAAATGCATTTATTAGGGATTATTTGTGACGGAAAGCTGTTATTTTGTTGAAAATCAAAGTTATGCCCTTTGCATTACAACTTTATGGTGTTTATGTAATAGGAGTTTGCCGGGGTCGGCATAGTTTGTCATTTTATGAACAGAAGTTCCACCCTTTCCGGCAGAAATTAAGTTCAGAGAACTTGCCACAACCAGCAACAAAGACAAAACCTTTTAACTTTTTTGACCAGTCAGAACGCATTTTATTGGGATTAGTTGAGACGCCATAATTGTTGTTTTAGTATGAATGAATTTTTATTTTTAGTCTACGTTGTTGTTGTTTTTTTTTTCCTCTCCAATATTTGTATGAATGAAATTTTGTTATGAATGAATGAAATATTTTAGTTAGTGTTAATTGTATTATGCTGAATGTTTTATCCAATTTTCCAGCATTTTAAAATATTTTATAAACAACAAACCACATAAGTATGCCCCTAACGGCATACTTATTTATTTTGTAAACGGAAGACCTGCCGGTTCCGGCATAAATGTAAAACTTGAAAACAACAGACAGAAACAATATTGTTATGTCCCAAGGCATACATCTATTAAACTTACCAGGATGTAGTCTTTGAGATACCAATTTGTTTTCTTGGCAAAAACTGTTATACCTGCCACATGAGGCATAAATTATAAAACTGGATAATTAAAGTTGATGATTTTTTTTTCTTTTTCCTCAATGTTTTATGGTAGAGAATTGTAGATTTCATGTAGGGACATTTATCTCTTGCTATTATATAGTCTTTTATTATCAGCAACAAGAAGATAACAACTTAGTAAAAGAAAATAATAAAAGAAAGAATTGACAGAAGAATAAATGTGTGATAAGATGCTTGAAGTCTCAGTCTTAGTAATACCAAAGTTTTGCCATTTCTTTCAGGCAGAGTGTGCATTATGCGTCAAGAATCACAAGATAAATTCATATAAACCATGTATAAGAGTGTGATGTTACGATGACAATTGCCTCTTCATGTATCTTCTTGAATATGGATTGAGAGCTAGACTGTGATTACAGGTTGCCCTAGTGTGTCCAAAGAATTTGCATCTACCACATCTGTATGTGTACTTTGTCGATTCTCTTCTTGAGCGATATCTTTTTGTTTGTTTTCTTCCAGGTCTTATTTTAACATCAGGCGGCGTTATTTTAATATCCATAATGTTTTGTGGAATAATCCATGAGTCTTGATTTCCAACTGATAGTATTTCACCTTTGTATGTCTCTTGCCAGGCTTGTTTCTTGAACCAGTCTGCACAGTATATAGATTTTGGCAAACTTCTTTTGTCTATAACTGCCATGGCATGTGTGCACGGTAACTCGTTAGTTTGGAACTCCAAGCACTCACAAGTCATATTCTGCAGGTCTACATTGTATTGATATCCTTTATCTTTCACAACAAATTTGATAGGAGTTATGTTTTCTACCTGTGGAAATTGACAATATAAATGAGTGATATTTTTGTGGCAATTTTCAGATTATGTGAGAGTTATGTCCTTTCCGGCATACTTCCTGTACAGTGAAAATAAGAGTTTGCCCCTTCCGGCAGAACTAAGTATAAAATAGGGTCATAGTCGTTCCTTTGTCTAGCGTAACTTTTGTGTTTGGTTAAATTTAAACTATACATTGCTCATAAAACTAAGATTGAAGTGTGTGTTGGTAAAATCTACTTACTTTCATTGTGAGCATAAAAACAGTGTCATAGTTATGCCCTTACCGGCATAACTCCAGGCTAGTAAAAATAAGAGTATGCCCCTTCCGACAGAACTAAGTATAAAAATAGGGTCATAGTTGTTCCTTTGTCCAGCATAACTTTTGTGTTTGGTTAAAATTAAACTATGCATTGCTCACCAAACTAATATTGAAGTGTGTGTTGGTAAAATGTACTTACTTTCATTGTGAAGCCTCTACTTATCTTTTCAAGCAGAATCTTTTCAGCCCAACATGTCAGATCATGGGACGGTCCTGTTGCATCCAATTTTCTCTGGTAAAACCAATTTTGCAGCTTGTTCTGGATGTAATCAATACATGCCATTATTGGCAACTCCCTTGCTTTTCTCAATACAGAATTCATTGTCTCGACATTGTTTGTTATGAGCATGTTGTAATGCCTGTTGGTGTGGAATGAACGTGCCCATATTTCCGGTGGTTCTTCTTCTATGTATTCTGCAGCTTTTGGGTCGATTTGTTGTATCTGTGACATATAGGTACGAAACTCTGCCTGTTTATAGGTAGTTACTGCATTGTAGAACAGTGATAGGATCGCTTCGGATGGGAAATATTTCTGCAAGTTCTTCTCCATGTGGTAGATGCATATTCCATGCTGGGTATCTGGATACAGTTCTTTGATTGCAGTTGTAATTGATGTGTGGCGATCGAAAAGAATTGATAGGTCTTTGCGCGTGCCAAACACCTTTTTCACGTGTCTGAAGAACCACCTATAGGATTCATTATTCTCAGAGTCTGCAATACCAAATGCAAGAGGAAATATGTTGTTATTTCAATCCTTTGCTATCATGAGCACACCGCGGTATTTTGATTTCAAGAAGGTTGCATCCACTATCATTACTGGTTTGCAGTGTTTCCAACCCTCAATTGATGCTCCATAAGCGAAAAAAGCATACTTAAACTCATTGTCAGCGGTCCATTTGATGTTAGCAACTGTTCCACGATTTTTTAATTTCATCATGTGAAGATATTGCGGTAGAAGTGTGTAGTTATTTTCTGGGCTTCCTCTTATGACATTATAAGCGTGTTAGAGGGAACGACACGCTTTGTGGTAACTAATGTGCAAGCCATATCTGCTTCTCATTTCTTCAATGACAAATTTAGGTGTTATCTCTTGTAGTGTATGGCGTACTAGGTCTGTAATGTATTCCGCTATGACTTTTGAAGTTGCATTCCTCATGTCAGATGTGATGAAATTTATTGAACTATGTCTCTTTTCAAAGTTAACTACTTTGAAAAGTTCTGATCCTCTGGACCTTAAACTGTGGAAACGCCAAATGCAAGTTGGGTCAACACATCTGATGTAATACCGTTGCGTGCATGACTTTTCTACCTTGTACTGTTGATGACGAGTAATTGCAATGTTATTCATGCACTTTTTCACGGTATCTTTGTCTTTGAATAAAATGCCAACTTCTATTTGATCAATCGATGCACTAGGTGTCAAAATTTGTGTATCATTTTGTATCCTCTTCCTCTTTAGTGTCTTTCTTTTGTTGCATGGATGTGTTTGTGTCTCTTCAACTGTCATGCTCGGAGTAAGTGATACAATATTCATTGAAGTTGGATGCTGAGAAAGGTCATTGTTTACAACTTGTTCAATGTTTGGCGGTTGCCATTATAGCTGCTCAGGTGTCTGGTTAGGAGTTACTATCTCTCTTTGCTCATGTGGAATCCCAAGGTTATGTCCAATAGGGTTGTGTTGTTCGTCATCCAATCCAACTTCAAACAGGTCTTCTTCATAAGCAATGCAAAGTTGTTTGTCAATTTCTTCTATGGTTTGTCCTTCTGTCATTAGGATAGAGTCATTATGATGTTCTTGTAATGGGTTGTTCTCCGCATCAGTTGAATTGAACTCTAATATGAAAAAGGAATTTCTGAAGTTGTCATTGTTGTTGAGCAGGTATAAGCAAGTGTGAAGATTAATGTCGTTTGTTACACGCATCCCTTTGGATGTTTTCTCACTGGTGTCAAATCATATGTTGGCCTCTTTTTGCTGAGTATCTTGTGTATGCCCTGCAAATATCTGTTGAGTGAATTGTTGAAAATTTACACCATCGTTGACAAGTATTAGCTTGGTTTCATGATTAACATAATTGTAGGTGGTGTCCCATTTACCGTTGAAGGCTATGTAGATGCACCTTGGTGTCATTTTTTGTTAAACTTCCTGCATAAAAAGAGATTCACTTGAGCAAAACCCAAAATGAAATGTATTTAAGTTGTTATTTTTGAAAATTTAAGTTCTGCCCTTCCCAGCAGACTTTGTATGTAAAGTCATGAAGTATGCCTGAAACGGCATACTCTACCATTTTGTAAACAGAAGTTCTGCCCCTACCAGCATTCTTCAAAAACGGAGTAACTGTTTCTGCAACAGTTATTCCAATGAAATTGCAGCAGTTATTTTCATGAAACTGAAAAACCTCCTCTGTCTTTATCCAATTTAAATCAAATCCATGCAACAGTTATTCCAATTTAAAATGGACTAATTTATACTTCTATATAAACCAACACAACTTTTGGAAGAAGGAAAAAAAAAACACTTTACTTCTGAAAACCAGATATAATCACATACAAAATGAACCAAAATCAACATATTGTACATGTTAATGGTGGCCACGAGCACATGAACGTGCCCATCTTCATAACCAAATCCATCCTAATATTGCAAATTTGCAAATTACTCAAGAAATTGCTGATATCAAAAGAGACATAGATTTTCTGAGGGCTCTTTACGGTGCTCTAAGTAGAGAAAATGATGATCTACGAAGAGAATTACGATTTGTAAGGCAGAGATTATTCCAGCACACTAGTCAAATTGACGATGGGGCAATTTGGAATGGGTACACATGAAATTAGAACAGATGATGGTAGTTTGGTACTTATGAAGTTAGAATTTTATGTTTTGTGGACATATATATTTAAATGTATGTTAATGAAGTCTAAGTTTCTTTAGGTTCGTAGAATTTTACTTTAATGGCTTCTAAACAGAAGTATTGCCTTCTCTGGCATACTTGTTCAGAAGTTTGTTCAGAAGTTTGCCTGTAACGGCTTACTCTTGTAAAATGTATTTTTGCCTCCTCCGGCATAAGTACTTTTTGTTTTGCTTATCATAATGCAGTAACTGTTTTTGGTTAAAAAAAATAAAATGAAAACCTCCTCTACCTTCATCCAATTTAAATCAAATGCCTGCAATAGTTATTCCAATTAAAGGATTGACGCAACTGGACTAATTTATACTTCTATATAAACCAGAACTTTTGCCTTCTCCAGCATACTTGTTATGAAATTGGTTTAGAACTTTGCCGGTAACGGCATACTATACTCTTTTGTAAATTGAACTTTTGCCTCCTCCGGCATAAGCACTTTTTGTTTTGCTGATGATAATGCAGTAACTGTTTTTGGTTAAAAAAAAATGAAAACCTCTTCTACCCTCATCCAATTTAAATCAAATGCCCGCAACAGTTATTCCAATTAGAGGATTGACGCAACTGGACTAATTTATACTTCTATATAAACCAGAACTTTTTCCTTCTCCGGCATACATGTTATGAAATTGGTTCAGAACTTTGCCGGTAACGGCATACTCTACTCTTTTGTAAATTGAACTTTTGCCTCCTCCGGCATAAGTACTTTTTGTTTTGCTTATCATAATGCAGTAACTGTTTTTTGTTAAAAAAAAAAAAAAAAAAAACCTAAAAAACCTCCTCTATCTTCATGCAATATAAATCAAATCCATGCAACAGTTATTCCAATTTAAAATGGACTGATTTATACTTCTATATAAACCAGAAGTTTTGCCCTCTATGACATACTTGTTATGAAGTTTGTTCAGAAATTTTTCCGGTAACGGCATACTCTACTCTGTTGTAAATTGAACTTTTGCCTCCTCCAGCATAAGTACTTTTTGTATTTGTTATGATAATGGATTTTGCCTCTAACGGCAAAATGTACTCCTAAATAAATTGAACTTTTGCCTCATTCGGCATACTTGTTCAAAATTTGTACACAGTTTGCCTTAATTCAAGTTTAAATCGATAAGCATTGCGTGTTTTAAATTGAATTTATTATAATTACAATTTCAAGTAAATAAGCATTGTATACTAATTTAAGTAAGGTATAAAGTAATTAAAATCAGAACAAAGCAATAAATCCAATCAATTCTATTTTGCTGATTAATTTTATCATGCGCAATGTTCAATCTGAGTTGTATGTCAGCTGTTTCTTAATAATCAGGTCGTACAGGATGATTTTTTTCAAATATTAACAATCTAAACTCAATAAAATCGTTAAATTGAGTTGAATTAAGATTTGTACCTTTTACTGATGTTGTAGCGGCAAAATCAATTGAGAAATCTGGCTTGAAACAACGATTTGAATAATGTGAAAAAATGGGAACGAAGTTTGGGTTAACGATATGAAAGAAGGGAAGGTTTTGAATAAGGGTAGATTTGAATAACGATATTTTTTTTATATGTAACGGTTAGGGGTAGTAATGTCTTTGTACTATGTTGCTTTTGCTCGGAAGGACAATAATTAAAGACCGCCATTTTGAGGGGCAAAATCTAAAGACCAGCCCAAAAGAGGGGCATTCGCGCCAATTGCCCGTTATATTTTACATTTTTTGTCCTTATGTATATTTCTAAGAAACGTTTAAGTCAAATTTTTATTTTCAATTGGGGCTTTTGGTAAGACCATACATTTAAACATGCCTAAATAGTCTAGCTTGATTTAGATATTAATGACTTCCTTTCTCCAACTTATTAATTTAGAAGGTTGTATGCGTGTCCATTAATTCTTCAATAAAACCAATTTAAATTAAACTATTTAAAAAGAAATTGCCATGACTTCGTGTGTACTCCTTCTGTCTCAAACTATCTTTCGTGATTTCTAAAATTAATTGTCTAAAATTATTATTATTTTAAAAGTTCATGACAAAATTAATTTTTCTTTTCTCATTTTAACCTCAGTAGTAATTGTTCTTGAAAACTATAAACACCTCTTTAATATTTTCTCAATAGAATTTTTCTGAAAATGTTTGCCATTAAAAAAAAAAATTACTCCTTATTAGTTTATAGAATATTAAATCACTTGTATATTTTTGGTATTTGTAAATTTTCTGCCAAACTTTCTTCTTCATATAGAATTTTTTTTCTTTAATAAGTTATCATTTTTTTAATAATGATGAATACTTATAAACAAAATTTGACTAACATGCCACTACATCAAATTAATTATGCAACAAAGAAAAGTATGAATCAAATTATGCTTCCTTAGTTATCTTTTATTACTTTTATATTTTAAATTTGCACTCGGGCTTAGTACGAGCCTCCTACAACTAATGTGTAAGATAATGGCATATAAATCATACGTAGACCTAATGTCTATTCATAACACCTGGTTGCCTTTTCAAATTTTATTAAGAATTGCATATGATTTTACGATCCATATTTCTAAGTGGTCGTTTGGTACACGGTATTAGCTAAGATATCTCAGCACTAACTCTGAGATTAATTTTGTACCATATTTAGTAGAAGGTATAAATTTATCCTGGGATAAATTTATACCTTATACCAAACAAAATTTAAAGTGCATCTCAAACTTAAAGATGGAATATCCCATTTTATCCCATTAATTCTGTGATTATTTTATCCCGTCTCCTAAATGGGATAAATTAGTCCCAAGAGATGGGATAAATTAGTCCCAGGATTATAATCCTAGGATAATTTTATCGATGTACCAAACGACCCCAAAAAGAATAATAACTTTGTTAAGTATAAGAATAATTATATATCAATTTATACGCTTTTACAAAGTAATTAATTGCTCATTCAAAATAAACTTTGTACGTATTACAATCAAATCAAGCTACAATCTCGTCATGAATGTATAAAAAGCACCTTAGTAATTTCGGATGTAGGACTTAATTAAATTTCACGCAAAAGATTTTCCTAAAGATCAATCCGAGCACAATCCTCAAATTTGTTTGCAAAAACGTTCTAATTTTCGAAAGAGTAAACCAAAGTAAATCCCAACATGCGTGACAACATTATTAGTCGATCCATAAGGTCCATGATTGCATAGTGGATGGGCTTAGAGGCCGTGCCTGCAACAGTTAATTTGATATTTGCCCGAAAAGAAAGTGATCCACGTAATCTGTCTTTTTATGTTTAACTATCCGATATTCAAAATACATTTATTTTTTTCTCATTTTTTTTTTAAATTGTTTTTATTACTTAGTGGGTAAGGGAATGGAAAATGGGGAAGAGGATTACAATATGGGAATTTGAACCCTCACCAACAAAGTGAGAGTTCAGGTAACCAACCAACTGAGCTACTAGATCCCTACTTTTTTTTTCTCAATTGGAACTCATTCACTTGACTAATTTAGATTCGCGGCGCTAGGACCCATTAAGCAGGAAGCATTCTCTTAGTGTTTGAACCCTATAACTCTGATTAATGATGGATGGATCTCATTCATGATTATCAAGAGGACTAAATCAATGAACGATGATGTAAAGAAGAAAAGGTCCAAAAGGATCCTACCCATAATTATTAGGACTACATTCATACTTTGCCCTTTGTTTTATGGGTAGTAACACGGAAGGTCACTCAAAATGATCTTCCAAAGTTATATTTATTTATTTTGTAACAACAAGGTCACCTAACTTTTCCTGTATCACATCAAAAGTCACCAAACAAATATTTGGCCAACAAAATATAACATGACATTTAATTTAGTCTACATGGACTTTTTCCTTTTTTTTCTCTCATAGTTCACATGGCAAAAAGACCTGACCAGACCCAATCCAAACCCAAATTAACCCTTAAACCATATTTAGTTGAATAAAATCAAGAGGGAAACTTTGTGCTCTCACTAAAAATTCAGAACTTGAAAACTACTGGTGTATGTGAAGTCAAAAGCTAGGAAATCTAAAATAAAGGGGTGCATCTCTTTCCCACAGGCATTATTTAATGCGAAAATGGACCACTATATTGAGGGTATTGCACAGAACATCAGAGAAAACGAGGTTAGTGTTTTTTTTTTTTAATTGTTGGTTATTGCATCTCGAAAAAAGTGGTCTATCTCTCAATCTATTGTATATTTGTAAAATTGTGTTTGGACTTTGGTCCATCTCGGAAAAAAGGTTAATTTGAGTTTGGGTCAGGTTGGGTCGAGTCTTTTTGCCATGTGAACTGAGAAAAAAGAAAAGTTTATGTGGACTAAATTAAATGGCATGTCATATTTTGTTGGCCAAATATTTATTGGATGACTTTTGATGTGATATGAGGAGAGTTAGGTGACCTTGTTGTTACAAAACAAATAAACATGACGTTGGGAGATCATTACTCATAGTTGGGTGACCTTCTGTGTTACTACCTCTTTGTTTTACATTTGTTCTAATATTAACACCCCCTTTCGGTTAGGGGAAAAGTATCGTTTTCGTCGTTGACCCTTTAACCGAGCTCTAGCTTGAAGGTTATTTTAAATCATATAAAAGGTTGAGAAGTAAAGTTGGATCTTTTTTCATGAAGAATTTGGACATGCAAAAGTATAATCATTATACGTTAGAGCTATGTTATTAGCAAAGACAAATACGAGACAATTTGCTGACGTTAATGGTATGAATGAACTAACAATATAACAAAACATAAAACTAAAATTACAGAAAAAATAAGGGGGGATATTGAACATTTTCCTGGCGTAAAATTAGAAGCAGAGACTTCACGAGACGAATGAAGAAGGAAGGATCCAATACAATAAAAAGCAAAGTATTTGATACAGACGTAAAAAGTTATTTGCATACAATGTTTAAATCAATTCAATTAATGTATGAGCATGTCTTAATTCATTTTCATATTACTAAACTATAATTAATACATATTTTAACTTTAATTAAACAGTAATAACTTGTTACCTAATATGGACTCTATGATTGAGCTAGCAATCAATTGTTCAAGAGGAATGTTGATAGGAGCAATTCGTTAAAAGCCAAAATCCACATTGCCATGATCAATTGGAAGAAAGGATTCGTAATCAACATTCTTTCATCACACATTATAATCATTTCTTAACTGACTCACCAAACTAACACGTACTAGTTACTACAGTGATTGGGAATTACACGACTTCATGAATTGTCACTCTTAATCTCTTATGCATCATTCATCAAATTACATTCTGAAAACGATGTACCATTTTTTTTTTAATGATGTGGACAGAAATTAAAATTTTAGACTTTAAAGACATCTTTTTGGCCTAAATTAATGCTTAAAAGATTAGCATGGCATGTTAATCGCCTCAGTTTCAAATGTATTATGTATTTAAAGTACTAATAAGATTTTATTTTATAAGATGGAGATTAGAGGGGGAGTTAGGATTTTGAGTTTATTGATTATGAATTTGATCAGAAAAGATTGCTTATGGGATTCTAGATAAATTGTGCATTTTCTAGATAAATTGTGCATACATATGGAGTAAATATTTTTACCATAAATATAAAATTTGAGTCAAAGCTAGTAAGGTTTTACCGAATTCGCAAGTTGCATTGTCGCTTCGCAATATATATGTGTGTGTCAGTGTGTGTGTATGTGTCATATTTAACTAGCAATTCAAACCTCGAAGACAAAGTGCGACTAATTGTCTCGTCACACGATTTCGAGCATTGTAGCTTCGCAATATGTGTGTGTGTGTCAGTGTGTGTGTATGTGTCATATTTAACTAGCAATTCAAACCTCGAAGGCAAAGTGCGACTTCGTCACATGATTTCGAACCATTATTTTATTGTATAAATCATTATCAACCATCTTATCATGATCTTTACTCTCTTCAATTTTAATTTCAAATTTTCATATTGGCCGCAGAGTTTTTCTTTTAGACTTGTGAAAATTCAGATCTAAAATGTTACATCATGCTTAGTCTGTAACCCCACATGGGCCACATCTACCATCATATATTAGAAACTCAAAGACAATAAGGTATGCTTTAGATTTTATATAAAAATAAACGCCTAGATGAAAGAAGAAAGCAATTCCTGTTGTAAAATATATATGAATGTCCATATAGCCTAGGTTTTTCACATGTCTTAAATAAGAATAGGTACATGTACATTTGGTGACATGTATGAAATGAAGAAAATGAAGCAACACAAGTTTGATTTTAATTCTTGGTGTTGTCATTGATGACTTCATCAAGAGATTTACCATCTCTATAAATAGATGGTTAAGTTCTCAATTTGAGATATCAACAAGAAGTGAAATATAATCTCTCCCTTCTTTGTACAAAGTTATTAGTTTGCTTCTCTTGTTTATTTCCAATTATATAGTTTTATAACACGTTATCAGCACGAGACTCTACCGTTTCAAGGAATTTTTGAAGGTTAAGGTACTATTTTTATTCTCTCTATTTTATGGCTAACCTTACAAAACTCGAGTTCGTTGCCCTTGATATTTCACGCAAGAACTACCTATCATGGGTGCTAGATGCTGAAATCCATCTTGATGCTATGGGTCTTGGAGACACCATTAAAGAAAATAATAAAGCATCCAACCAAGAAAATGCCAAGGCTATGATATTCTTGCGTCATCATCTTGATGAGGACCTGAAAATTGAATATCTTACTATTAAGGATCCACTCGTTTTATGGAAAAACTTGAAAGAAAGGTATGACCACCTGAAGATGGTCTTCCTCCCAAAAGCACGATACGAATGGATCAATTTAAGGCTACAAGATTTCAAATCAGTTATGAAGTATAACTCTGAGATGTTCAGAATTACTTCTATATTGACACTATGTGGAGAAAAGATTAGTGATTCTGATAAACTGGAAAAGACGTTCTCCACTTTTCATGCCTCAAATGTGCTCCTGCAGCAGCAATATCGAGAGAAAGGTTTCACAAAGTATTGTGATTTGATTGCCCATCTTCTTGTGGCTGAACAAAATAATGATTTGCTGATGAAAAATCACGAGAATCGACCTACTGGCACTGCACCACTCCCGGAAGTGAATGAGGTGTATGCCCACTACTCCAGGCGTGGAAAAGGTCGTGGCCCCGGTCGTGGTCATGACAATAGTCGTGGTCGTGATAATAGTCGTGATCGTGGTCGTGGTCGTGATAATGGTCAAAGAAGAAATTATTTTCCTGGTGTTAATCACTCTTCAAAGAAAAATCACCACCAAAAGGGGAAAAAGAATGATGATAGGCATGAAATGCCAGAAGCACGTGGCTCAGAAAATAAATGCTATCGATGTGGTGGAATTGGACACTGGGCACGTACCTGTCGTACGGCAAAGCACTTGGTTGAGCTTTATCAAGCATCAATTAAAAGAAAAGAGAAATATCCCGAGGCTAATTTTATCTCTGAAAATCAAATTGACATCACACACTTGGATGTAGCAGATTTCTTTGAGCACCATGAACGAAAGATAGATCACTTGATTGGTGATGGTTCTGTGGTTAGAGATGATTAAGTTGTTTATTTTAATTTTTACTAGTCGTAATAGTTGATGAATAAAAGACCATGTGACAGTAGTTGTTTACATGAGTACTATTTTTAATTAGTCTAGATTTAGTCAGTTTGTTATAGTTAGTTATTAATATTTAAAAAAAAAAAAAACTGGTTTGTCTTGATTAAATAATATTTTAATATTGATATTAGTATCCTCTGCTTACTAATTATAAAGGCTCAGTGAGTATTTTGGGAGATTTATAAACTTATGACACCAATTCAATGGAGTTTGAATTATCTATATCTTGTTACTTCTTCTATTCCTCTGGCCGACAAGATTTTTCATTTTATATACACTTTACATTCTTTTAATCACTACACTTTATACTTGAAGTATAATAGAATTAATATACTACTAAAGAGCGAACTGGAAAGATGGAAATTGGTTTATCAAATCTAGTGGTAAAAATTGCAGTGTTATGCTATTTCATTTTTACAGTTACATATTTAATTCATGTCTCTTGGTATACTTCATTTTACCGGATAAAATACGTGAAACTATTTAGCATTATCTAACCTCCTTGACTTTATATGTGTATAAGTGTTAATATTTAATGGGTATTCATTTAATTTTGTGTAATTTCACTTGAAGATATGGATTATTGTCAAAGCAAGTTTGGATTAAAATCCAATTATGAAGACATTTGTTTGATTGATTCTGCTACTACACACACGATATTCAAAGACAAGAAATATTTTACTCATTTACTTATGGGTAAGGCAAATGCTAATACCATATCTGGTAGTACTAGTTTGATTGAAGGCTCCGAAAGAGCCGTCATAATTTTGCCTAAGGGAACAAAACTCATTATAAGCAATGCCATGTTCTCTCCTAAGTCCAGAAGGAATTTATTAAGTTTTAAAGATATCCGTCAAAATGGATACCATATTAAAACAATGGATGAGATGAATCTTGAATATATTGGTATCACCAAGGATGTCTCTGGCCAGAAAGTTGTTATAGAAAAGTTTCCTGCTTTGTCTTCTGGCTTATATTGGACAAAAATTGGTGTAATTGAGGCACACTCTGTCGTAAACCAGAAGTTTACTGACTCCAATACGTTTGTACTTTGGCATGATCGATTGGGACACCCTGGATCTATAATGATGAGACGAATTATAGAAAATTCAAATGGGCACCCATTAAAGAACCTGAAGATTCTTTTAAACAATGAATTTTCTTGCCCTTCTTGTTATCAAGGCAAGTTAATTATTAGGCCATCACCTACAAAGGTTGAGTTTGAATCCCCTGAATTTTTGGAACGTATACATGGGGATATTTGTGGACCAATTCACCCCCCTAGTGGGTCATTTAGATATTTTATGGTCCTAATAGATGCTTCTTCTAGATGGTCTCATGTGTGCCTACTGTCATCTCGCAACCTGACGTTTGCGAAATTATTGGCACAAATAATTCGAATACGGGCACAATTTCCTGATAATCCGATAAAGTCTATTCGCCTTGATAATGCTGCAGAGTTTTCATCCCAAGCATTTAATGATTATTGTTTATCAATTGGGATAAGAGTTGAACAAACTGTAGCTCATGTTCACACTCAAAATGGCCTTGCAGAGTCATTAATTAAACGTCTGCAATTGATTGCAAGACCATTACTCATGAAAATGAGGTTGCCCACGACTGTTTGGGGTCACGCTATTTTGCATGCAACAACACTTGTTCGTCTCAGACCGACAAACTATCATAAATTTTCTCCGTTGCAATTGGTTTTGGGTCAAGAACCTAATATATCCCATCTAAAAATTTTTGGATGTGCCGTATATGTGCCTGTAGCACCACCACATCGCACCAAGATGGGTCCCCAAAGAAGATTAGGAATATATGTTGGGTTTGAATCGCCCTCCATTATTCGCTACCTTGAACCATTAACCGGAGATTTGTTCACTGCTCGATTTGCAGATTGTCAATTTCATGAGATAATTTTCCCAAAATTAGGGGGAGAGAATAATGAAATAAAAAGAAAAATTTTGTGGAATAATTCATCATTGTCTCATCTTGATCCACGTACTTCTATTTGTGAGCAAGAGGTTCAAAAGATTATTCACTTGCAGAAAATAGCAAATCAAATGTCAGACGCATTTACAGATTTGAAAAGGATTACCAAATCACATATCCCTGCAGAGAATGTCCCGATTCGGATTGATGTCCCTGTAGGACCATCTACTAGTGTCATAGCAAATGAGTCCAAATTACGCCAGAAGCGTGGTAGACCATTGAGTTCTAAGGATCGAAATCCTAGAAAAAAAAAACAAATGGTCAAGATGACACTACGAAAGAACCTCACAAAGAAATTCGAGATTTGAGCAATAGTGATATTCTTGAAGAAATCAATGAGACTGAGACTCAAGAAAATGAGGAAATATCAATTAATCCAATTAATGTTGGGACTAATTTGAATAGATTGGAAATAAATGTGAATTATGTCTTTGCCTATAATGTTGCAACAAGAATTATGCAAGATAGTGAGGATCTTGAACCCCAATCTGTTAAAGAATGCCAAGAAAGACGTGATTGGCCAAAGTGGCAAGAGGCAATTCAATCAGAGTTAAACTCACTTACCAAACGGGAAGTTTTTGGACCTATAGTCCAAACACCTAATGGCATTAAACCCGTTGGCTATAAATGGGTTTTTGTGCGAAAAAGAAATGAGAAAAATGAGATACAAAGATATAAGGCACGCCTTGTTGCATAAGGATTTTCACAAAGGCCTGGTGTTGATTATGAAGAGACATACTCCCCAGTTATGGATGCAATAACATTACGTTATCTCATTAGTTTCGTTGTCCATGAGAGACTTGAGATGCATTTGATGGATGTGGTTACAGCCTATCTATATGGATCACTTGAAAATGAAATATACATGAAAATCCCTGAAGGATTTAAGATGCCTGAAGCATGTAGTTCAAAGTCTCGGGAAATGTATTCAATCAGATTACAAAGATCATTGTATGGTTTGAAGCAATCCGGGCGCATGTGGTATAACCGCCTTAGTGAATATTTGTTAAAGGAAGGCTATACAAATGATGCAATTTGCCCATGTGTTTTTATAAAGAAAGTAATATCGGAGTTTGTTGTACTTGCTGTATATGTTGACGACATAAACCTTATTGGAACTCCTGCAGAGCTCAAAAAGGCAATTGATTATTTAAAGAAGGAATTTGAGATGAAAGATCTTGGAAAGACAAATTTATGCCTTGGTTTGCAAATTGAACATTTGACAAATGGCATCTTTGTCCATCAATCTGCCTATACAGAGAAAGTGTTGAAACGATTTTATATGGATGAAGCACGTCCATTAAGTACTCCGATGGTTGTTTGATCACTTGATGCGAATAAAGATCCATTCCGACCTCAAGAAAAGAATGAGGAAATTCTTGGTCCAGAAGTACCATATCTTAGTGCAATTGGTGCACTAATGTATCCTGCCAATACCACAAGGCCTGACATAACATTTTCAGTTAATGTGTTAGCGAGACATAGTTGTGCTCCTACAAGGAGACACTGGAACAGAATTAAACACATATTGAGGTA
This sequence comes from Lycium barbarum, assembly GCF_019175385.1. NCBI lineage: Eukaryota > Viridiplantae > Streptophyta > Magnoliopsida > Solanales > Solanaceae > Lycium > Lycium barbarum. The sequence goes on along the minus strand of NC_083346.1, from coordinate 12,296,868 downwards.
TCTAAAGGGGACTATCGATTTGGGCTTATTTTATTCTAGCAATTGCAGTCCCAATCTTGTTGGTTATGCCGATGCAGGATATTTATCTGACCCACACAAAGCTAGATCTCAAACAGGCTATGTATTTATTTGTGGGGGCGCTGCCATATCTTGGTGATCTACAAAGCAGTCTATTGTGGCTACCTCATCAAATCATGCTGAGATAATAGCTATTCATGAAGCGAGCCGTGAAGTTGTGTGGCTGAGGTCAATGATACATCTCATTCGAGAAAAGTGTGGTTTGAAATGTGATAAAATACCCACAATCTTATATGAAGATAATGCAGCATGCATTGCCCAATTGAAAGGAGGATTCATAAAAGGAGATAGGACAAAGCACATTTCACCAAAGTTGTTCTTCACACACGAGCTCCAAAAGAATGGTGATATCAACGTGCAACAGATTCGTTCAAGTGATAATATGGCTGATTTGTTCACCAAGTCTCTACCAACCGCAACTTTCGAGAAGATGGTGCACAAGATTGGAATGCGAAGATTCAAATATTTGGACTGAAGTTCTCATCAGGGGGAGTTAATACATGTTGTACTCTTTTTTCCATACAAGGTTTTGTCCCACTGGGTTTTTCTTGTAAGGTTTTTAATGAGGCAACCAAAATGTATATTATTAGAAATATGTACTCTTTTTTCTTCACTAGAATTTTTCCCACTGGGTTTTTTCTAGTAAGGTTTTAACGAGGCATATTATCTATCAATGGACATCCAAGGGGGAGTGTTGTAAAATATATATGAATGTCCATATAGCCTAGGTTTTTCACATGTCTTAAATAAGAATAGGTACATGTACATTTGGTGGCAAGGTACATGTACATTTGGTGGCATGTATGAAATGAAGAAAATGAAGCAACACAAGTTTGATTTTAATTCTTAGTGTTGTCATTGATGACTTCATCAAGAGATTTACCATCTCTATAAATAGATGGTTAAGTTCTCAATTTGAGATATCAACAAGAAGTGAAATATAATCTCTCCCTTCTTTCTACAAAGTTATTAGTTTGCTTCTCTTGTTTATTTCCAACTAGGAAATTAATCCGCGCTTCGCGCGGTCATAGAATACATCAATATTTTACTAATTATAATATAGATAGAAAAGGTAGAACTGCCCTTTATAAATGGATTATATTGTAAAGGTAATGTGTATTTCTTAATCAATCATCTACAGTTAGGTCATTCTATAAAAGTTTCGGTTGTTCTGATTTTTTGACTTTTATAACAATTGGTTGTTATATACCTATAACAACATTTGTCATTTAAATATTATTCGGCTGTTATAGGAAAAAATTATCCAAAAAATATTTTCTTTTCATTTCTTAATGTTATAAGATGATACAAAAATTATTTAAATTTAAAATCTCAAATATATGCATAGTTCACTAATTAATAATTAAAAATAGTTCCAAACTGAAATTTTGAAAAAATAATACTAATCATACACTTTATATTAAACAGAAAAGTGGTGTATAATAGAGTAGTACTGTAAATTTACTCCTATTTAAGAAACGAAAAAAAGTAAGAAACAACTGTTAAAGATAATAACTTTTTTTTTTCCAAAATGTAAGTACTTTACTAATAAAAATCTCAAATATATGCATACTTCACTAATTAATAATTAAAAATAGTTCAAAACTGAAATTTTGAAAAAATACTATTAATCATACACTTTATATTAAACAGAAAAGTGTTGTATAATCGAGTGCTATAAATTTACTCCTATTTAAGAAACGAAAAAACAGTAAGAAACAACTGTAGAAGATAAAAAAAAATGTAATTATTGTACTAATAAAAACTTCTAAGAATATAGCTTCAACCACTATTTCTCTCATAACTCACCCTGCAAAACCCACTATCAGTCGTTATTGAAATAAGGAAATAGGGTACAAATCACTACTTTTTTTCTAGAAAGATAAAAAAGCAATATTTTATATCCTCTCATAGTCCAAAAATAGGAATGGTGCAGCAACAAAGAGCACCATTTTCTCGATCATCTCTTCCTTGCTCATAATTTTTCAATACACCAAAACAACATATAGTCAATGGACCAAATATGTAATATAAAATCTCGAAATACTAATTTAGAAAATTCAAGTATATCATTACCGTAACAACAACTAAAAGTAGGACGTAATTAACAAAAAAGATCAAATATGTCTAATTAATAATGATATACGAAAGAAGAAAGCAAGCATATTTAATAGATTTATTGTAGTTCTCGGGCTCTTTTTTTTCCTCATCTCAAAACTACCAAATCTTTTGAGGTCCTCCATGTTTGACGCAAGAATCATAAAGACTTTGGGTCGTTTGGTATGTCAGATGGAATAAGCAAGGATATCCCATGAGATTTTATCCCACCTTATATATGGGATAGTACTTTCACCATTTTAGTACAAATCGTGGAATAAAATAATCCAGGGATCAAGTTAATACCCATTATCAAATTGGGAATAAATAATCTCACATATTATTCTCAGATTATTATCCTTATCCCACCAACTAAACGGTACAACATATAGATGCCAACCACTATCAGATAGAGCAATCTTGGATTCGCAATAGCACCAAACATAACATATAGATCCAAGATAAAACAAACCGAACCAACGCATCAAACAAAATAGAACATAAAAATTATAATAAAATACACCTGAAAATAAAGAGTATTAGTCCCCTATACCGCTGGAAGAAAAATTAACATTGAGCTACTCTATCTTATTCATGATTTAATTGGAAGAGAAGGATCCTGCTGGCAACCTTCTTTTTCTATACTTACATAATGGATGAACCTCAATAACCAAAATGGAAGAATGCTTCTGTGCTTTGTAGACCAAGAAAGGGAAACGGTTACAGATTTTATTAGGGAAGGCTAATGAAAACAAACAATTACCATTGACTTTATTACGTAAAAAACAGGCAGGGATATCAGTAGACATATTGTGGCTTTTAAATACAATAATTGAGCAAAATATGGAGAAAGGTAAAAATACAATGAGAAAGCAAAGGGACGTGCTGATGAGGGTTGTTGAAGAGCTTTTAAGACCTAATCAATATGAAATAAACTATTCAACATTGAATGGATAAAATGAGTGAGTTTGAAGAAAAATATGGAAAAATAGAGAAAAAGCCAAAAAAATGAGAAAAAAGATAAATAGGAATGGAGGTCATAGAAAGGTGCCACATTACCTTGTCTATGCCTAGCTTTATATTATATATAGATTATATAGTTTTATAACAATTCCATCTTAATTGAAAGATAGTTGACAATTCTGATTAGCCATGTTATTTCATTTGGGTTCATTAATTCATTTCGTTCCAATATCCAGTATTTTATAATAGAGGACTTTGTAATAATTTCTACTTATATACGATTTAATTTCTAAACATACTAAAACAAACTCTAGCAAACACTGAAGCTAATTTAAACATATAATTATAATTAAGCGTAAATAGTAAATACCAATTAGTTAGTATCGCCTAGATCGAAGATCTGGGAGAATATATATATATATATATATATATATATATATATATATATATATATATATATATATATATATATATATATATATATATATATATAATTTGCCAGGTTTGTATTTCCCATTATTAACAAATGACATCAACAATTAACAATAGCCACCAAAACCTTTGACGAAGCAACTTGTTCAATAAATTTGTGCTGCTGTTTTGTCGTCAATATAAGAGATAATGAACAAAAACACACCTCAATTATAACTTTTTTTTTCTTAAGTTTCCTACTTAAACTATAAGGTGTGAGAGTTTCCTACCTAAACTATCACTAATTAGTTTGCAAAACACACCTCAACTATCAATTGTGAGAGTTTTCTACCTGAACTATCACTAACTAGTTTTCGAAACACACCTCCAAACTGATAGTTGAGGTGCATTTTGTAAACTAGTTGATGATAGTTCAGGTAGGAAAAATGCACAAGTGATAATTGAGGTGTGTTTTGCAAACTAGTTCGTGATAGTTTAGATAGGAAACTCTCACACCTAATATTTCAGGTAAAAAACTAAAAAAAAAAAAAAGAAGTGATACTTGAGGTATATTTTTAACCCTTACCCCTAATATAATGGTTAGATTGGACCAAAAACATAACAGATGATATAATTAGACAATTTGAATGCTATAGAGATAACTTTGAACATTTCCTCCCCTGTAAAACTGGAGGTTCATACTTCACGTAAACGAATGAAGAAAGAATGATCAAATAAAATAGGGCAAAGGTGTAAATATACTCTTTAACTTTGCGATTGAGAGCAGTTATATTCTTCGTTAAAAATGATGTATATATATCCTTATCGTCACATAAATGGTGCAAATATACCTTTTCACTTTGCAGAATATAGTTATGAAGAACTCTATCATTGAGTTGGAAACCAATTCTTGAAAGGAACAAATCATTAAGAGCCATAATCCATATTGCCATGATCAATTGGAAGAAGGATGCGTAATCAACATTCTTTCATTACACATCATAATCATTTCTTAACTAACTCACCAAATTAACACTTACTAGTAATGTGGTTAGGAACACGACTTCAAAACTTTCTGTTTCATGTAGATCCTCAGCCCAAGAACAAATGCAAAGACCTCAATAATAATAGGTAGCCGTACACTCTACTCCCAGATCCCACCTGATGAGATTATACTGGGTATGTTGTTGTTGTAGTATTTCCATTTTTTGTTCTTTTTTGCCATCTGTTTCTAATTACAAAGTTTCATTCGTTTTCAGGAATTTGTCACTCTTATGCATCATTCATCAAATTACATTTTGAAAACGATATACCAATTCTTTCTTCTACTATTTTTATTTTTATTTTTTATGATGTGGACAGAAATTAAAATGTTATACTTCAAAGACACCTACGGTGTGGTCCAAAATAATGCTTAAAAGATTAGCATGGATGTTAATAGCCTCATTTTCAAATCTTTTTTGTATTTAACGTATTCATAAATTCGTTTCATTAGATGGAGCCAGAAGATAATGATATTTAACTAGGGTGTGTTCGGTACGGAAAACATAAGAAATTGTCCGTTTGGAAATTTCCCAAAAAGTTAATTATAGCTTCTTCTCTTCATCAGAATAATAAGATCGTTATGCTCATTACTAAACTTGTTGAAGAGATGAAATATAATCAAGGAGAAGAATCTCTTAAATCCGGAGCACCTGGATCTATTTTTTATGTGCCCTACATCCACCTATGTTAAAGCATCTGATCATTCTTCAGTGAAAGAAAATGCTATTCAAGGATCAAAAAAGAAAGTTAGTGCCTTAAAAAATGTTTTTAAATTTTTTCATGTTCGATTGGTCAAAATTTTTATGTGACATAAATTTGAATTAACAGGAGCGCTAAAATAAATATCGAACACCTAATGAGAAAAAATCATTCTTTAAGGAAAAAAAAAACTTTCATATAAATAAATCTGAATACTGAAAAATTAGTGATACAAGTTAAAAAGTTGAGCTGCTTATTGACAATTAAGCTTGGATTGACGTCATATCCACTGATATTATAAGAAGTTATCGGACTAGTAATATAATTTACTCAGCATGAGACAGACTTTTTCTTTTCCACAGCGTGAAACAGACTCATTGTGTATAATAATTGAAAAAATAGGCGGACGTTATAAATATTTAGACTGTATTTACGAAACATAGTTATAATTTTAAAAAATTACAAAATGTAGCTATTATACTTGACAGACATAGCTATCGGTGCTGATACAATATGTATTGATACAACTCTTTCACGGCATTTTCAATTGATACAGTATGTCTGGAGCTGTCAAATACAGTTGAGCTTATACTTGCCTGCCTAAGCTCTTTCTCTGATACGGTAACTACGTTTCGTAACTATTATAGCTATTTATGAAATATTCTCCATAATAATTAAAGGAAATCAGTTAGATTAACAATGAGTAAATCAAAATAAAAGACGTTAAGCCCAATGACCAAACAAAACAAAGCCGTCCGGTCCCAAGGGAGCGTCTTTCCAATTGGCACCTAATTTCTCGTTGTATAACTCTATCTGTCTATCTATCTTCCTCATCAAGCTCCCATTCATCAATTACATTACATATTATAATATAAATAATATACCCTGCACAAAGCACACATCCCCAAAGCTAAACACTCAAAGAAAATTCACTATCAATACGCATTTCCCCCCTTTACTATGCACGTCTAGTTGTCTTCTTCACACTCCCCTATACCATTTGCAACCCATTTCTTACTAATCTAAAGATTAGATCCTTTCACTTGCTTTCCAATATAAAACATATTGTGTTCACTATCAAGATTTGTTATGCCTTGTCCTTTTCTGTTCTGTTAAGCACTTTGCCTATTTCTTCCATTGAACTCGTCCTCAACTCCTCAAAAATCTCTTTCTTTCTTTCTTCATTTAGTCCTTACCCAAAATAAAATATTGCTTTATTCCAAAAACCCATATTTTTTTTGTCATTTCTTCCATTGAACTCTTCCTCTCGTGTTCCAGATTCTCTGTTTGCCCGGAAAAATTCTTTTCATCAGCCACATTCAAGAAAAGAATCTCGGTTAATTTCCAAAAACCAAGAAAAACCCACATTTTTTTTTCAATAATATTGCTTAATTCCAAAAACCCATAGATTTTTTTTCATAAATAATTGTCATTTCTTCCATTAAACTCTTCCTCACGTGTTCAAGATTCTAATTTTCCAGGAAAATTTTGGTTCATTACCCATATTCAAAGAAAAGAATCATTAATTTCCAAAACCCAGATTTTTTTTTTTGTTGTTACATTTCGATTTGGGTAATGGGTAATTGTTTCGGGTCGAGAAAGTCGGGTCGGGTCGAGATTGCACCGGCCGACATGCTAAAGAAACATCCGTCCGTCAAACTTTACGGTCATCCAAATAGTATTCCAACTTATTACATTCGATGTGCTCTTCTTTACAAGCCCGTTACCGTCAATTTTACTCCCTCCATTATTCACCAGTCACCGTTACTGCAGTACAAATCCGACACCGTTACAGGGTCCGTTAATGACGTGCTCCGTTACTTGGACGTTAAGTTTCCCGACCCGAAAGTGTTAACGGGTGGGTGTTATGATGAAACGACGCCGTTTATTGTCTGGTTAGTGATATTGCAACATAGGAGTATGACGTGGCATTTGGAGAGAATGGGGAGGTGGGCTGAGGATTTGGCAGCGCGTGGAGGGAAGGCGCGTGGTGATCCGGCTATGGGGACCCCACGTATGGAGGTGAGGAAATTTGCTAGGGGTTATTCACAGTTGTTTGAGTTGATGCTTGAACATGCTCAAATGGAAGAGAGAGTTGTGTTTCAAATCTTGGAAAAGGCTGATAGAGGTAACTTCATTATTTGGAGAATTTGTTCTCGGTGTATTAGTTTTACTCTTGTATTTTCTTATTTTTGTAGGTCTATTATTACCTGTTGTTTCTTTAGCCTCAATTATCTTATTATCTCGTTATTGTTTCTTGCTACTGCCTCTTTTTCATTGTTCTTTGAGTACTCGGAATCAGACCCTTTCCCTTGTCAAGGTAGGGTGTCTGCGTACACACTACTCTCCCAGGCCACACGTGTGGAATTACACTGGGTTTGTTGTTGTTGTAATCTTTACCCTTGTCATCAAATTGCTGAGCATTTTAGAGTCTTTAGACAACTAAAACTTACTTTTTAGTTCCATTAATAAGAGTCTAAATCAAGCATGAATAGGGAAAATGCTCTTATGCTTATCTCTATCTGTTAAGATGTATTTTTTTATGAGCAAGAAATCTGTCTTGGTCCAACTGTTAGGACCAACCGCAACCTTTTGAAGCTTAGGGATATTGACCCGGCCACTTTGCCCTTCTCCACTTAAATACCAACAGGGCTCATACTTGTTATCTTAACATCTTATTGATAAGTTATACTAATGTTATTTGAGCTGGTGCTCTAAAGTTAGAAATTACAAGATTGATTGACTTTCTTTTGGTAATATGGTTGCTCAAATACGAGACGGGGAAAAATATCTATGTTTTACATTTGTTTATCACGCTGAGGTTATTGTTTCTATGCAAGTTTTGCATAATTAACTACATTGACAACAGTATGTATATTGTTTTGAAGAAATGAAACGACTAATTGGATATTTATAGGTATGAGAACTTGAATAAGAAGTTTGAAAATGGGAAAAGTTGTGTAAGTGCGGCAGATTCTGCCAAACACACATCATAAGGTTATCGTTCTCTTGAATTATTGGGGATAGATGGTGTTGAACTGCTAAGATTTCCGAGAACTTGAATAAGAAGTTTGAAAATGGGAAAAGTTGTGTAAGTGCGGCAGATTCTGCCAAACACACATCATAAGGTTATCGTTCTCTTGAATTATTGGGGATCGATGGTGTTGAACTGCCAAGATTTCCGAGATAGGTAGTGACTGTTGAGTGATACAAGAATCCTGCCTACTTTAAGTTCATACTTAGTTTGTGCAACTTAAATATCTTCTCAGATGCATATGATCTGTTAATATTTTGTTTTGCTGCAATATATTGACCTTACATGGGCTATAATTCAGGATTGTCTAAAGCTGCAAATGAGGAGCATGCAAGGGACCTTCCTATGATGAATGGTATTAAAGAAGATATCAAATCTATAGGAGTTCTTGATTCAGGTCATCCTGCCTACCAAGAGTCCCTTTGCAACCTCTCTACTCGACTCAAAACCTTAAAGGTACATACATACATTCTGCATTCTGTATATCACTTTCAGGATTCGTATATATTATTCCACCGAATGTGTCTGAACTATCTTTTAATAACACTACTACTTTATATCTAATGAAGGAGCATAGCAAGAAACACTTTGAAGAGGAGGAGAAGAATCTACTGCCACTGATGGAGGCAACCGAATTGAGTAAAGCGCAACAGGATAAAGTCCTAGACCAGTGCCTGGATGTCATGCAGGGGACCCATTCACATCTGTTTCGTTTCTTTATGGAAGGCCTCCTCCCTCAGGACGCAATGCATTACTTGGACATGCTTTCTAGGTGCAGCGACCAAAACCGAGTAACCTCAATGCTCAGGTTAATTGTTGACAAGGTTGTATGATTCAATTTGACTATCAGTCATCGTTTCTTTAAAATACGGATACAATCACTTGACGATTGAGAAATTAATCATTGAGCTTGGTCCAGCTTTGCTGTTAAAGTGGAGCACTTGATGCTATGATCACTGTAATGCTTTGCTTTGCTCTTCTTTAATGTCCTTTAAGCACCATTGGTACCTTTTGTGTATTTCTTTCACGAGGCAGATACTCAAAGCAAAAGGGAGGAGAGGTTGCCTTTTGTTCTTTTCTACTTTTCATTTTTTTTTATATTTTTACTTTAGCAGTTTAGCTGGTTATAGTAATCTGTACAGAAGTGAAACATCAAGGGGACAAGCTTTGATGGATGTTGCTTTGAATCTACTTCTCTGTTAATGTAAATAATTTGAAGGTTGTTGCTTTTCTGTAAATAAGGTTTTTACAACTTTTATGCTTTATCCATGTTCATCTAATTTTCTTGTATATCATCATTGGTCTTAACTTTGATGACCTTAGCTTTGGGAGAACAAGAAGAGAATATTGGATTGTGGACAAGGCCTATGTTTCTTCTTTTGTGTTCTACTTTTTGCCTTCTTTTTCCTTTGTTATTCTTCACTTCCAAGTTACGTTACCTTGGGAAACTGAAATAATTCATTTTTCATATTTTAATTTATTTGTCTATTTTCTTTTTAGTTTGTTTAGAAAAGAATGTCACTTTCTATACTCGATTATTGAATTTCAACATCTCACATGTCCTGCTATATCACAAGATTCAAAAACTTTTTTTACTTTCTTCCAACTCTATTTTGTCAACTTAAGACACATAAAATGGAACACGGCATTATATAACTTTGCCAATCAAAAGGTATTATTCTTCATTCATGGAATCTAGGTCGTTTGGTAGTAAGTTAAAATTATCTCGGAATTATAATTTTGGGACTAATTTATCCCATCTCTTGGGATTATTTTATATCATTTAAAAGATGATATAAAATAATCATTTAAAAGATGATATAAAATAATCCCGGGATAAGTGGGATAAGAAGAGATATCCTACCCTTGGGATTATGCTTCATTTTGTACTGTGTTTCGTAGGAGATATAAATTTATCCCAGTATAAATTTATGTCTCCTATCAAATACGGTATAAAAAATTAGTGCTGGATATTCCTGCACCAAACGATTACAGTCTGGCCTGGGTTTATCAAGGACGACTCTGAACACTTCCTTCTTTTGAACAAAAAAAAAAAACTGTACTAATAATTTATCTACTCAACTTTATCTTATACTAGTATTTAAGTTATCCAGTTTTGTTAGATCTAGTTCCATCAAATAATGAAGAATACTGAATACAATATCCAGCGCAATTAATTCTATCTACAGTGTTAAAATTGTTGATAGCGGGCCTCACTGCTATGATCTTTTTTCAATTTTGAATATTTAAATTTGCCCAGTTTAGAAGCAGTTATTGGGCGAAATAAATTCAATCTAGAAGACGCACGTGATTTTAGCAGTCCTTTTTTTGTTTTGTTTGGTGATTTTAGCTTAGGGTCCCAATAGTATGGCTGTGACAATTATTTTATAAAATTTATATCATAATAATTATTTGATTTTTTTTATTTTGTATAACAATAATTAGTCTTTTGAAATCGTTTCATTGTCTCGATTTCTCTTCGATATCGCTATATACGTATTAATATATTAGCCCGATGTGGCATCTATACATACTATTAAAATAGCCCGATGTGGCATTTATACATACTATTATACTAGCCCGACGTAGCATTTATACATAGCGTTATACTAGCCCTAATTGGCATTTATACATACGGTTAAACTTGCCCTAAATGGCATATATACATATTGCTACATAAATAGCTTAAGTGGCCTCCGCTGCTAGCGGGAAGGTGTATAATGTACTACTGCGATCTAGCAATTTCTTAGGAGTAGGTTTTGGCTTGGAAAAAATCCGTGGATGAGTGAGAATATACGAATATTTTTGTTAGAAAGTATTTTCTTTTTAAAATGTCACGTAAAAGCCGCAAGAAGAAGTTATAAATGGAAGAAATTGCACGATTTTCCCTTCAAATGGGTTGGTCTTTAATTTTTATCCTTCAAAATTGAATTTATGCCTAGCAGAGCATAAGTTCTTTAAGGACGCAAATATTAACTTATTATATCTTATAATGTGAAAATACAAATTTATGTCCCTTGAAAAAAGTTATTTGCTGAGCGGTAAAAATTAAAAGACCACCACAAAATAGGGTCAAAAGTGCAAATCACCCCATGTAAAAGTCCCAAATAAATGACTTGTTCTTGCTATTAGAATAAAGAACGAAATTTATGTGAATATACCCTTCGATCATTTAGTTTATCAAATATAGCTGAAGTATACGCTATCTATCACTTTGGCTGTATAGGTATGTATACTATATGTATAGGTATGTAAATTATAATATATAGTAATTTGCAGGATTGCCCTTCGCTGGAGGTGGCCTTTAATTTTTACCCCTCAAAATGGTGGTCTTTAAATTCTGCCCTTCAGGCAGAATTTCAGCCAGTGCAAATTCTGCCTTTGCCCATGCAAATTCTGCCTTAAGGCTCGAATAGGCAGAATTTTGCAACCTCTGCCTCGCGAAAATTCTGCTTTGCGATTTTTTTTTTTACTAAGCTGCAGTTCGAATCCACAACCTCAGGGTGTTAGGCGAGGAGCAATACTTAAAGACCACCAATTTGAAGGGCAAAAATTAAAGACCACCCCAAATGAAGGGCAATCCGCGAAAAAAAAAGAATGTACTTTATACACTACCTATATATTTGGAAAATTTACCTGCCATAGCTACCTCTATGACTTATTTTTGAATAATAACTACCTTATTTTTTATTTATTTTTTGTAGCTTTATTTTTCCAAAATTACATTTCATAACTGGTCCAGTAACTTTTGAAATACATGTACCTCTTTATTCTCCCTCACTACACATTTAAGAATTATCATCTTCTCTAAACCCTAAAAAAATTCTCTCTTCTCTTTCCCCTTCCCCTCACTGCCGCCTCTCTCCCTCCCTTTCTCTATCTCCAGCCTCTATTCTCCTTCCCCTCAATTTCATTATCCCGCAAAACCTTCTCGTCAATCTCTTTCGAAATTTTCTTCGTCACTTGTTTTTTGACAAACCAACCCATCTTTTTTTCATTTGCTATTTCTTTTTCTTTTTTTCTTCCCCTTTTTCTTTGGGTATAATTTTACCATTAGATATGTAGTTCTAGAATTTGCAAAACTGGGGTCATTTGATGGAACTCCATTATAACCACCACTATTGACTTCAATTTCGGACTAGTAGTGGAAACTCTTAATATTTTGCTCTGTACATTTTTCAGCATTTATTGTTTACTGTAATCGTTGAAATAAAAACAAACGCGTGTGTAATTGAAAATGAAGACAGAAGAATGATTTATGTGGTTGCTACTCTTAGAATTATTAAAAGTTGCGATTGATAACAGCGTTATTTCTACCGTCCCTCCGGCATGAATTCAACGCATACTCCACCTCCGATGAGAGTTGTGGAGCTTCATGCTCACCAAGTGTTTGATAAAACATTTTAGTATATTTCAGTGTACTGTTTCAGTATATTTCAATATATTTCTAATTTATGAAACAATTTCTGATATATTTCATTGTATTCCATTGTATATACACATACTACAATTTTATATTTCTTAAACAATCAACCATATTTCATTGTACTTCAGTGTATATTTTTCTGTATTTGGAAGTATTTCTAAAAGTTTGAAATGGAGTAATTTGGAGAAAGAAACGTGAGTTGTTATGGAACTTCAACAGTTATGCGTCATACATGGTTGATTTAATTTGACTTACCATTTAAAATGGGCCTAAAATGAAAGAAGAGAATCTGTTCCATAAATACAGCCTATTTTTACTCTGCCAGATTTTGTATTTAAGTGTATTTCAAAAATGCGAACTCTGCCGGATTTTGTATTTTCGTGTATTTCCCTATATTTCAAAAACACGAAATACAACCGAATACAATAAAAACTAGCTACGATTTGTAAATATAGAAAAAGTAGCTATAAATTATTAGAAGCTATTAAAAGATAGTTGTTTATGTAAGTTTCACACCTTATTTTATGTAAATATTTTATAAATTAGGCGGTCAAATGTTCTTTGAGTGTTTTCTCAATAAAGAGATTCACGGCCCAATAATATTACTCCATATTCGAATCAAAAGATTGTGCGGATTGTCCTTCATATGGACTGGTCTTTGATTTTTGTCCCTCAAATCGCTGGGCTTTAATTATTGTCCCAACATCATTTATTGGAAAATTTGTGTGCCAAAGTGAAAAGAAAAAGTTTCACAAGATAAAGTCTTCATAGAAATTATGCATATTCGGGACAAAATTATGCCTTATTACATACTCCGTCCGTTCACTTTTACTTGCTCATCATTTCATAAATAAATTTTTATTTTTATTTATCCATTTTCGCATATTAAGAGAAAAATAATTTATTTTTTTGTTTTACCCTTAGCATTAATTACTCATTCCAAATTATTTTTCAAATTCAATGCAATTATACATCAATTAATATGGGTATTATGATAAAATATGCACTTAATTTATTATTCCCTCTAGATAAAAAACAAGTGTCCACTTAGCTAATTTTTCTTGGGTAAAAAAAAGTCTCCACTTATCAAATAAAAAAAGAATTAATTTTTTTTTTCAGATTTACCCTATTAAATTTTATATGATCAAATCCCAATGCTTATTTAATTAGGCATAGTTTAGCCAAATTATTTATTTTTATCTGAGAGTTAATATTTTTGAGTGTGTGAATGACAAGTGAATTCTTTTCTTGATCCGGAGAGAGTATTTTTTAAAAAGTGTTTAAAGTTCATAAAACTGAGGGAGTTGTTCAGTAAAGATAAATTTCTAGTAGGTAAACTACTTGAATACTATTGGAGTACCGGAAAGTCGAGAGTGGAGTCTCCACTATTCGTACTTTGTGGCTGGATAATTGGTTAGACGAAATGGGTTCATTAGGGCAGCTCCCAATTTGGGCATCAAAGCCTTGTATTATGGGTATTGATGAAGCTGGTCGTGGTCCTGTTTTAGGTACCCACCTTTTTTTTTCTTGCTCTGGAATAATGGCCTTTCAGTTTGCATCTGTTTTTAACTCTCTTTGTCTTTCCATTTCTTCATACAGGGCCAATGGTGTATGGATGCTTGTACTGTGCACGCTCATACCAGAAGACTCTTTCCACTTTACAATTTGCAGGTTATTATTCATTTTTAACACTTGTACCTTTTTTTTAGAGTGTGTTTGGTATGACGTAAAATGTTTTCTTGGAAAATATATAGTTAACTGGTGTTTGGTAAGTAAGCAAGAAAATTATTATCCCAAGAACATTTATATGTACTAACAACAAAAGTATTCACTGTTAAATAACGGAGATAAAATGGGGAAATAGTGACATCGAGAACTTTTAGGTGGAAAAACAGCCAACATGGAGCAAATTGATATCACTATGATGAGGAATTTTACACTCTATAGTGACAAGTACAATACTCAAAAAGTCACTACCCTCTCAAAAGAAACAGCGCTTTTTTTATTTCACACACCTCACTATAATACCGCTCACACTCTCTATTTTTCTTCACAAACTATTTTCAAGAGGTGGGGGTTAGGGGCATTAGAGGGTGGGACGATACAATGTACTTAGAATGTCACTTATGATACTTGTTTTTCCTACTCTCATTAAGGAAGTCATTTCTCTCATTTTTAAGGAACTTGTTTTCTTAGATAAAATGTTTTTCCAGACAATTTGACCAACCAAACATGGGAAAATTCTCCATACCAAACACAACCTTAATATTAGTTTACTATCTGCGCTCACACTACCAGTCAAAAGCCCCAAATAAAAAAGGACCATTGTGCTAGGTTGGCAGCAGAGTAAAATTAGTCAAATTTAGGATAAATTCTCATGATATTGGTTATGTTAATGTCAGGATGTACTCTCCTAGGCATGACAAGCTATTATCAGTGACGGAATTTGATGTTAGATAGGGAAGGATTCGGGTCCAAATAGAGAAGAATGGATATTTTAGATCATATAGTCTACATCAATAAGTTTGGATTGAGGTGTAATTGTTGTTGTTGTAGTGTTGCGCCTTTACTCTTTGATTTTTGTTGAATTTGGATTCAAGTATCATCTCTAAGGATGCACTCAGTGTTTAAGTAGCTTATATTTGTTTTGGCTTGTTGGGTCGCCAACTATTTATTCTTGCTGATTAAAGGTCTGCTTCTTGTTGGGTTGTAATTTGATGATGAAGAAGTGCTACCAAATCGGTATTGTGTTTTGCAGATTATTCCTAGACAATAATCAATGTACACGATTTTCTGGAATCCTCATTTGTGTGAAGTAGACCTTCTAAGCTCGCCATTGCCTTTTTCTATTGCAAAAATTGCATATACATATTTGTTTTTCTAGTTTTTTTCTGTTGTATGGATAGTAGTCAACTTTTGATCTTTCTGGAGCTTGGCATGCGAGGAAAAACAGCAAAAAAGTTTATTAATGAAAGTGAAAGCAGTCAGCTAATTTGGATGACCAATGAAGATCATTTCTAAAATGTTGTCTCTTTCTTTCTAAATTAAGTACAATTTAGGGCAATGAAGAACTAGAAAACATTTTAAAAAGATGCTGAGTTCAATGTAAAAAAAAGCTATTGCAAAAACTATTCAGCATTTGCCTAGTATTGACGCTTCAACAGACAGAAGTTTACTTGAATGTAAGAATCAGCACTAAATTTACATGTGCTAACAAAAGTAACCTGCTTTAGGAATGTGCCAGTCTGTAAAGGCGCAGATTTTTTGTTTGGTGTGCCCCCTCCCAATAATGTAATTTTATTAACACTGGTTTTCAGAGCATGCAAGCAATATGTGCATTTTGACTGGTAGTAATTATAATTTATACAAGTGTAATTGAATTACAACATGCGCTACACTTGAATAAGCCTCCAATTTCATTCTACGGTTTTCCATGTTGTAGATGTTTCTAGGTTTTGCAGTGTTTAATACTGTATTAGAAGTTGCCACATCAGCTGTCCAT
This sequence comes from Lycium barbarum, assembly GCF_019175385.1. NCBI lineage: Eukaryota > Viridiplantae > Streptophyta > Magnoliopsida > Solanales > Solanaceae > Lycium > Lycium barbarum. The sequence continues at coordinate 12,280,614 of NC_083346.1, read as the reverse complement.
GAGGTTCATGTTCTACTAGGAGTAGACATAACTAACTAAAAGGGTTATTTAATGAACTTTGGTTTCCTAATTTGCATCTCTTCATTCCCATTCTTTTTTCTGTTATACATAAGCAGCTGTACCTTTCTCATTGCTTCTTGAGACTTCTGGGGTTTGTTTTCTTTTCTCTCAACACTATTTCAGTTTTCATATTTGTTCTTTTCTCTTTTCCTTTTCTTTTGTTCCTATGTCGGAGTCTGTGATAATTGAACCCACATAGAGGTATTGTGTGTAGAATTATAAGATTGCCTTTCCTTGAAGTGCAAAGATGATTATTTAAAATTTTATGGCAAATCTCAGCTGGGTGAATGTAACAAAAAAGAAGTTATATCCTGATTAAAATGTTAGAAAACATATTGGATGAATCATAAGATGTCAGTTGTTTTCTCTACATATAACAATTAGCTATTTTACCTGCAAGTTTCTTTTTCATGTTCATGCAGACTCAGTTTCTCTTCTTTTTTTTAATTGTTAAATAATACAGACTCGAAGACTTTGAAAGAAGAGAAGAGGGAAGAATTATTCGAGGAATTAAAGACAAATGAATCCATCGGATGGGCTGTTGACGTGATAGATCCTAGAGATCTCTCAGCCAAGATGTTAAAGAAGTTTGTACAAAACTCTCTTTTGGTTTACCATACTCCAGTTTTATCAATTCCTCACATGACTTCTCTTTTTCTACTATTTGACAGAAACAAAGTAAATCTTAATGAAATATCACATAATTCTGCCATTGGCCTCGTAAGGAAGACACTGGACCTAGGTGTTCTTTTAACGGAGGTAAAATTATCTTATTTTGAACTCAATAGACTTGCTTCCCTTCAAGATGTCTGCACTGCACTGACTTGTGTGTTCTTTTAGCAAAAAGGGAAACTTAATAAAAAATAAGATATCCAATTTAGTGGAATATGGGTACGTCCAACTTAGTTTCTTCCAGTTTTTACCGAAAATTGGTGCAGAAGGTGTGCCCCTTTTACTCTAGTTAGCATAAATAGGCCTTTTTCTTGCCTCACAAGATAGACCCCTTTGTGTGAGTGTGACTGTTAAGAGAAGGGAAAGAAAAGCTGAAATAAATCAGCTACTGGAACTATACTTCAACCATCCTTGCTATTTTAACCAAAATATTAATTAACCAATCAGCTAGATAAACAATCCCAAGCTAGTTGAGTTCGGCTATAGGAATCCTGCATAACCCATTTAGAGGATTCATCATATTCAGACTACATTTATGTTGCTCATTTACCCACTACCAACTCTCCTCCTTTATGGCTTTATCTGGGTTTGAGACTGACTATACTTGGCATAGCTCACATTGGTGAAGTTACTCTAACCAACTATTTTTATGTCGGACTCTCTCTGCCGCAGACCACTGCTTTGATTTTGGTTATCACATTTCATACCTTTAGTTTTGTTAGTATAATATATGGGGCAAATTGCTCATTTTCCTGAATGACTTACTTCACTAAACAACAAATAGGAAAAAATAGACTTGATGGCTTCAAATACTGATACAGATAATATTTATAAATCAAGTATATATTTTATTCCACAAGTAATTTAGACATTGTCAGAAGCAATGCACTAATAAATCCCTTTCAGGTTTATGTGGATACTGTTGGTGATCCTGAAAAGTATAGAGTGAAACTCTCTGAAATATTTCCAGCAATCAAGTTTGTTGTTGCAAAAAAAGCTGACAGTCTTTACCCTGTCGTAAGTGGAGCTAGTATTGTTGCAAAGGTGACTTGGCATCTGTCACTTTGTCTCGCTCTATTTATTACTCTGTAAGATTAGAATCTTAATGTCATTTTGAACCATCTTTTAGGTTACTAGGGACCGAGCCTTGCGGGATTGGGTGCTTGATGAAACTGCTGAGAACATGCAAAGAAACTTTGGATCTGGATATCCTGGAGGTAGTTTTTTTTTTAACTTCCGTTAAGTTAAAGTTCGTACGATATGTTGCTAGATATTCTAAACATCTTACTCAAAAAAATGGATGTAGATCCTGAGACAAAAGCATGGCTGGATAATCATAAACACACAGTTTTTGGGTTCCCCACCTTGGTCCGTTTCAGCTGGGGAACATGCAATGCATACTCGAAGGATAGTGTTGAAGTAGTATGGTGAGTCCATTACTAACTCCCATAAAACATTTGATAGGGTTAAATTTTGGTATGTAATTGGAGCATGCAGGGATCCTTTATTTTGGCCGGGTCAAAATGGGTTGAGTTAATAATGACCTGCCCAAAAGTTACTTGGGCTGAAATGGTTGGGCTAAAGTGGGCTAAAAAGTGGGCCATAACCCAACCCACCCAATTCTTACTAAGTTTAAATTTCTCTGTTTGTCTTTGTAATCTTTTAAGTACCTAATAAAACTATTTTTTTCTTTATTATGGCAATATATTACATATCAAACAAACAAACAAAAAAGTCTTGTTGAAAATATTATGACAAGGTTTCTTTGGATTAATTTGGGCTACATATCAGCTCAACTTTAGATGAGCTGAAATGGCTGACCTGCCCAAACTTAAGGGAGTTGGGCGGGTCACGATTTCATGGGCTAATTTTGCTACCCCTAAATTCTCATTGTTTTACTTTGCCTCAGTTCCTTCTGTATGGCCAAACATTTTAAGCAGCATATTTTTGCGCAAAGTCTTTTCATTTGCAAGCTTAGTACCATTGGAAATGTGTTGGGTAAGATAACAGTCTTTAAAAGAAAGAAAAAGCACCCTTCCCTCTGTTGGGCTATCCATCTGATAGTTTCCCCTATTGCTGTTTTTTAATAGACAGTTGGAACTCAGAAATGAGTGAGAGCTTAATAAGTTTTTCATACTGCAACAGGAGCAGTTCAATTCATATTTTGCTATTATAATTTAATGTGGATCCTTTTTATGTGGTTTCCGTAGGGAATCTGATGCTAATGACGAAGATGAGTCCAAAGGAAGAGCAAGCAAGCGGCAAATGAAGCTAACTAATATTGGTTTCACAGGTGTAAAGAGGAAAAGTGAAGATATTGAGTCAAGTGGGAAAGGCCGTTGCAAATTCTTCCAAGCTCGTAAACTTGAGCTCCTCTCACAGTTCTGAAGGACACAATTCACATTTACTGATAGGATGTGAACTGTTGCTTCAAGCCGAATTCATCTGATATTAAATAGAACAGTGAAATTGGTTCCTTAGACATCCTTCCAGGATGGTGATTAGATTAGTTAGTTATAAAATGTTTACCAGATTTGTAACGCGATTAATGTGATTAACATCTTTTAAGGATCATCCATACGTGTTCCTCTTTGGTTACCATAGTTTTTGTGCTCGTCGTGTCTTCAGCTTGCAGCAACTAGAATATCTTCTGATTTCTGGGGACCACTAGCATCTCAAAGGACTATGAACGTCTCGTTATTCATGTAGTCACTTAAATTATCTGTTATTTCATGTGTTCCAGTTTGGTGTCTGATGTATCTTTCTAACTTGCTTCTAGCTTTAGAACTTGGATACAATTGGATAGTTCCACCTCATTGAGGATCACTCTGCTTAAGGTTATGTTGTGCATTTAAATCGAATACGCATTTGATGAGAATATGTTCTTTTTTAGATCTTGAACTTTGAGTAGATGGTGTGGAAGAATGAATTCTCACTTTCCTTCGATATCGAACATTTGGAAGGCTAAAGATATCACTTGTTAAAACAACCCCATAGAGAGTTAATTTGAACAACTGGCTATTAATTTATTTCATAGTTTAAGTTTTATACATCGTCAGTGTAATCGATTTTTTACTTTATCAGATCATTCAAAGGATATCTACGGGTAAGCTTCTTTAAAAGATGAGATTTAAAATAATTTTGGAATAAGACATGTATCCTACTATAACATGCAAAGATGACTTGACAGTGTAAAAATGACAATGTACGTTACTTAAATTCTTAATTTCAAAAGGTGCATTATATCTGACTGCTGAGCAAGAAGAGATAGCGACTGCGGCGTATCCAACCACAACATGAAAGGAATCTTAGCCATTTTTTTCTTTTCTTGATGCAATTAGAGATAAGTATACATCTGTAAGCTCCTCATTATCTCATGCAACACATCTATGGCTGGAAAGTCAGGTATCATTTGTCATCTTAAGATACCATTGTCTTCCACGACGTCTCTTATATTAATATTCACTTCAAGGGAAGAAAGTAAAGATAACTACTATAACAAAAAGGAAAAGTGTGAGAGTTGTTGCTTGTAGAACAAAGTAGCAGATGGGGCACGTCTATCTACTAATCTAAGTAGGAAAATACATGCTATACTTAGTCCCATTCATTTCTTATCGTTAGCAAATCACCTCATATATGTTCTTGTCAGTAATGACGCTCCAGTTTGAAAAGGGTGAATTCAATGTGTCCAAATCTTTCGACAAAAAACTTCAAATTTACCCCTCAACTTTTGAGGATGATTTTAAATCACCCTCAACTTGGAGCTCCTCGAGGTGTCAAGAGTAAAACGAAACTTTTTCCTAACAACGGAGATTTACTAGACTAATAGCCTGTTTGGCCAAACTTCTAAAATCAGCTCGTTTGAAAAGTACTTTTGGCAAAAAATTATTTATGTTTGGCCAATTAATTTAAAAAACACTTTTGAGCAGCAATTTGTTGTGTTTGGCCAAACCTTTTAAAAGTGTTTTTAAGTATATTTTTCTCAAAAGTACTTTTCAAAAAAGTGATTTTAGGCAAAAACTATTATTTTTAGCTTCTGAAAAACTGTTTGTGCTACTTCCCAAAAACACATATTTTCTCTCAAAAGCTTGACAAAACACACTCGCTTTTTTTAAAACAATCACTTTTAGAGAAAAATAAGTTTGACCAAACAGGCTAGAAAAGTCAAAGGAAGGACACAGATACTCAATTTCGAATCAATACAAAGATAAATTTAATCCTTTTCTCTCCTTAAAAATAGCAAATGCTGATGAAGTTGACCACTTGACTTAACTTTAAAGATTCCTAGAAGAATTTCTGGTAAAATTCATGATTTAATCGTAGAGGTCTCTCTTCATACATATTTGATGTGACAAATCTATATTTATAACATCTATAGAGACAAGTTACCTCGTTATGTGCTAATTTTATAAATTTCTTCTATTGTTTCCCTTCAAATTTCACCTTATAGCTGTAGTGATAAAACTCAATACAAACTTTAAAAATTTGTCTCCGAGTGAAGTAAAAAAAATTCAACAAACAATAGCCAAAAAAATATTCAACAAACAATAGCCACCTAAAGATCATCCAAATAAATCCCTCTCAAATTCTTCATTTAGTGTTGATATCTAAATAACTCTTTTAGCCAAAATGTACATTCAAGTCCCAAGAGAATGTTGGAACATGCCCCCTATAAAATCAGATGCAAGTGCATTCTGCTACACGCAAGCAACAGCAGTCGCACCTAATGAAACATGAGGTAAAAGATAGGAAGTGAGTTCAATCCAGTATGAATCCTTCTAAATCCAACATTGTTGTGTCTATGCCAGTTTGCGTAAAGTGAAGAAACATTGAGGGCAACTTCACGTATTAAGTCTTCATGCACCAGTCTGATACTTGGCTCGGTAATGTTAAGTCTTCATGAGATAAATCTTAAATCAGAAAAGCTTGCGAAAACTGCATTGATAAAGGCAACTTATAACAGCATCTCCGTTGAATCCGAACCGTATAAGAATCCTCTTTAGTCAGTCAAAGACATTTGGAATAACACCACAGTTACACTAATAATCAAGAAGCCCTCTTAGGAGGTGCCATATTTTTAATAAGAGAAACGGTTGTACCAATTGCAAATAATTGTACCACAAATCCTGCAGAACAAAGGCAGGGTCAATACATCAGTTGTATACAGCATATGATGAGAACCGGCTTTGCACCATGAAGCTCACCTAGTAGGACAACGGCAATGGCAATCTTTAGAGTCTCCAAACTTGTAAAATCTTGGAAAGCCTACACAATAACATCATTAGATTGTTTTAAGTCAAGCCAAAAAGATATCAAGAAATCAAAGAAAGAAGCAAATACACAATAACATCATTAGATTATTTTCCAACCTCATGGACAAATGAGATAGAACTATCAAGTGGTCAGTTTGATGCTTAAAAGAGGCAACCATAAAGTGAAAGGGTACAGAGAGAAAGGTGAACATAGAGCAGGGGATCTTCGACAAAGGATACAAAGGGAATACCAGGTGTTGAGGGTGATAGTAAGAAGGGGCAAGAATAGAGTGATAAGGAAGAGGAAGAGACAAGTGAAACCTTTTCTACTCTTTCCTCTTGTTTTGGGCATAAATAGATAAAAGTTGAGCCATAACAAGCTACCTTCCTTCAAACAAGAATCTTCCACAACCAGGATATATGGCTGTTGGGATAGTTCGGTCTCTCTGTGCATTAGCGAGTTGGGTTATACTCTCTCTTTAACCTTTCTCAAAAAAGGGTTGTGGATGAAGGACTAGTGAAATCAACTTATCTATTTTGGACTGCAAATTGACGAGCAACTACCAGCAAAACCATACTAGTGCAATAAAATTATCCATGGTGTAAATGGAGAAAATAATTCTATCGATCAGAACATCTCTTACAAAGTTAAGAAATATAAGTGCTGCTTCTTAGATTCTACGGAGCCATTTGGGCAACATTTGAAGTTGGACAAAAAACCATTTGAAGTCGAGATTGGAAATGGTTGGTGGAACTTGAGAATTTGTGAGTCTAAGTTGAAGATTTGAAAAACTTCACTTCAAATACCCCTTGAAACTACAATTTAAAATCTTGAACTTGGAGATTTTTTTTCTCCCTAAGTTTTGCGCCAAAACTCAAGCACTAACTTTTTAAAAAATAATTCCAAGTGAAGTTAAACAATTAAACACAGCGCCACCTAAAGATCTTCCAAGTAAATCCAGGTTCTCTTAGCTCAATCATGCCAAAGAATTGAGAGGTCCCTATTCAGCATACTTAGATATAAAGCAACAAGGTCATAAATACATTTCTGTCAATTACATCCTTGGAATGAATAACCACATTACCATACCTCCAATGAGAGATTGTTGATGGCAAGACATGCCATTGACAGCAGGATTGCCAACGATGACCCAAAGACATAAAACTTCAGAAAGTTGGACCGACTTTTCTTTCGACCTAATTATAACAAAAGAGAATGTCCAATTAACGGGTGAACGATTAAGTTAATTAGGTCACGAATGAGATCCAGTAGCAAACCTAGTTCTCCTGCCACAACAGACACGAAGCCAATCACAAGGGAAAAAATGGAAACTCTATCGGGAGACTCCTTCTTTGATAATGAAATAAATACATTAGCTGCTATCATCAATTGAGTGACAACCTGAAGTGCACAATGCAAACTTACAGTCAGAAAGACCACATTAATATGTTTGCAAGCTGTTCCTAAATATGCCACTTATAACCCTGGAAACGAGATAACTACTTTAGTTAAGCCTCCATTTGTCTTTCTTTCCTTTAGTTTTAAATACCAATATCCCAGTAAGAAAGAAATGACATAGGTACCAACAGATAAAAAAAAAACCCAGTATCCTATTAGACTAAACTAAAATGTCAATTAGTTAACGGTGGCACAATTCAAGTTGAGATGTATACAGTTATTGATGGATTAATAGCATCTTGAAGAACAACTAACTTCACAACTTGTTTTAATCCTATACCAATTCTGATTAAACCAACGATCTTTATGTAATAATAGATCAAATTCAATCTACAAACCTGAGCAAAGATCAATTTGGCCAGACGAGACTTTGCTTTTGCAACTTTTGTGTATCCTACCAGGAAAAAAAAAAGTAAGATTACAGAAAAAGGGAGATAAAATGAAAGTGAGAGTTGGGAAATGTAAAAGGGTAGACAATACTGGAATCGACGACCATGCGGTAGGAGAAATCAGAGCCATCGGTTCCGGAGGGCCTCCCTCTAACGGCTGCCCTCTGATTCATATTCACCAGTTTCTTTTCTCTCAACGTCAGATTGACGACTTCATGAAGCCCCAAGGTCTCTGTTGAACAACACAAATTCTCAAGTTCCACCAACTTTTTTCCAATATCATCTATATATATATATTTATTTGTGAGTGCAATATTTATATCATCTATATTCTCAATATTTATCGTCTATATTCTCAAGTTACATATAGACGATATAAATATTGTACATATTTAAGATTAGTTCGATCCGATGAAAAATGTCAAAAATTGAGATGATAGAGTACATGTTAGTGTTAAGCATGGTGAACAACCTAGAAAAGATGTTAAATGACCTGCTGAAATACGTCTACTTACATCTACTTACAAAAAGTAGATAAATATGTAAAAATATAAATTCGGTCACTATATTTATTACTCCAAATTCAAGAACATAACCATTTTCAATCCCACTAAAATAAATGTAAAAGTTGTATGTTTCATTTAGATATGAATCTTAATTTCAGTTTGAATAAAGTCTTTAAAATATTACTTCTATTTCTTTGGTTACCAGTGAACTTTTTATTTGTTTACCTGCTTTTCTTGTGGATGTAATGTTTTCTATCCTCTGGTCTTCTTTTTCTCATGAAGTACTAATGAATTTTGTAAAAGGCATCAAGAAGATGCAACTTTAACAAGACAATATAAGTACAAAAAGACAATGTTAGCCCTTTCATGTTCTCCATTCTTTGGTTTTATGTAATTTGTATTTTGTGTGTTTGAAGTTCTACTTGAGTGGTTTTCTTTTTTGTTTGCATGTGGTTTCCCCCCTCAATTTCCAAGTTTCTTCGCTTATTGGGACATCTAGCAATATGATCTAACATAAATTTTGTCCCATATATCACAATCACCAAAGCGAACACCATCAACCATCACCAATCTAAAATGTTACCACGCTTTAGAAGTCAATTTCGTTTTTCTAGTTTTAGTCACTTCATTGGACCTTGTATAGGCCTTTGACTCTCACTATTAATGGAAGAAGTACTAGAAGATGAATACATCGGATTTGTTTGTCTTGATACTACATGCTTATCTTTTTTGATAAGGAAGTTTCAACATTGACCTGTCCACAGGTTCGCCTATGGAAACCGAGAGTACATACTTATCTATAAAAACATAGCCACATTATCAATTAAACAAAGAGGTATTGAAGAGAAAGCACGCATTAACAATGGCAACTTTGTTTGGGAAACAAAACGTCATATTACAGTAAAGTTCTGAGTCAACAAACTGCTTTCTTCAGTTTCTCTGCTCCTACTTGACAACATTATTTATCCAGACACAACTACTTCAACAAACTTTAAGTTAACAATATAGTAAGATGCCCCTGTCTTACCATTAAGAATCTTACTGATTTCTACTCAAAAATAAAAAAGGGCAGCCCGGTACACAAAACATCTCATGTTAGCAGGTCTGGAAAAGGGCCGCACCCAAGGGGTGTGATGTGGACGACCTAACCTAATGCAAGCATGACTCAAACCTGTGACCTATAGATCACACAGAGAGACAACTTTACCGTTGCTCCAAGCGTCAGTAATTCGAATTATACTCCCTCTGTCCCAAAAAAATTATCTTAGTTTGACTTGACACGAAATTTAAGAAATAAAGGAAGACTTTTGAAATGTATAGTCCAAAATGATATTTTTGTGGCTGTATAAATTATTTCTAAATATAAAAATGTGTCAATCTTTTTGGGACGGACGGAGTATTTCTTTGTTCAAAAGTTTTGTTTAATCACTCCATAGTATATATAAAAAGAAACTGGTGCAAATCCTGAGACCAACTGAACTAAGTAATTATTTCATGACATTACTGTTTGGATGACTTAATGCACAAAATGGGACCCAAACTCTTCAATAACGTAACTTTCATTGAATCTTGAAAAAGGAACAACCAAAGATAAGAACCCCAGATCAAGAAAACCTTAAAAACATATTTTTGTTCAAACAAAGGTAGATTTGAATCAAACAACCAAGAAAAATTTCAGTAAGACAATAAAAGAATAGAGAAAAAAGAATGAGGTGTAAAGTTAGAGTATTACCGAGAATTCAGAGAATGAGACTGTAAGAATCAATTGTTCAGAGGTTGCTTCAGCAAGGTGAAAACTTTGTTTTAGATAAGTGAAATGACAAAAGGGTCCCTTATGTTTGAGGAAGATAATGGTCCTTTATACTTCTGATCAAATTTGATCTTTTAAGTTTGTCAAAAATGAATCAATCCTCTATGATGTCATGTCAGTATATGATATATACCATAGAGGTATCATAGGGAATTGAATAGTGTTTTTTTGAAGAAACAATCATTCCTCTATGATACCCTGTCAGTATATGATATATATCATGTGAGCATCATAGAGGATTGAGTAGTGTTGGAATGAATATGTCATCTATGATACCCTATCAGTATATGATATATATCAGGTTGGTATCATAGATAACTGAATGTTTTTCTTGAAGGAATGAACCGACAATCCTATATGATACACTGTCATTATATGATATATATCATGTGGGTATCATAGTATACTTCAACGGTATACTTCAAATGCTATTGATTTGATATGCTATATGTTAGATTATTTTTTTAGATATAGGGTAAAAATAAAAAATAGAAAATAAAAAGGATAATATATCAGTGATTTTTTTTTTTTATTGTATAAAAAACAAAAATAAAAGAGCCAAAAGGTGCGTAGAATTAGATTATGAAAAAATATAAAGAAAAATAATAATTTGAAAAAAATTAAATTAGAAAAAAGAAGAAAGAAGTAAATGAAAATCACCAGAAATTAAAAAAGAAGAATAAATAAAAATAACAAAATAGGTGAATGAAATTAGATTATGGAAATAAATAAGAAAAAAGAAAAGAAAAAATGAAATTAAAAAAGGAGAAAAAAGTAAATGAAAATCACCAAAAATTTTAAAAGAAGAATAAATAAAAATAGCAAAAAAAAAGAAGAATGAAATTAGATTATGGAGATAAAAGAAAAAAAACAAATGACATAAAGAAATAAAAAAAGAAAGAAAATAGAAAAAAAAAATGAAAAGAAAGGAGTTAGAATTAAACATAAAATCAGATTATGGTGAAAAAGAAAATAAAAAATAGTATGATTTGGAAAAAAATTAAATGAACAAAAAGGAGAAAAAAAAAAGAGAAAAAAGAAAAGAAGAAAAGAAAGAAAAGAAGATAAGAATTAGGGAAATAAAAAGGAAAAAAACGAAAAAAGAGACACTTAAACTACAAAAACTACAATAGGTATAAAGAGTAAATAATTTGGGGATATAAATATAAGGGGTATGGAAGGATAATTATTTTATGTGTAATGGACATTGATGTTCTTTTCCCTTATTTATTTAACTCATTTTGAACCGCATATATTCAACTCAACCAATCCATCTAACACTCATAACCTTCTCTATCAAAGATTTGGAGGGAAAGAATATTACTTGTCTAACCTAACATAGAGTCGTACTTTGAACAATTAGCTACAATTTCAAAAGGTACATTACCTTTGACTGCTGAGCAAGAAGAGATAGAGACTACTGCATATCCAACCGCTAGAAGAAAAGAATCTTACATGCATTTTTTCATTTTCTTGATGAACTAGACATTATTAAGTATACGTCTTTAAGCTTCTCATTATTTCATACACAAATCTATGGCTGGAAACTCAGGCATCATTTGTTATCTTTATTCCTTTCCCCTATAATATTCATTCCAAGGATAACTACTTCTAATAAAGGTAAAAGGGAAGAGTTGTTGCTTTTAGCTAGCACGTCTACATATCTCTACTAATCTAAGTAGGAAAATACATGCACTTGACTATGAGTTAGGATTTAATTAAGAGTTGGTGATGGAGTGGTAAGTATTCCTTCATTCTTAACCACTAGTCTCGGGTTCAAGTCATGAGTATGAAGTCGCCTTTGTGCATTTGCTAGGAAGCGTTTTACCTCCCAATATAAGATTTTCCGGCACGAATCTAGATTTAGACGGTCCCGGTGCAGATGTTGGACACTGGATAGGGAAAAAAAAGACTATGAGTTAAGTTTTATACTTTAAAAGGGAAAGATTAGTTTATATAGGAGATAAGGGTCAAAAACACACCCCAACTATAATTTTTTTTTGAGTTTCATACCTAAACTATCAGAAGGTTGAGAAAACTACCTAAACTATCACTATTTAGTTTGCAAAACACACTTTAAATTATTCTTGAAAGGCATGTGATCTACACTTTTCATTTGGGATAAGGCATCATTACCCCCTCACCTAGTAGCGTTTTTGCTACGACACACCTTACCTAATTTTTGGTCCTATTACCCCCCTAAACTATTTAAAATCGTAATATTTTACCCCCTAAACGCTGATGCCCACTCTCATATGGGAGAGTGACATACACTCTCCTTGCCACATGTGCATTTATTTATTTTCTTTTAAAAAAAATCAGCTTACGTGTCAATTTTTAAGAATAAAAAAATAAAAACTGATTTTTCTTTTAAAATTTTTATTTTTAAAACCCGTTTTAAAAAAAAAAAAACTGAAAATGCGAATTAAAAAACTGATTTTTCTTTTAAAAAATTTATTTTTAAAACCCGTTTTTAAAAAAATAAATAACTGAAAACGCGAATTAAAAAACTGAATTTTCTTTAAAAAAATAAATTTGAAACCCTTTTTAAAAAAAAAATTGAAAATTTGATTTTTGTTAAAACCCATATGTTCTTTTTTTTAAAAAAACAAAACTGAAAACATGAATTTTTTTAAAAAAATATGGAAAAATGGATTTGTTAAAAATATGGAAAGCTTGATTATTTTTTTTAAAATGTCTTAAAAGATCTTGATTTTCATGATTTCATTTTCTTAGGACACTTTTATTTTTCAAATAAAATCTGGAAAAAGTGTTTTTCTTGTCAAAATTTGAAAAAAAAACTGATTTTTATAAAATTTTGAAAAAATTAATTATTTTTTTAAAATGTGGAAAACTAGATTTATATTCATATTTTAAGAAAATACAGATTTTTAAGAAAAAAATTTAGTTTTCCCGTTTTTTATGTTTCTCACTCTCTCAAGGAGAGTGAAACACACTCTCCTTGCCACGTCAACCTTAAGGGGGTAAAATATTACGGTTTTATATAGTTTAGGAGGGTGATGGGACCAAAAATTAGGTAAGGTGTATCGTAGCAAAAACGGTACTAGGTGAGGGGGTAATGATGCCTTATCCCCTTTCCATTTTATATAAAAATGTTGCCAAGTGTTGTCCACGTGGATAAATAATGTCACAATGGCACCTACATGGAAATTAAAAAAAAAACTATTTGTTTTAAAAAACAAACTGAAAAATAATAATTTTTGTAAAAAAAATTCAAAAATTATAGAAAATTAAAAAAATAGTTTAAAAATGGATTTTTTTTTTAAATAAGAAAAAATTTCACTTTTTTTTTAAATCAACTTTTCCATTTTTTAAATCATTTTTTGTTTTTTATTTTCTAAATTTTTTGATTTTAAAAAAAAAATATATATATACAGTTTTTTTTATAAAAAATATTATTTTTTAATTTCCATGTAGGTACCAAGACAACATTACTTATGCCACGTGGACAATTTTTATGAGAAAAATTCAGCTTCACTTGCCTTTTGGAGAGTGAGTTCACATATTTAGTTCAGGTGTGTTTTACAAACTAGATAGTGATAGTTTAGGTAGTTTTCTCAAATTTATGATAGTTTAGGTATAAAACTAAAAAAAAAAGTGATAGTTAAGGTGTGTTTTTGACCCTTATATCTTTATATAGATAATGCCTTAGAATCCAAAACAGGATAAAAGAAAGCTTGGAAAAGGTATAATCTGATGTGTATTTATTATAACCAATTTATGAAAGCAGTGGGCTATATATAGTTATATGGATTATATTCTAATGCCAGTACAGATGCTAATGCTATTGCTAGTGTGACAAAAAAAAAAAAAAAACAAACTAAAATAGATAAAGATTATCTTTGTCATGGTCGTATTCTGTCTGCCTTGTCCAGCAATCTTCGTGATATTTTTTGCACTACAAAGACTGCTCGTGAATTGTGGGATGCATTAGAAAAGAAATATGGAAAAATAGGATGAAGGTCTAGATAACTATCTTATTTCAAAATACATGGATTTTAAAATGACTGATTACAAGCCTGTAGTAGAACACGCACAATTTTTTCAACTTCTTATTCATGAATTAACTCAAAAGAAGATTGAAGAAGCTTAATCGGAATGAATAATAATTTTTCTTCTATGATCAATCGATATAAACATCAATAACTCCGAATGGATCAGCTTCTCCTCAACAAATAAGTGCTTGGGTCACTAAAATCCTGGATAATGGAGAGATAGTTGGAGAGGTAACAAAACCCTATACTTTTCATTACAAAACGGAAAAAAGATGGATTATTTTGTGAAAGAATTTTTGGTCCTATAAAAAGCGGAATTTGTGCTTGTGGAAATTATTCTGTGAAAAATTCCATGTTGGCGTTTTGATTGAGAAACTTCCTCCAAAATGGAAATCTTTTGGTTTGTCCCTAAAACACAAACGGGAGACTCTAACTATGGACAATTTAATTGTTGCTCTTTAAATTGAAGAAGGCGACGAACATGGCTCAAGAGTGTCTATACAAAGCCCCTCTCTTCTTCACTCAAAGAGGCGCGCTCTTCACCCGCTTAAAGGGAAGACTCTCCACCACCGGACCTAAATGCTCAATCTCCCGCAGGTGGGAAGCGTAGGTCCTTTGACTAAGCACCTTGCCCACTGGAAAGAACATCAAGCCCCTAATATCGTGCCTCTTCGCAAGAAAAGACTCAACCGACCACTCCCGGTTGTCCTGTTCAATCCGTTGTTCTTCTGTCTGAGGCAAAGGCGAATCCCTTTTACTGTATACGGTCGAGCAATCCAAATCGTAGTCAGTGGCCATTATTTGATTGAGTACGACGTGATCTGCTAGTCGCGTTAAACCATCCAAAGAAGTACCGTAAATGCGCTCAACAGCAATCATTGACTCGTTAAGTGAAGTTAAAAAGTAGCAGCCTATTACGTTTTTTCAGGCCCCTTTGATATCTTATTAGTCAAGCGCTAGCGCCCCTTTAGAGTCAGTCTTTTCTGTTATCAATGAAACCGAAAGAAAGAAAAAAACAACAAAGAGATAAAGACAAAATGTCCAATGAGTTTGAAAATAAAGTAAACATTGTTGAAGGGAAAACCTCAAGTTCGAAAAAGAGGAAATCTTCCAAGGATAATAATTTCTTGAAGAGAAAATTTGATATTAACAAGAAAAGAAATACATTTTGTTTTGTTTGTGGAAAATCGAGGCACATGGCAAGAGTTTGTCGACACCACAAAAGCCAGAAAACATCTAAGGTACCGACGTCACAAGTGAATGTCGTGACTAGTCAAATTGACGAAAGGTATGTTTCAACCATTCCTATGATCAATTAATATGTACATCTATAGATTGGTGGATTGACACTGGTGCAATATTCATGTATGTGCTGACCCATCTATCTTTTCAAAGTATCATATCATTGACGGGAAAATCGTAAACACTAGTAATGTTGCAGTTGCAAAAGTCAAAGGAGAAGGAAGGATAAATTTGATGTTGACTTCGGGAAAGACTTTGACGATTCATAAAAAGCAACACGTGCCAGATGTTAGGAAAAATCTTATTAGTGATTCTCTTCTTATTAAGGATGGTTATAAGTTACTATTCGAGTCTAATGAAGTTGTACTTGGTAGAAATGAGTCTTTTGTGGTAAGGGATATGTATTTGAGGGTCTATTTAAATTAAATGTTTCAAATGTTGTTTGTTCGTGATGATAGTAGTAATATAAAAAATAGTACTAATTTTTTGCTTTTCAATATTTCTCATGATTCCTATGATATATGGCATGGTCATTTAGGACATGTTAATAATACTTCAATTAAGGGAATGATGAATCTGAATCTTATTCCAAAATCTAATATAAATTTGCATGAAAAATGTGAAACTTGTGTGCAATCTAAATTACCTAGAAAACCTTTTAAATCTGTGACTAGAGAATCTAGTATATTAGGATTGGTGCATAATGGTGTTTGTGATATTCAAGTTTACTTTAGAAATGGCAAAAGATACTTTGTGATATTCATAGATGATTTTTTCAAGTATTGTTATGTATTTCAAATTCGAACAAAAAATGAAGTGTTGGCTATGTTTACTTCATATAAAAATGAGGTTGAAAATTAAAAGGAAAAGAAAATAAAGATCCTTTGATCAGATAGATTTATGCTGAATTTTCTAATTTCTGTAGTGAGAATGGAATCATTCCTCAGTGTCTCCTCCTTATACACCTCAATCAAATGGTGTTGCAAAGAGGAAAATAGAACTTTATTAGATATGATAAATTAGATGTTCTCATGTTCTGGAGTCCCTAATAATTTTTGGAATGAGGTGTTAGTGTCAGCATGACATATTCTAAATAGAGTTCCTCATAAAAATTTAGAGAACACTCCATATGAATTATGGAAAGAGAGGAAACCAATTTTGAGTTATTTAAGAATGTGAGGGTGCTTGGTAAAAGTGAAGATTTCAGAAATTAAAAGGAAGAAACTAGGACAAAAAACGGTTGATGGAGTTCTTGTGGGCTATTCTCAGGATAGTGTTACTTATAGGATTTTAGTAATAAAATCTGAAATCGCAAATATAAGTGTCAACACTATCATGGAGTCAAGAGTTGTTGTATTTTTTTGAGGATATTTTTCCTTTTAAAAGTACATTGAATAAACCAAATCCTTCTAATTGCACTCCAAATTTGGTAGAGCATGGTAAAGAAGATGAACACAACGTAGAAGGTCTTAGAAGAAGCAAACGAGCAAAAGTAGAGAAACATTTTGGACATGACTTTTATACATATCTAAGAAGAAGATCCTCGAAATTTTAAAGAAGCCACGTCATCTATAGATTCAGTATTTTGGAAAGATGCCATAAATTCTGAAATGAAGTCTTCACTTGATAATAAGACATGGATTCTGACTGAATTGTCAAAGGGGTGCAAACCTATATGCTATAAGTGGATATTTAAAAAGAAACTTAAGCCAGATAGGTTAATAGAAAAGTTTAAGGCAAGATTTGTTGCAAAAGCTTATTTCAAAAAGAAGGGTTTGATTATTTCGACACTTATTCTCCTATAGCAAAGATGACAACCATTCGAGTGTTGTTAGCTTTGGCATCCATATATAAATTGGAGATCCATAAAATGGATGTTAAAACTGCCTTTCTAAATGGTAATTTAGAAAAAGAGATATATATAAAGCAACTAGAGAGATTTGTTATACCTGGACAAGAAAATAAGATTTGTAAATTAATAAAATCTTTATATGGGTTGAAGCAAGCCCCCAAACAATGGCATGAGAAATTTGACCAAGTCATATTATCAAATGGGTTTACGATAAATGATTCAGAAAAGTGTGTTTATAGCTATGCCCGTGCACAAATCGATTCAATCCAAATTTCCAAACCGATTCGAAACAATTCGGATAATTCAATTTGGATAATACAATTCGATTTCAATTTACAAATGCAATTGTAAAATATTACGGTTTAACGGTTCAGATACAGTTGGCTTCAATTATCAACCGAACCGATCCGAACAAACCGAATTTATATGACACTAGTGACTAATATGACTAATTTGGGTATATATAATGTGGTGTTGGCAGATTTGTATGCTTGCACAAGTTGTCAAGCTCTTGTTTTGCTATTTATATGCTATTATGCTTGCAAGTTTATGATTTTTTTTTTGTTATAATGTTGCAAATTTAGGATCTCATTATTTTTTGTTATGTTTACTCTAAAACTGAAATGAAATAGTTATTTGTTTAAATTTCGAATAAACTGAACAAATCAATTTGTGTAACCGAACCGAAATAATAAAAAACGAATCGAATTGAACCTAGAATGGATCGAGTTTGGGTGAGAATTTTAGAAAGTCGAAATTCGAAATTTCAACTCGATGATGGCCAAAACCGAACCGAACCGATTCGTGCATAGGCAATTATAGCAAGACTTATGAACTGGGATGTGTTATATTATGTATGTATGTTGATGATATTCTCATCTTTGGCAGCAACTTGAATATTATTAAAGAAACCAAAGCTATTTTGTCAAATAATTTTGATATGAAAGATCTAGGAGAAACAGATGTTATAATGGAATTAGGATTCAACGAGATCCTATGGGTATTACAATTACTCAATCGCATTATGTAGAGAAAATATTGAAGAAATTCAATAAGTATGATTGTAAACCTGTGAGTACCCCTTATGACCCAAATGTGAGACTAAGGAAAATGTTGGTGAGCCTGTTTCTCAATTGTTGTATTCCCAAATTATTGGCACACTTATGTATCTCACAAATGCTACGTACTAATCCTGACATAGCACAAGCTGTGGGAAGGCTAAGTAGATACACAAGTAATCCTAATGAAAATCATCGGATGGCATTAGAGAAGATATTAAAATACTTAAGAGGTACCATATCACTTGGTATACATTATCCAGGATATCCTGCTGTGCTTGAAGGCTATAGTGATGCAAAACTGAATTTCTGATTTAGATGAAACAAAAACTACCACTAGATATGTGTTTACATTAGGTGGGGGTGTAGTTGCATGGAAATCCTCCAAGCAAACATGCATTTCTCGATCCACTATGGAATCTGAGATGATAGCCTTAGATGCAATCGCAGAACATGCAAAATGGCAAAAAAAAAAATTACTAATGGATATTCCAATTATTGAGAAGCCAATTCTTGCAATTTGTATTCACTGTGATAATCAAGTGGCTATTGCAAAATGCAAGCAAAAGAACTCAAATGAGCAAAAAGGACATCTCCGCTTGAGGCAAAAAAACAATTATGAGTTCGATTAAAAATGGAGTAATCACATTGGATT
This sequence comes from Lycium barbarum, assembly GCF_019175385.1. NCBI lineage: Eukaryota > Viridiplantae > Streptophyta > Magnoliopsida > Solanales > Solanaceae > Lycium > Lycium barbarum. Next base: position 12,261,643 of record NC_083346.1, on the reverse strand, counting down.
ACATTCCTTCTTCGAGAAACACCGCGGATCCGCTGACGAAAGGACTTGCTAAAATACAAGTCATAGTGTTCTCAAGAGAGATGGGACTGAGCCCCAAAATCTGTAATTACTAATAGTGGCAACCCAACTTTACTGATTGGAGATCCCATGACGAAGGTTCAATGTGGTAACAACAAGCTATTAAGTAATTGGAGAAGTGCCATAATTTTTCTTACTTTCTTAGTCCCATCGAGATTTTCATGGTACTTAATGTAACGGCTAGGAAGAGCACATGTTTTGAATGAATTCATAGCATAATATGCAGGATCTGCTTCCGTTACACATATCCTTGAAGAATTCACCTATTTGAGTGTGATTGTGAGGCCGCAACCTATGAGATTGGGCTTTTCTCTAGAGCACTCAAGAATCAAGATACTGCGCAAGGCCGTTAAAGCGAACTCAATAAAAATCTCATATAATGTGTATGATGAAATGAAGCGGACTAAAAGGTTCTAGTTCAAGACTCAAGGTCACTATGTTCCTTCCGATCATATTTTCTCATACTAAGTGAGGTTCAAGTCCACAATACACCTTCACTGATTGCATTATAAAAGGCTTCTTTGTTATCCTAGAATTCTTGAATCATGTGGGAGATTGTTAGTTAATTTTAGGTGATTCAAAATTCCTAGTGTGAATAGGTGTCTTCTATTCTCAGGGGTTGCAACTTTTCTTTGAAAAGGCGTGTTAGGTTTTTCTACACCTTATATATAGTAGGTTTCCTGTAGATTTTCAGCACTTAGAAAATATTCCAGCATTACAAATATTCTAGCAGTACAAAATTCCTGCAACATAAAATTCTACATTCTGCCTCTTCTTTTTCTACAGAAAGCACTTGAGAGATTAAGAGTTCTTCGGAACTTTTATTTGAGTACACATTAAAAGTTCCTGAGTGTTTCGTTGTATCTTGGGAGTAGAACGTCATTCGGATATTGCACCCGGATAGAGGCGAATTTCTACTCTGAAGAGAGCGTCAACCATAGCGTGCCTCGAATCGGTTTTTCACTTCCAATAGTTATATCTTCCGTTATTGTTAATTGTTAATAGTTGTATCTTGTGTGTCATTGTTTGTTCTTCTTTTAGTATTTTCATCTTTTTTGTAGAGTACATTTTTTCCAACACTGAACTAGTATAAAGCTTATCAAATCAACATCTTATACAGGGGAAGTTTAGGAGAAAAAGAGGAAAAGTAAAAGACATAAAAAGCACATCCTAACAATTCATCTCCGCGGCCTAATCAAAGTCTAGGCAAAAACAGAGTACACAACAATCACTAGACAGGTCAACATGGTTTTCAACCTTTTTCATGTACAACAAAAACACAATTATAACCTAAGTAGATCAAGACAAGGGTCAAAGCTCGATGCCAAACATGCCAACGGCTCAGAATGAGACGAGTCAGAGATCCAGAACGACCTCATTGTAATGTGTTATGCGATTTGCTCGTGGTCTTTAAATACAAAGGCAAGCGAAGAACATTGTAGCGAATAAGACTAGATGTTGATTGTGGCTTTTGTGGCTGCTTGCAGCACCGCGATGACGATTGTGGTGAGCATTTGCAGCATAAACTGGTATGAAATTTGATCCTTGATTCGAAGGAGATCGAGATCCATCGCCATTTACTTCCCCTCCATTTCCTCTGCCACCACCAACATGAGCCTCTCCAACATGGCCATATTTGTTGTTAACAGCTATGGTTGTCTCTCCATCAACATTATGATTATTATTAAGTTGTTCAGCTACTATTACTTCTTCGTTATCTGCAATAGAAGAAGGTTTATGTGAATTAAAGATTGTACAATATATATCAATTATTATAACAATATTAACAGAGGTTGACTCAGAATTTAAACTTGACAGGATTCAACCTTTAATGTTCTCACCACTAAACCCAATGCATTTATACTATTATGGGGTTCAAAATTTAGTATTTGTTTGAAATTTCACTGAAATCCTCAAATGTCATCATATTGAGAAAAAGATATTCGACTTCAAATAAACTAAGGCACCTTAAAATAAGGAACACAAAGAAAGAGCCCCCATCCCCCACCCCTCAAGAAAAGTGACAATTGGTTAAAGATATGGCTTTTATATACAACAAATATACGGAATACACTAATAATAACAATTATGCCTCAATTCCAAGTAAGTCGGGATCGGCTATATGAATCATCAATGACTATGTCACTTTGTTAAAGCTCATCTCAAGCCATTATTAAGCAAAATAAATTAAAAATAAGTACTAAAAGTTCAGTATATACAATACACGGAAGATAAGGAGCAAGAAATTTTCATCATATTAGTATACTCCAACACCTGTGGGCAATCTATTGTTTATATTTATTTAATAGTAGTATTTTTTTTCCATCATATATACAGGATTTAAGTCATTTACGAGTTCATTTAGTTACTGAGTTCAAATAAATCCATTGCTTGTTGACTAAATCTGCCCCTACTTTCCTCCTCTATGATTCAGATGAAAAAAGGAAAAGAAATATAGAACTTTAAAATAGGGTAAAATACAAAGTTTTCCTTCCAATTTAAGTAACTGGATCAAATTATGAAAAGTAGCACTTCAACAGTTTGACTTAAACTGAAAGAGGAGAAAGTACAATTCTACAAAATTTGCATAAGCTCAAGAACACGAAGGCAAAAAAAAATAAAAAATACTAGATATAAAGGAGTATAAAGGGGAAAAAGATTACCAGAGGGCAAAATCCTGGCTTGATAAAAACCGCATGAAAAGTAGAAGGCCAAGAAGAAGAGAAGTATCATTTTATTGGTTCCCATTTTTGCTGTCTAAATTCAAGAACTCCCATGCAGAGAACTTTGATCTTATTTCTTTTGTATTCTAAATATTTCCCACTGTTTTATAGCCTTTGTTTGTTCTTCCTGAATCGATCTGCTCACTCTAAACAAAAAACCTTTATTAAAGTTAGAAAAGACAATAATTTATTGCCTGTGTTAAGTGATCTTATCAGTTATAGTAAAAAGAGTTGATAAGTGGGGACTGAATATATGTGATACGAATCTTAGGACACGGTTTCTTGTCTGAAATTATTGATTTGCCTAAACCTACGGGCGTATGCAAGCAGTATTGATTTATTATGACAATTTAACTAGCAATTAATTTAGGTTTAGAAATGTATTGGTTTTGATGCATAACTTCTTTTATAAAATATCAGCGTGTTGTGTATATCAACAATAGTATCAGTAATTGCGCTGACAAGGTAGCGGTTATATTATTTTTATTTTTATAAAAATATTATTTAGATACACATATATAAAGAATTATTTTTGAAGCGCTGTTGGATGACACGTATTGGTATTAACCTACACCCCACTTTTTTTTTTATTTGTTGGAGTGACCTTTGATAAGAAAGATTTGGTGAGTATTGGATGTTACCCTTCCAGAATATAATTGAGAATGATAGCTCACCAGTGAGCTAACGAAAAGTTTTATGGCGGGTGAGACACAAATATGATTTGGCATGTGAGGAAATTTTTTTATTAAAAAATAATAGTGTGTGAGTCCCATTTCTATTAACCCTTTCATCCTTACTTCTTGGTGCTATTTTTTTCTTTTTTTTTCCAGTGGTCATGAAACATTATTGGTGCTATTTGTGGGCCGCTTCTCTACTTTTACAAATCACAAATGAAATTAAATGAAAAGAAAACACTGCATAATACGTACAATAGAAATCAAATGAAAAGAAAACACGGCATAATACGTATAATAGAAATGGTGGGAGCTTTTCACCATTTTCCATCCTTTTATTTGGGATCTTTTCAAATCACATCTAAATCAAATAAAGTAAATTTCACCCAAAAAAAATACATCATTGCTAATCAGTGCACTCTCAAAGAGACACCCAAAAGTCAAGTAAAGTTACAAGAAACTCTCTTCTAAATGTATAAATCTATAAACTTATTTCTTCTTTTTGTTTTTCTCTTCAAATAAATTGTATTTGTATAATCACATTCTGTTGTCAAATTTTCAAATAAGAAAATGAAGAGCTAAACCTTATTTTGGTACATATATACCACCAGGATAAAATGGAAGTGGCAGGAGAAGATCCAAGTAATTGAGCTAGATTTAGACAGAAAAAATCAAGATCTGGAACTAATTTTTTATTCTCTTTTAGCAGCAGATGTCAACTTTTTCTTTTAGTATCAGCAAGGATGACAACCAAAATTGAACACCAATCTTCAAAGAAAGTGCATGTTTAATTTACCATGGCTAGACGTGTAGTTTTAATTTTTGAAAAAATTAGTTGGAACAAAATTTCCATTATTTAGTTGAGAAGGAAGAAGATGGAACATTGAGCTGAAGAAGAAAAGTCATTTCCTTTTCTTTGGAATGAAGAGTCCGGAATCAAAATGTCCCCAAAAAAATCACTTTGAACCAAAATACCCCAATAAAAAAAAAGTTACAAAACTATCTTTAGCGCAGTAATTTACTGCGCAAAAGCAGTTCACGGAGACGGAGCCGTTAACTGCTTTAGCGCAGTATTTTGTTGCATTATAGAAGCTGTTAAAAAAAAAATTATAACGCAGTAAAATATTGTGTTATAGAAACAGTACCCAAAAAAAAAAACTGGCCAACTTTATTTTTTGCAACACTGAGTGTTTTTTTCCATACTTTGACCAATGATTAGTCGTGTGTCAAGACTCTGAAACGTCAATATTTTATATAGAACCTGATTTTTAAAAGTTGGCTCGGCCAAACCGCCTTGCGACAGTTTTTCCGCATAGATCTCGGAAAACTACGCAAGTTAAAAAAACGCGTAAATCAAACGTCCGAGCGCAAAGTTATGACCATCTAAAGTTTGACCACTTTACAACTATCTTTTCTCCCTATATTTTTTAGAATTATATTTATATTCAAAATAAAGTTATGTCTTGATTAAAAAATAAAACAAAACCTTAAAAAATAAAACACTTAAAACAAAACTTACTTCGGGTACCTTTTCAACCCCTAAAACGACGATCCGAACGTTTACGTATCCTTGACGTATTGAGTCTACATTATAGTATGCAGAAAAAAATATTAGTTTCTATATAAAATATTGACGTTTCAGAGTCTTGACACACGACTAATCGCTGCTCAAAGTATGGAAAAAACACTAAGCGCTGCAAAAAAAAGATTTATTAAAATAAGATGTTGCGATCTTTTTATGCAAAAAAAAAAAAAACACTAAGTTCCTTAAGGGTGTTATTTTTTAATGCGTAACTTTCTTTCGAATATGTTGCAAAAAAAAAAATTCGTGTAAATCGGACGTCCGAGCGCAAAAAACCGCGTATATTCGAAATAAAGTTACGCTTTAAAAAATAACACACTTAAATCTAAACCTAAAAATAAAAAACTTTAAGCTAATGACAACAAGTCTTCAAACAAAAATGGACGTCTATGTATATAGAAAACTTAAACCTAAAGTTTACAAACAAAACTTACTTCGGGTACTTTTTCAATCCCTAAAATGACGATCCGAACGTTTACGTATCCTTGATGTATTGAACCTACATTATTGTACGTAGAAAAAAAATCAGGTTCTATAGAAAATATTGACATTTCGGAGTCTTGACACACGACTAGTCATTGGTCAAAGTATGGAAAAAAACACTAAGTGTTGCAAAAAATAAAGTTGGCCAATTTTGTTTTTGTACTGTTTCTATAACGCATTATTTTACTGTGTTATAGATTTTTTTTAACTGCTTCTATAACGCAGTAAAATACTGCGCTAAAGCAGTTAACGGCTCCGACTCTGTGAACTGCTTTAGTGCAGTAAATTACTGCGCTAAAGCTAATTTTATAACATTTTTTTGTTGGAATATTTTAGTTCAAAGTGATTTTTTTTGGACATTTTGATTCCGGACCCTCGGAATGAACGAGCATTAAAGAGTAAGTGGACCCCCAATTTAATATATTTTTATTTAACACAAATCTGCTGGGAACATGTCACTTTAATATTTCTCTCTCTTCTTAGCCTTAAAATAGAGAAGAGGCCCACAGTCCACTTGTCACTTAATGAACCCCTCACACAAATATTATATGGCATATCTCACACATAATAAAAAATTTCTGAGCTAACCCTTGTTTCTTAATAATCTCACCTTTCCAGCTTGAGGACCAAAGATCAATGATATGACACGTAAGAAGTTACTAGTCTAAATTGTAAAAATAAATAATAGATAATTCAAATTCTCGTAGTATAATAATTAAAATTTTGGAAGTATATGGTATTCACAAAATATTAAATTAGAGTACTTTAATTCCAAAAATTTACCCGAATTCATGGTATATTTCTTGACGAAGTTGTGTGGAAGTTGTTTACCCTGGATTCAGGAAACCAATTGAATTTATAAGTGTGTATAGAATATGTGTTTGAATCTCAATTAATGTCGTGGGGGATAGAGTATATGGATGTTATATAGGAACACAATTGATGAAGAGTGTTAATGCTTGTTGAATGACGTGCAATATTGATTCGAGGAAGTACAATAAGGATGCAAATGGTCACTATGGAATCAGATTTTAGAGAGAAAGAGAGAAAGATTGAATATATGTTTTGGTGTTACAAGTGTTCTTGAAAATGAATGAGCCAACCTCCCCAAAGGAGGAGAATGGGTTCTATTTATAGTGTTGCCTCCAAGGGCCTTATACAATTCAAGCCATTAAAATAATAATACTAAGGACAACTCTGAATGGATTTGGTAGGATTAGGTTGACCGTACGGTCTGACACACGTATGGTTGGTGGTTGACCACTACAGAACGCCACTGACATATGGCTCGTGTGCAACGGCTGTACCGGACCAACGACCCAGATACTCGGGGTAACGGCCTTGAGCGACTCGGTGATGGAGGACCCGGACCAACGGTCATCCCAATCCGTTCCGGACAAGCGTTCCTCCAGTTCAGAGTGAAAGTCTTCATGTATGCTCTCGCTCCCTTCTTCCTCCGGTTCACCGATTCACCGGTTTGAATCATATCCGGTTTTTACCGTATACAGATAGCCCCCACACTTCCCGGATCACCGATCTATCGGAGTAACGGGAAGTGGATAAACCACGAAACCGGTGACTCCGTTGGTTCATCGTTATCTTCTTATTTTGGCGGGAACGGTTGCGTCACGTTCCCCCTTTATCGGCCACGTGTCAGATCCCGAGTGGCCGGTTCTGACAACCGCCGCACGCACGTCGCTTCGAGTCATTTCTCATTAATTACGGGAGACACGTGGCATCCCCCGGTTGGCTGGGAAACCGTAACCGTCACAGTTCCACGCCTATATAAGGCTCCTTTCCCCTTCATTTCAACACTTTCACGATTAATTTCTTCTTCATTTCTCACTCTCACTGCATTTTCTCAACTTCACCATATTTACTTGTCCTCTTCAGCCAACCTGTTGCTGATTTACTACACATACTACGTGAAAAAAGGAGGGCAACTTTGTCACCATTTCTGCTAACTGTTCTCGTTTGAGTGTTGGTTTGCATTTTGTCGTCCCTCGAATCGCCAGCTCCCTCAATCTTTTTGAGCTTTCTTCTGAACCCTCTTCCTTCCATATTTTCCAAAATGTCTGAAACCACTTCCCATGATGTACCGTCGGTTTCCTCTCCGGGTTCCAAACCTGCGTCTCCGGCCAAAATAAAAAGCACTTTTGAGCCCACGGCCTCGGATATTATACCGGCAAAGCCCAACTTCAACAAAGATCTCGAGGTTGAAAAACCCTCCTCGATGTCCAATAGGGGATTCGACGTGAGGCGATACCCCTCGTCCATTACCGAGGAAAGGCTAGACATAGTCCGGGCCGAATGCGGGTGGGACACCCGTCTGGTTCGGGTTTTTGCCCCCGGACCAGATGAATCTGTTGCTGACCATCGAGAAGGGTTCCCGTACGTGTACACTTACCCCTTCACTCTCAAACTCGAACCACCGGTGGATCCGGTCATTCTCGACATGTGTCGGACTTACGACGTGACGTTGGCTCAGATCGGCCCGATCGTTTGGAGGGTCGTAGCATGTCTCCGGTTATTGGCCAAAAATGCCGAGAAGGAGTTCACGCTGGCCCATCTGATACGCTTATACTCCCCAAGGCTGTTCCGGGGTGGCGTAATAAAACTGGCCAAGCTACGGTAGTACTTCGCTCCTACCCATATTCCCCATGTCTCCTGCTATCCGTACTCATTGTATCTTTAATTTTTCAGGTTTGTCTAAGGGCTCGGTAGCCCCCAGATCGGAGTCGACAGCTGAACCCACAACGTCGGCGTCCGAGTTTGACACAGCGGGTGCATCTCGTGCCCTTTCTGCTGCTACTGCTGCCAAAAGAAAAAAGCCCTCGGACAAAGGGCAGCAGTCGAAGAAGAAAAGGGCGAGAAGCGTTACACGAACCTTGCGGGATGAACCAGAGCCCGATATTATAGTTCGAAGAGTCGATGCCGAACCTTCTGTGGCTCCGATCTCGGAGGAGGCCGTTGCCGTCTCACCCCTCCCTTCCGCTGCTGAGGGGCCTCTAGTCCCGGTCTCACGAACAGGTGCGGAAGAAATTCTTTCCCCGGCTCCTCTAAGGTCGATTGACTTTGTCGACATTTCAGGTGAAACTAGAAAATCCCCTGCAAAGGACAAGGAGGCCCGGAGAGGTGGCCGCTGCTGAGCTCGGTCAAAAGACTGGGCCGGTCCCGGAAGCCGAAGTCCTTACTGATATTCATACGACGCCCGAGCGCGGTCTTACCGCCACCACGGGACCAACGAGCTTTGCCAAAGATACTGGTGCTGTTCCAAGTTCTTCGACTTCGGTTCCGAGACCCGATGATTTCGAGGATATGTTCTCGGGCACTCCTCCCGCTACAGGCGAAGCCGCAGGGTTCGGACATTTTATGATCCCTCGGGCCACGAGGTCTTCCAACCGGACCTCTGAATCTGGGGCCAGGGATGGCTTGGTGCGCATCTTTCCGGCCCCAACCGTGGAGCCGAGGAGAACAAGATTGGCTGTGGTTACTGTCCCTGAGGACTGCAGCTTTCTTTCCCGTCCGGTGGGTATGGCCAGTTATCTGAGGCCTCTTGTCTCGGACTCGGATAAGCGGAAGATGACCGGGGTCACTTGGCGGTGCCTTATCAACGAGAGTGTGCACGCGGCCAACCGGGTAAGATTCTTGATCGTCTTTGTATAACTTTGCTGGTAACCTTAACCTTGCCTTGCTCACTTTTGCTGATAACTTTGAACTCACTTCATTTTGCAGAGCGTGGTGCTCGCCAACGAATCCTTTATCCGTGCCCAACAAGAGATGGATGATCTTAAGGGCCAATTGGATGCCAAGAGCCGGGAAACGGAGAAGTATGCGAATCTTCTTCGGGAGAAAGAGGAGGAGCTGAGTCGAGCAGTTGCTCTTTCCCATCTTCAGCCCGAGCTTGACGCAACAAAGGCTGAGAACCGTCAGCTGAGGAGTGAGCTGGTCGCCATGACCGAATATAACCGGAGCCTCGAAGCTCAGAAGATCGGCCTTAACCAGGATAACGCTCAAATTTGCTCGAAGCTGGATGAGCTTGAGACCGCTTTCTCCCAACTCCGGGAGGAGCTGGATGTGGTAAAATCGGATGCTTCCAGCTTGGCCGAGAGGAACCGGCTTCTTGAATCTGAGAGTGCCCGGTATCGGGAGAGTGTCGCGGTGTTCGAAGAGAAAGCAGAGACCAGATCTCGGATGTGCGAGGATCTAAAGAATGAACTCAAGGAAACGGTCGCTGCAAATGGCACCCTCGAGGCCGAGCTTCAATCGGCCATTCAAATGCAGAATGTTCTTGGTGTTACACCCTATTTTAACCGGGTTAAATCAGGAGTACAACGTTTTGGTGATTCCTGTTTTATTTTATTTAAGGAGTCGCCACCTAATTAATTTAACGGTGAATTAGGACACCTAATTTATTAACAAAGGTAAAACTAACTAAACCTCCATTAATAGTCTGCTTAATCAGTGTGATTCTAGGTAAGGGTTCTTGTAACACCCCGTACCTTTAACGAAAGTTTTGACCACGATCCTAGACTTAGAACATCAGATAAAGAATGTGGAAATTGAAATTTTTCTGTTCAGTTGTGATATGGTGGTTTACGCCCATGAACAGTGACCGTATTTCAATTTACGACCATGAACAGTGCCCGTAAACTGAAACCAAGAATTTCTGAACATTCTGGAATTTGACATTTTGAGGTCATACGGTTAAATACGGACCGTATTTCACTTTACGACCCGTATTTAAAAACTTATTTCGAATTTGGGAAAACTTCCTTGATGAAAGTTGTAGAGCATTGAAATACCTTTCCAACGGTATCTTACGGGGGTCAAACGGACATATGTCCAAGGAGTTATGGCCATTTTACTGAAGCGACACAGTGCAGTCCGTAAATCAATTTACGGCCCGTAAACTGACTTTACGACCAGCAGTGTTCAGGTCGTAAATTTCACTTTCACAGAACAATATATATTCATCCATATCAGTTCAACTCATTATTTTTCATTCCTTCAAACCCTAGAACGACCTCCTACTCTCCTCCAACATCAAGAACACCAAGGTAAGTCCATTCTAATTATTCCAACTCAATTCTAATATATATCCTTGTAATCTAATCAGTAAATCATCATTCCTAATCTAGGGTTTTCAAGAAAACCCATCTCAAGATTCAAGAATCAAGATTTAGGAAATCTTCTCCAAAATTCAAGTCTTTAATTCAAGTTTTGGAGCAATTAAGGGTTTGCAACATATTTCCTTCCAAACTGATTCGAGCTAGTTTTTGGGTGTTCTTCAATAGAAAAAGTGAATTGTTAAATCTTGTTTAACAAATTAAGGTATGTCTCCCTTTTAAAAACATTATTGTGATTTGTATGTCTCTTTACAAATAAAATCCTTTTTGAATATAAAGGTAATTTATATGTCTCTTTTGAAAATCTTATTTTGGAATGCATGACTTCTTTTCTTAAAAGTTCTTTATTGAATAAAAAGGGTGAACTTCTCATACAAAATCCTAATGTATGTCTAAGATTTTAATGATGTTTTTATCCTTATCATTGATAGATTTGACGAGTTAGAATAGAGAAAATGGCATTGAAAAGTTTGGTTATAATTTTTGGATATCAAATGATTTGTGGTGCTGTTTTGGTGTGATTAAATGGCTAGTATTGGTTGGATATTGATATAAAGTAATTGTGTATGCTGTTGGTAAGTTGTTGTTCTTGAGAGTGGGAGAATAAGGTGTATGAAGATATTGTATACAAAGCGTATACCGGACTGTTTTGTGACGATATTTGGGGGTTGTTTTATATGATTTTGTGGCTGTTTTGTGACGCTATTTTGGGGCTGTTTTATATGATTTTCGTGACTATTTTGTGACAATATTTTGTTGTTGTTATAATATCGATATACGGAAATAAAGAAGTGTATACAAGCGTTGGCATCTGAAGGTATATTGGGCTATTTTGAAAGTAATCTAAGGATGGATTAAATTTCAAGATCCTTTAATGAATGAAATGAAAATCGATCTTTTCATGTTCCTTGAACTTTTCATGTTTAAATAATGGTTAATGTGTGTGAGGGGACAAGCCCACATTAAACCTAGTTTGTAATAAACCCTATATATGTATGTGATATTATGAATATTTTCCTCTATAAGAGATGCTTAATAATGATGGTTAAGGGTTGGTAATGATATTCTCATTGATGATTTAAAGCATGGAAATCTTTCGTAAAGAAGTTATATGTTTTCAAACATTGGTTGGAATGACTTATTCTTTCAATATGGCATAATGGTCCGTAATGATAATTTGACTACAAAGATGATTTATTTTAAACAAGGTCATGCGTGTGTAGGGTCAAGCCCGCGTCGAACCTTACACGAACTATACTACTTTGTGAAACTCGCTTTTCCCCATTATTGGATGATTGAATTTCATCTTCTAAAGGTTAAACCTTCAACTTGTTCTGTTGTAAAATGGGTTTCTTAAATTTGAAATTTGAATAAGATTCTCAATCGGTGGTAACTTGAAATGCCTCTATTTGAGATGATGACTTGAGAAGTGAGGTTCGGCTCTAAGCCATGATTGATAATTTAGTAATATGACATGATTAGTATTTTTGTTTGTATTTTGGACCTGTATGGTAAAGTTGTGTTAGTCCAGAGGACGATTAGCCTTCGTGGTTTCCTAACCAGGAGTATCGATTGATTGATTAGTTTGGCTGTGAGTGGCTTGCTTTCTATCTTGTTTCCTGTGAGTGGCTTGTAGTGATATTGAATTCGTAAGTGAAATGCTTGGCATGGTAAATGGTAAAGAGTTAAATTGATATGTCTTTCATTGATCGATATGTGTAATGAACTTAAATGTTATTGACGATATGACTACTGTGAGACAATTGGTGAATCGGCTTCTATGCCATGGACTTTGTTGTTGTGTTTGGCCTAGCTACTCGGGAGGAAGGGTAGCCACTATGGATCCTAGTGTGTTGTTGCCTAGCCATTCGGGAGGAAGAGTGGCCACCGCTGGGTTCGCTACCCGGGGTGTGATTTATGCCTAGCTATTCGGGATGAAGGATAGCCACCGCGTACTACATAGTTCGGTGTGATTTATGCCTAGCTATTCGGGAGGAAGGATAGCCACCGAGAATTATATGTTCCAGTGTGGTGCGCTATGCGCGATATGCTTGATTCTTGGGCCTATATTGGCATGTGTGACATTCTTATCCTCTTATGGAATTGTTGATGACTATCTTAATTGATTAAAAGGGCATATTTGAAGTTGTAACTTGACAATAGGCTTTATGAATGGGGTTTGACATTTATTATCGAGATACCTAAGCTGAATAACTGTCCGTATATTGATTTCATATCATTTTTCAGAACTGATTTCTTTATATATTATTATATTTTATTTTCATAATACTTGTTGTCCCCGAGGCACTCACTGAGTACGAAAGTACTCAGGCATACCATTGTTGTTTTTTTATGGTATGTTAGGTAACGAAGAAGAGCAGGTTCGTGATACTTTCAACGCTTAAGAGAACTTTCTGCTATTGTTGATTTGGTGAACCCACATCCTTGTTCGTGGAACACTTCCTGTTTCGTATATTATTCTAGATTTTCGGGCTGCGTCCCGAGGTTTGACGACTGTTATGTCTCTTAGAAGCTCCATAGATAGTTGTCATAATTGTGGGTAGATTGTCAAAAGTCTCGTACGACTTAATGGGTGTTTGCCACGTTGATGGCTATTACTTATAAAGACTTCCGCTGATTTAATTCATGTGTTCATGATGTGTTGCATTTAATTTATAAATTGTTGGAGGCGAATGTTGAACCTGGCGGGTTCAAGTATCATTATTGTGTTGTTTAGGTTCTTCCGATGTTGTTCGTGACGTCGGATGCCGGTCACGTCTAGGGTGGGTTATGGGGCGTGACAGTTCTATATTATCCTAAAGGGAAGGGGTTAGGCATCCTTTAGAATCCGTTAACTACGATTATCCGGCCAAACTTAGGTTAATTAATTAAAGTTAAATAAGGTGCTTAAATTTTAAGCAAATGGCTTATAATGTTTCTAAAGTTTTAAAGAAAAATATAATAATGCTGTTTAAAATAAGATTTAAAAAATATGCTAAGGCTTTAAATAAAAATGCTATTTTTTAAAACAAAACTTGTAGGATAATTTGCACAAAAAGAGACTTCGAATGTTATTTAAAGTAAACTATAAATATTGCTAAGCTTTAAATAATAATGTTATTTTAAAAATGAGACTTGCAAAATATAATGATTCGCATATAAATAGAAGCTTTTAAGAGAAGACCTAGCCAATTTAAACTTAGGATAGAATGACATTATATGAGTATAGTGGTATAGAAAATCACAGACTTATTTTATAAATAGAATGCAAAAGATGATGAGTTTTCTTTTTAACTTTATTTAACTATGCTCGGCTAAAAAATATATATAATTGGATGAATCTTGAAATCAATGTTTATAAAATATACTTGAGTTTATATTTGTGTATTAGTGACGCTTTAGAAAATGTATATGATAGTAAGAATAAAATATGATTCCATTAACTCAAAATACATCGTCATGCTATTTGCAAATTAATAAATAAAATAAATATTAGATGCTATAAATAGTTTTGACATAAAAGAAAAATGAAGCTTATGGAGTGAACTGGTCTTTCTTAAGTTAACTACCCTTTCACTAAAAACTAAGTCTCATATTAATCTAGTAAGGTTCATTTGGCAAAGGAAACAAACAAGTGTTAGTTGCACAAATATAAATCAAATACATGAAATGAAATAAAGGGGCAAATGATATTAAAATGGGCTCAGCCCACTTTAGGACTGCTGAGAAACTGTTCACGCTATTGGGCCTTAGCCCAGAATTTCGGTTTCTTTTGTTTTGCTGCGGACTGGCTGGACGCGAAAAAGATTTCGTTGGGCTTTTAGCCCAACACCGGATGTGGAGGAAGAATGAGCCCCTCGGACTCGTATATGATGGTCATGCATAAAAAAATGAAAGGAAAAGGATTAGTATCTAATCGATGAATAAGGTTAAACATGTAAAAAAAATACAAATTCAAAACAGATTGTGTATATGCTGTGTCAATTTATGTATATCTCATACATACACATTCACAACTGATTGGAACTCACACCAATATAAAACGATCGTAATGAGCAGACATTCTCAAGATTTCAAGGAAATTTACAATGACACTTTAACTAAAAAAAAAAAAGCCAACTTATCTGAACATCTCCTCTAAGCTATCATGCAGAAGTTCATGATTTAATTTCTCAGACGAACATATAAGCAACGTTAAGTAAGCATCCACTACTAAGGAATCTAACTCCATTATTTTAAAACTAAGTTCTTCCAAATTTTTGTCCAAACTAACTGGATTAGAACACAAGGGGTTTAAAGAATTAATTAGAGATGGTTATGATCAAACATATTCTAAGAAGTGACAGTCTTCAACCCTTAAGAGTGGACTTCACTCAATTTTCTCTTCTTCAAAAATACATATTAGCGAAGCCATTTATCAAATCATATCAAATGAACGATCAAATAAATTCAGTTCTTATTAATCTTTATAGGGAAAGAATTGATTTCAACTATTGATCACAAGCTTCAGCAGAATGCCAGCACAAATTTTAAATAGCCAAGGGTTGAACTTAAAGGTTTATGACCCAAACAGAGAAGATGTTCTGAGTTTCACTAACAAACAAAATCAATGAGCAAGCTATGTTATGCCTTCACATTAAACCCATAATCATTCCATTGATTCATACTGGCTTGAATAAACTATATTTGACTACACTTTAATCAAGCTAAGCAACATTTAAACACAAACAAACTGAGCAGTCATGGATAAGTGACTACACATGCTCAACCAAGCTACCAATCACGCTAAATAGGGAGGAAACCTGAACAGACTCGCAGACCTGCTAAATTAGGCATGGATAGGTTTAGGCTAAAGCCAAATACTACCAAGAAAATGAACTGATTTTGCACACATAGCGACAATTATTAAACGAGAAAACACAACAAGACTAATCCAATAATTAAGCTAAGACAATAAGCTAAACATGTTAAATGGCAAATTGATATTAACCATTCTAGCAATTGAACTAATAGCGAGATAATGCGTGATTAAATACAACTAATCTGAAAAATATGCCAACTGATATACATTCATATAAGTATGAAACTGAATATCTTGAGCCTATCCCCCTTAACATTCTACAGAAGCCAATCATACTAAATAGGAACAAACACAAGGGGGAAATCATGCTAAGATATGCAAATTAAAGAAAATCATGTACTGTTGTATACAGATCCAAAACAGAACAGCCCACATGATATAGATTTAATTAGAGGCATACTTTCTAACAAGGGAATGAATATCCTCTAGTCTTATTGCAATAATGCTACTAGGTATTAAACTAACAAGCTTGAATCCTAATAGCAGGACATGAAATACTCTTAAGCAAACAAACATAATAAGTTGGGAGGGAAACAAATATTTTCATAAACTGATTTGTCTTGAATCACGTCGACTAGAAAAAAAAAAGAAAAAAAGGGAATGCCTAACAGATATATTTAATTAGGTAGTTTTAGATTGCCACTTCACCACATGTCCCTTTCCCAATCCTTTCTTGAAAATGAACATTCACATTTTAAAACACTTAATTTGTAATTCAAAGCCAGGGCAGGACCAACATGAGTAATTATAGCTAAACCACATCTAGCTAGGCACATGTTAACTATCATCAATCCTAGAACAACATATATTGATTAATGCTAACATAAATAATCACCTAAACTAACATATATATGAAAAACAATCTATCAACCTTAAACTAACTAACACAGCAAGGACAAAATATCAATCTCAACTAACGAATACATAACAAACAACTGCAGATAAACACAAAAAAAACCACATGTTAAACTAACACAGAAGCATATCTAACTAAACATAAACCGAATCTAGCATATAAACATATAAACACCTCTTAAACTGCTGAAAACTAAATGATAAGGAAGAGGTTTTACCTTCTTCGGGTGCAGCGAAGTGAGGCCTCGAATCTCCGATCTACACTCGAAACACTTCAAAAAACCCGAGCTTGAATTCACTCGGAACCGAAGCAGTAGAAAAGGCTAAAAGTAAAAAAACAGAGACGATTTCTTATTTTTTCGAAACAATTTCCAGAAAATCTTTAAAACTGATAAAGACTCTTTAACTTCTAGGGAAATTTCGTGAATCCAAAAAAATCCCCTAGGTTCTTGGGGGGTTTCACCAATCAAAAGTCCTCTCTAAAACTGATTTGGAAATGATTATTTATAAGGCGATTTAGGGTTTGTTGCGAAGAAGAGAGAGAGGAGCGTGAAGAGGAAAGTGGGGAACAGAGGGAAGTGGGAGACAGAGGGAAGTGGGAGCGGCGGAGGCGTGGGAGAGAGGAGCGTGGGGGGACAGAGTGAAGTGGGGGTGAGGAGGAGCGGAAGAGAGAGGGTAGAGAGAGAACAGGGAGCGGCGGGGGTGCGGCGGCGTATGGAGGAAAATGAGGGAAACCCTAAAAGGGTTTCCTTTGTTAAATGAAAATCCGGGTCGGGCCGGGTGAATTCGGGTAGTGGGCTGAATATTGGGTTAAAATAGTGGGCTGGGATAAAATGTGGGTTAATTGATTTGGGCTAGTGAATTAAAAGAATGGCTGGTTGAATTAAAATGTGGACTGATTTATGAATTGGTCCGAAAATAGTATGGGTTGATTGGGCTACTACATTTAAATAAAAGACCTATTTAAATAACTTGTGTTAAAATATTATTTAATATAAAATATGCAATTATTAGTGCTCAGATAAAAAATGGCGTTGTAATAGCCGTGTAATAATATTTCGAAAATCCACAGTAAATAAACACTATTATTTAATTATGCAAAGATAAATGCGATGCGTGTGCGTAAGCTGGTAAAATGCCGAAAATGATAATAATAATAATAATAATAATAATAATAATAATAATAACAACAATTAGTGCGGTAATAGAATAGTGAAACGCCGGTATTGATAAGAGTCTAATAATTATAGTAAAATATAATATATATATATATATATATATATATATATATATATATATATATATATTTATTTTTCAAAAATATTAAAAGCGTAAATAGGTATTTCGGAGGAGAGGCGGGACAAAATTGGGTGTTAACAACTTGTCCCTCTTTGCCCGGTAATGATGAAAAGAGTTGTCGGGCAAAGACGTTGACTCAATAGCCTATTTTGTCCCGGCTAAAGGAAACTTGAGAGGATTATGATCGAATTCCGGCCTCTGAGTTGCCTACATATCTCGGGTTGCACGAGAATCAGGTCGAGTGTAGTTCTGGACAATTATGACACCTTATGACTAACGATTGGCGCGAATCTTTGCAAAATATTGTCCAGTGTTGAATTATGATGAGACTGGGTATTATGATAGAACTTGAAAATTGAATTGCTGGAATGCAAAAGAATACTTGTGATTAGAGACGAGTGTTCAAGGTAGATCCTTGACCCGTGTCGGGAAGTCTAATTATCCTTCCCGACAAATTGCCCCAGTTCGCTGCCGAAAAATAGTTCCACGAGTTGATGTGTGATGCCAACTTCGATATTGTCAAAAGCCACCAGCTAAAAACAATTGTTAGAAATAAAGAAATATATGTGTAAATAAGACAGGGCTGGAGAAGTTTACACTTGTAACCCCTGTTTCGAAAGTTGAATCCACAACATACTTTGGGGATGAATTAATTTTATGGCTTCCAATTGAGTCGACATTGAGATCCACTTTAACGAGAGCTAAATCCACATCCACGTTTATTTTAAGGAAAAATATAAATCCACATCCACTTCCACGGTAAAAATATAAATTCACGTCCACTTCCGCATTATAAGGTGGGTGCCTGAACCGCATTATGAGGTGGGTGCCCGAACCGTATTCTGAGGTGGGTGCCTGAACTGAAATATAAAATACCCGCATTCGGAGGTGGGTGCCTGAACTGAAATATAAGATACCCGCATTCGGAGGTGGGTGCCTGAACTGAAATATAAGATACCCGCATTCGGAGTCGGGTGCCTGAACTGAAATATAAAATACCCGCATTCGGAGGTGGGTGCTAGAACTGAAATATAAAATACCCGCATTCGGAGGTGGGTGCCTGAACTGAAATATAAAATACCCGCATTCGGAGGTGGGTGCCTTAACTGAAATGTAAAATACCCGCATTCGGAGGTGGGTGCCTGAACTGAAATGTAAAATACCCGCATTCGGAGGTGGGTGCCTGAACTGAAATGTAAAATACCCGCATTCGGAGGTGGGTGCCTGAACTGAAATGTAAAATACCCGCATTCGGAGGTGGGTGCCTGAACTGAAATGTAAAATACCCGCATTAGCATTCGGAGGTGGGTGCCTGAACTGAAATGTAAAATACCCGCATTCAGAGGTGGGTGCCTGAACTGAAATATAAAATACCCGCATTCGGAGGTGGGTGCCTGAACTGAAATATAAAATACCCGCATTCGGAGGTGGGTGCCTGAACTGAAATATAAGATACCCGCATTCGGAGGTGGGTGCCTGAACTGAAATATAAAATACCCGCATTCTGAGATGGGTGCCTGAACTGAAATATAAAATACCCGCATTCTGAGGTGGGTGCCTGAACTGAAATATAAAATACCCGCATTCGGAGGTGGGTGCCTGAACTGAAATATAAAATACCCGCATTCTGAGGTGGGCGCCTGAATTGAAATTTAATATGCATCCACTTTAGAAAATAGCGTTGGAGAAAGGTATCCACATTTATATTCACATCTTAATCCATGTCCAATAACAGGTGACCAAGGTCATTATCCCCTTTGGAGAAGGTTAAAATCCACGATTATGCGTACTTGATCCATCGAGAAAATGCCACGAGCTAAAACAACTGTTAGTGATAAGAATATGTAAATAGCTGGGTTTGAAAGAATTATGCTCACAGCCCTTGGTTGAGAAGATAAATTTGTGTCCACTGCTGCGATCAAAATTTCATGACGAGTGGAACTACATCCACCGTTCAGCACAAACTACCTTTGCATCCACGTTGAAGAATATTTGCATTTTGAAGAAAGTTAACTCTTTGATCATGTCCATAATTTAAATTTTAAGATTAGTCAAATATGCACCATATTCATGTTAATTCCTGTCTCATCAAAGAAACAATTGTGAGTTTAAAAGAAAATCGGTTGACTTGTGCATGTCGGGGAACTTGGCCCTTGAATTGATTCTTGCCTTGGTCGCATCCACGTTCTTCGATGTCTCACCACATATTTTGCTTTGCCCGGGAGTTTCAGTCATAAAAGTGTATTTTGCAAAATAAGAGTAACGAGATTGGGATGACTTCGAAGGGAAATACTTAGTGACTCTAATAGATAAAATGATTGTGAAGACTCGATTTTGAATTTATTCACATTTTTAGAAATATATGGGTGGACTTTTATTTAAAATCGTTAAACATTTAAGACCACTTTTGTGCTACTTCTAAAACTTTGTCCCAGTTTCCAGTCCTGGAGACACTTGGCTCTAAACGATTGAAAAGTGAGAACTTATAATGAAAGTTTTTTGGAAGCGATTTGACCGATTTCAAAATTTTGTCCCAGTTTCAAGATACTAAGACACATGAATTTAAATAGTGGGAAGGCTAAAATCTTATATAAAATCTTTATGTATCTTATAGGAACCAAATGGTTGGACAAACCAAAGATATTGAAAAATTAAAATAGAACGGCCGAACCCGCCTCGGGTTGCCTACGTATCCCCAAAGGAATCAGGCCAGACGTAGTTCGTGATCAAAATAAGAACTTTTGAGTTTTGTTTTTAATAAAAGGGAGGGCCGAACCCGATGTGGGTTGCCTACGTATCCAAAAGGAAATCAGGCCACACGTAGTTCCACCCATAAAACAAAGACACTGAAATATTTTGAAAAGAGTGGCCGAACCCGATGTGGGCTGCCTACGTATCCAAAAGGAAATCAGGCCATACGTAGTTCCAACCACAAACAAAGATACTGAAATAATTTGAAAAGAGTGGCCGAACCCGATGTGGGCTGCCTACGTATCCAAAAGGAAATCAGGCCAAACGTAGTTCGTTACAAAACAAATGACAAAGTCTTAATTTAGAAAGGCCGTAACAAAACATAGAGGCAACATGACAAAAGGAACTAAATGTTCTCGTTGATGCCTCCGGCCTATTACAAGAGAAATTTAAACTTGAATTACTGAAACTCCCGGCGGACCGGGGCTAACTCTAATTTTTAGCTCAGGTCCTGGCTCAGCAGCCTACAAGATCAGTTTTTCAGCAAAGTCTTTGATTACCACAGCATGATCATCTTCATCTTCCACGAACAGGTTCTTGATCCCCTCCACAATATCATCATAGGCAACTTCAACGGTCAGATCCGATGTTTTGAAGCTGGCAGGTTTTGAGAAAGTTTGATCAATGGTAGGAATGAGTTTTGGCAATGGAATCTCCTTCCCTTTATTCTTTCGTGCTTTATTCATTTCTTCCTCAGTTGGCTCATATCCCAAACCAAATGTAAACTGTTGCACAGGGAGAACCACAGGCTCAACCCGCCTATTTAATGTTTTCTCCAGCCCAAATCCAGGTTGGTACCCATTTTTCAGCATTTCCTTTGCAACCATAATTGCGGCGCATGACCTTTTAAATTCTTGAGTCTGACACACTTCACCCACTTTAGTGACATTCACAACCTCCCAAGCATGGTAAGTTGCTCCATCGAACCCTCCTTCTGCCTCGATGAATGGGATGGATTGCTCTCGATAGAAAGACGTGTCCCCTTCTCCATGTATACATATTTGTTGCTGATCCCACTCGAATTTGACAGTTTGGTGCAAAGTAGATGGTACAGCTCCAGCCAGATGGATCCACGGTCTTCCTAACAGCATGTTGTATGTCGTGGAGATATCAAGTACTTGAAAATCCATAATGAACTCAACAGGCCCAATCAACACTTTCAACTCTATTTCTCCAATAGGACGCCTTTGAGCCCCATCAAATGCTCGAATATTCACATCACTTGTCTTGAGCTCGCTAACATTATATCCGATCTTCTTCAGACTTGTTAATGGACAGATGTTAAGTCCAGAACCCCCATCAATCAACACTTTAGCCACAAACATGTTACGACACTTGACAGTTATATGGAGTGCTTTGTTATGACAATATCCCTCTGGCGGGAGTTCTTCATTATCGAAGCTGATTCGATGGCTGTCAAGCACGTGCTCAATCATCCCAGCTAACGCCTCACTAGTTGTTTCGCTTGGAACATATGTTTCATTCAAAATCTTCAAGAGTGCATTTCTGTGCACATCCGAACTCAAAAGCAAAGAGAGAATAGGAATTTGGGCATTGGTCTTTTTCAACTGATCCACAACTGAGTACTCACTAGCCTTAATCTTCCTAAAAAATTCTTCTGCTTCTGCTTCTGTCACGACCCTTTTGGGAGGTACATTGGTTTCCTTAGCTTGCCCCAATCTAGCTAGCTCTTCTGGAGTATAGCATCTTCCAGACCTTGTCATTCCTGATGTCTTAATCTTGTCAGTAATCATTTCCTTTCCTCGACACTCCATCACAGCTTGTTGATAATTCCACGGTACGGCTTTGGTATCGAGCACTGGTAACTGATTTGGTGCTTGAACTACTTCCACAGGTGTTGATGAAGCTCCTAATATCTCGACGGGTACACAACCCCTTATCACTACAGCCGGAGAAGCCACGGCTACAAGACCATGATCTTCCACGCTATCCACATGCACTATGAATTCAGCTGGATCGTCATCATTCTCATCTATTCCAATCATATTTATCGTGGCCCCATCATGGGTCGGGAGTGGATTGTTAACCACATTTGGTGCCGGTTATTTGACCATGATCTGTTTTGCTTCAATAAGATCTTCAACCTTATGTTTCAATGCGTAACAACGATCAGTGGAGTGGCCTTTTACCCCCGAATGATATGCACATGTTTTAGTGGGATCAAAACCTCTAGGTAGTGGATCCGAAATTCTACCTTCCACAGGATATACTAAGCCTGAAGCTTGCAGTCTTTCAAAAACAACGCTCAATGGCTCTCCCAATGGTGTAAAATTGCGAAACGGTTTATTTGGGTGAGGTGCGGATGCATTGTTTAGATAATGAGATTGTGATGGTGGCGCTGGGAATGTTGGTGGTCGTGGAGCTCGATATGCTGGTTGTGTGTTGTAAACGGGGTAGGAAATTTGTGGTGATTGAGGTTGGTAAGATGACAAAGCTTGGTTGTATGGATGTGGAGAATATTGGAAATATTGTGAGTGGTGAGCGTTAGACTGATATCGCGGGGGTTGTTGATGGTGGTATGATGTGTTTCCCAAAGCCATTACCGATGCTGCTTCTTTTTCTTTTTTCTTTCCGTTTCCGAGAGTACCAGTTTGTATGGCCCTACTAGTAGACTGCAAAGCCGCAAGACTTGTTATTCTCCCTGTCTTAATGCCATCTTCGATAATGTCCCCGGCTTTGACCACCTTTGAAAAAGTTTTTCCGCCCATTGTCACCAAACGTTCATAGTATTCCGGTTCTAGTGCTTGAACGAAGAAAGTAACCATTTCTGTCTCCTCCATGGGTGGGTGTACCCTAGATGCTTCTTCCCTCCACCGTATAGCATATTCTCGAAATGATTCGATTGACTTCTTGTTTAACTTTGTAATTGAGGTTCTGTCAGGAGCAATCTCAACATGAAACTTGTAATGATCTACAAAAGCATTTGCCAAGTCATCCCAAGTACGCCATTTGGTTGTATCTTGCTTGGAATACCACTCCAAGACTTTTCCACTCAAACTCTGATTGAATAGCTTGACTCTTATCCCTTCATTCTTTCCCACGCCAATCAAATTTTCACAATAAACCTTCAAATGGAAGAAAGGGTTTCCCGACCCATCAAACTTCTCAAATTTCGGAATCTTGTAACCTGGTGGCAATTCTACCTCAGGAAATGCACATAACTCTTCATATCTCACGCTTTGGTTACTACCAAGTCCACGCAAACTTCTCACGGCATCTTCCAAACTTTTGAGCTTTCTGTTTATCATTTCATCATTAACTGACCGTGCCTCATTCTCGACTTCGATATAATGATCAACATCTGTGCGACATTGTCCTTGGATTTGTGTCATGGGTGGAGCTGTGGTGTAAGTATATATTGGTGGAACCTGATGCGTATTGGTAACATCACGTGTCGGCGGTATAAACTGAGCTTTTGAAAAGGTGGCTGTAAACAAAAAGGGAGCATTTTGAGTGAGAGGTTCGGAACGAACTGGCTGAGAAGTGGTAAAATAATTTGTTTGGTTAAATTCGTCCAAATTTGGGAATGGAGGTGGCATAGGAAAAGTCTGACGAACCCCCTGAGATGGAGTCATATGTGGTGGCGTTTGAGAAAATGACCGGTTATGAAGTACCATGTGATTTAATTCAGCAACTCGTCGCTCTAGACGAGCAATGATATCCAAATGTGTTTCTGGTTCGTTAGAAGATGTGGGATTACTCGTGATCAGTAGACTAAGAGATGGCTCAGACGAAGTGATTGCATTGATCAAACTTTGCTCCATTTTAGAACGAGTCTTTTTAGTTAACCAGGTGATCAGTGATGAGTCAGAGTCTGATTTCTTGGCTCTAGACCGTGTGAAATATGGATGTTCCGCCAGTTCCCCTTTAGCACAAGTCAACCTTCTGTTTTGAAAATTGAGTTTAAAAAATATAAAAGAAAGAAAGAAAAAGAAAACGAGTCAGTATACGGTAAGGACATGTTATTGCACATAAACACATTATTGCACATAATACATCGCGTTCTATAATGCAAGGGACCTCTTTATGCCATAGGTAGGCCTAACGAACATTTGAAAGACAAACATGTCTTTTATGTGTCATTCCATAACTCTTCGTAAAACTAATTTACAAGAATAATAAAAATTTATTACATGCCAGTCAATAATACAATTCAAAGTTAATCTAAGATATCTAATACTTCAACTCCATTAATTTCCTTTGGCTGTCTTCAAACCTCCGACATTAATTTTGGATGCTCCACGACAACCTGCAACAAAAGGTCAGTTTCCTTGAAATATTTATCTATAGAGTACTAGGTCCACATATTCCACATATTTGTCCTTCAAATAATGCACATAAATAGTGAATAGTGTCACTTAGAGTCATAGACTCATTTGGACATTTGGTAAGGTTGACTAATGAACTTAATACACCAAGGGTATTAAGCCTCCTAGGCTTAAAATGATGCATGCCCTTACAAGGTTTTGGTTTTCGCTCTACCTAGGTAGACTAAGAGTGGTTTTTCCTATGACACAAGGCTCCCCCAAGCGGACAACTTGGGAGTGGAAAGTCCGTGGCCGTCGACTGCACCGCCGATCGACTAAATCCACAAGATCGATCCAACTAAAGGGGTAATTTAGTAGTGCACGACCGCGAACCGCGAAACCGCTTTAAGTGTGTGAATTTGTGTGAATTTTCCAGGAGTGGAGGAAATATGAACGGAATGCCAGTTTAAGCAAAACAGAAATATACATATTACATAAAAATGCATATAAGGAATAAAATAATAATAAAAACATTTAAAAACATATAAAGCAAAAGTACAGGCAAAATAAAGCAAAATAGACAAAACATCCAACAAATTATTTATTAACCTAAGTTGTTATGGTTAAGAACCTAAAGTCCCCAGCAGAATTGCCAAGCTATTACACACCATTTTAACCAGGTTAAATCAGGAGTACAACGTTTTGGTGATTCCTGTTTTATTTTATTTAAGGAGTCGCCACCTAATTAATTTAACGGTGAATTAGGACACCTAATTTATTAACAAAGGTAAAACTAACTGAACCTCCATTAATAGTCTGCTTAATCAGTGTGATTCTAGGTAAGGGTTCTATATTATCCTAAAGGGAAGGGGTTAGGCATCCTTTAGAATCCGTTAACTACGATTATCCGGCCAAACTTAGGTTAATTAATTAAAGTTAAATAAGGTGCTTAAATTTTAAGCAAATGGCTTATAATGTTACTAAAGTTTTAAAGAAAAATATAATAACGCTGTTTAAAATAAGATTTAAAAAATATGCTAAGGCTTTAAATAAAAATGCTATTTTTTAAAACAAAACTTGTAGGATAATTTGCACAAAAAGAGACTTCGAATGTTATTTAAAGTAAACTATAAATATTGCTAAGCTTTAAATAATAATGTTATTTTAAAAATGAGACTTGCAAAATAATGATTCGCATATAAATAGAAGTTTTTAAGAGAAGACCTAGCCAATTTAAACTTAGGATAGAATGACATTATATGAGTATAGTGGTATAGAAAATCACAAACTTATTTTATAAATAGAATGCAAAAGATGATGAGTTTTCTTTTTCTTTTTAACTTTATTTAACTATGCTCGGCTAAAAAATATATATAATTGGATGAATCTTGAAAACAATGTTTATAAAATATACTTGAGTTTATATTTGTGTATTAGTGACGCTTTAGAAAATGTATATGATAGTAAGAATAAAATATGATTCCATTAACTCAAAATACATCGTCATGCTATTTGCAAATTAATAAATAAAATAAATATTAGATGCTATAAATAGTTTTGACATAAAAGAAAAATGAAGCTTATGGAGTGAACTGGTCTTTCTTAAGTTAACTACCCTTTCACTAAAAACTAAGTCTCATATTAATCTAGTAAGGTTCATTTGGCAAAGGAAACAAACAAGTGTTAGTTGCACAAATATAAATCAAATACATGAAATGAAATAAAGGGGCAAATGATATTAAAATGGGCTCAGCCCACTTTAGGACTGCTGAGAAACTGTTCACGCTATTGGGCCTTAGCCCAGAATTTCGGTTTCTTTTGTTTTGCTGCGGACTGGCTGGACGCGAAAAAGATTTCGTTGGGCTTTTATCCCAACACCGGATGTGGACGAAGAACGAGCCCCTCGGACTCGTATATGATGGTCATGCATAAAAAAATGAAAGGAAAAGGATTAGTATCTAATCGATGAATAAGGTTAAACATGTAAAAAAAATACAAATTCAAAACAGATTGTGTATATGTTGTGTCAATTTATGTATATCTCATACATACACATTCACAACTGATTGGAACTCACACCAATATAAAACGATCGTAATGAGCAGACATTCTCAAGATTTCAAGGAAATTTACAATGACACTTTAACTAAAAAAAAAAGCCAACTTATCTGAACATCTCCTCTAAGCTATCATGCAGAAGTTCAAGATTTAATTTCCCAGACGAACATATAAGCAACGTTAAGTAAGCATCCACTACTAAGGAATCTAACTCCATTGTTTTAAAACTAAGTTCTTCCAAATGTTTGTCCAAACTAACTGGATTAGAACACAAGGGGTTTAAAGAATCAATTAGAGATGGTTATGATCAAACATATTCTAAGAAGTGACAGTCTTCAACCCTTAAGAGTGGACTTCACTCAATTTTCTCTTCTTCAAAAATACATATCAGTGAAGCCATTTATCAAATCATATCAAATGAACGATCAAATAAATTCAGTTCTTATTAATCTTTATAGGGAATGAATTGATTTCAACTATTGATCACAAGCTTCAGCAGAATGCCAGCACAAATTTTAAATAGCCAAGGGTTGAACTTAAAGGTTTATGACCCAAACAGAGAAGATGTTCTGAGTTTCACTAACAAACAAAATCAATGAGCAAGCTATGTTATGCCTTCACATTAAACCCATAATCATTCCATTGATTCATACTGGCTTGAATAAACTATATTTGACTACACTTTAATCAAGCTAAGCAACATTTAAACACAAACAAACTGAGCAGTCCCGGATAAGTGACTACACATGCTCAACCAAGCTACCAATCACGCTAAATAGGGAGGAAACCTGAACAGACTCGCAGACCTGCTAAATTAGGCATGGATAGGTTTAGGCTAAAGCCAAATACTACCAAGAAAATGAACTGATTTTGCACACATAGCGACAATTATTAAACTAGAAAACACAACAAGACTAATCCAATAATTAAGCCAAGACAATAAGCTAAACATGTTAAATGGCAAATTGATATTAACCATTCTAGCAACTGAACTAATAGCGAGATAATGCGTGATTAAATACAACTAATCTGAAAAATATGCCAACTGATATACATTCATATAAGTATGAAACTGAATATCTTGAGCCTATCCCCCTTAACATTCTACAGAAGTCAATCATACTAAATAGGAACAAACACAAGGGGGAAATCATGCTAAGATATGCAAATTAAAGAAAATCATGTACTGTTGTATACAGATCCAAAACAGAACAACCCACATGATATAGATTTAATTAGAGGCATACTTTCTAACAAGGGAATGAATATCCTCTAGTCTTATTGCAATAATGCTACTAGGTATTAAACTAACAAGCTTGAATCCTAATAGCAGGACATGAAATACTCTTAAGCAAACAAACATAATAAGTTGGGAGGGAAACAAATATTTTCATAAACTGATTTGTCTTGAATCACGTCGACTAGAAAAAAAAAAGAAAAAAAGGGAATGCCTAACAAATATATTTAATTAGGTATTTTTAGATTGCCACTTCACCACATGTCCCTTTCCCAATCCTTTCTTGAAAATGAACATTCACATTTTAAAACACTTAATTTGTAATTCAAAGCCAGGGCAGGACCAACATGAGTAATTATAGCTAAACCACATCTAGCTAGGCACATGTTAACTATCATCAATCCTAGAACAACATATATTGATTAATGCTAACATAAATAATCACCTAAACTAACATATATATGAAAAACAAACTATCAACCTTAAACTAACTAACACAGCAAGGACAAAATATCAATCTCAACTAACGAATACATAACAAACAACTGCAGATAAACACACAAAAAAACCACATGTTAAACTAACACAGAAGCATATCTAACTAAACATAAACCGAATCTAGCATATAAACATATAAACACCTCTTAAACTGCTGAAAACTAAACGATAAGGAAGAGGTTTTACCTTCTTCGGGTGCAGCGAAGTGAGGCCTCGAATCTCCAATCTACACTCGAAACACTTCAAAAAACCCGAGCTTGAATTCACTCGGAACCGAAGCAGTAGCAAAGGCTAAAAGTAAAAAAAACAAAGACGATTTCTTATTTTTTCGAAACAATTTCCAGAAAATCTTTAAAACTGATAAAGACTCTTTAACTTCTAGGGAAATTTCGTGAATCCAAAAAAATCCCCTAGGTTCTTGGGGGGTTTCACCAATCAAAAGTCCTCTCTAAAACTGATTTGGAAATGATTATTTATAAGGCGATTTAGGGTTTGTTGCGAAGAAGAGAGAGAGGAGCGTGAAGAGGAAAGTGGGGAACAGAGGGAAGTGGGAGACAGAGGGAAGTGGGAGCGGCGGAGGCGTGGGAGAGAGGAGCGTGGGGGGACAGAGTGAAGTGGGGGTGAGGAGGAGCGGAAGAGAGAGGGTAGAGAGAGAACAGGGAGCGGCGGGGGTGCGGCGGCGTATGGAGGAAAATGAGGGAAACCCTAAAAGGGTTTCCTTTGTTAAATGAAAATCCGGGTCGGGCCGGGTGAATTCGGGTAGTGGGCTGAATATTGGGTTAAAATAGTGGGCTGGGATAAAATGTGGGTTAATTGATTTGGGCTAGTTAATTAAAAGAATGGGCTGGTTGAATTAAAATGTGGACTGATTTATGAATTGGTCCGAAAATAGTATGGGTTGATTGGGCTACTACATTTAAATAAAAGACCTATTTAAATAACTTGTGTTAAAATATTATTTAATATAAAATATGCAATTATTAGTGCTCAGATAAAAAATGGCGTTGTAATAGCCGTGTAATAATATTTCGAAAATCCACAGTAAATAAACACTATTATTTAATTATGCAAAGATAAATGCGATGCGTGTGCGTAAGCTGGTAAAATGCCGAAAATGATAATAATAATAATAATAATAATAATAATAATAATAATAATAATAATAATAATAATAATAATAATAATAATAACTAGTGCGGTAATAGAATAGTGAAACGCCGGTATTGATAAGAGGCTAATAATTATAGTAAAATATAATATATATATTTTTTTTTATTTTTCAAAAATATTAAAAGCGTAAATAGGTATTTTGGAGGAGAGGCGGGACAAAATTGGGTGTTAACACTTGGGAGGCTCGGGACGCTCTCGAGGCAAAGGTAACCCAGGCCGAGGCCGATTTGGATGAAACTCAGAGAAGCGTGGAGGCCGCCGAGGCTCAAGTTATAATTGTTGCTCAGTACGAGAAATGGAAATCTCGGAGGATTACTCTTGAGCAAGCCGAGCATGGCTTTTCTGATCTTCCGGCCCTTATTGCCGAGGCTAAGAGGATCGAGGGAGAGGCTAAGGATGCCCTCGGTTCTGACTCTGATGATTCCGAGCGGACGGTGTCCGAGCTTTCCGGCTCCAGCCATTCGGGGTAGTTTAGGGCCTGTATTTGGCTTTTATCTCTTCATTTTTTGCCTTTGTAGGACTTTTGTTTTTGAGGTAAAAATATTCCTTGTATAAATGAAAAGTGCATCTTTCTTGTTTCTTCGTTTTGAATGTTTGCTAATTATTTTTGCCGTGATCGTTGGTCCGTTTTAGGACAACTCGACTCATAGTCACTAATTCACCGTGCCCGTAGGACTTATCCGGTGTTTCGCAAGTTCAGACGTCTCCGAATTACGATAGGCATTTCTTTTAGGGTCGGTTTTTTTTCAGCCTTGCCTAAATTTTTGACGTAATTGTCCCCGTTTGAGGGAGTTCATCAAATTTTCGCTCAGCTCATTGTGACCTTGTTGCCTTTGTCGGATTTCGGGCACAGTACTCGGTATAGAGTATGTGAAAGAGGCAGTGCCGGAATACGGCGGTTATCATCGGGGCAAAGTCCTTTCAACAGAAAGACACCCGAGCTTTTGCTATCTAATCTTTTGATAACTTCGTGTTTGCAAAATGTTTGTACATATGAGAATTTTAATTCCTTCTACCTTTGCCGTAGCAAATATACAATGGGACACGATTCATTATGATCGTTTGGTCCTTAAATCGAAGGCTACAGCCGGTGGCCGGGCCTTAGTTTTGCCGTAGCAAATGCTAAATGGGACACGATTCATTATGATCGTTTGGTCCTTACATCGAAGTCTATGGCCGGTGGCCGGGCCTTAGTTTTGTCGTAGCAAATGTTAAATGGGACACGATTCATTATGATCGTTTGGTCCTTACATCGAAGGCTATGGCCGGTGGCCGGTCCTTAGTTTTGCCGTAGCAAATGTTGAGCTTCTCCGTCTTCTTTGACCGGAGTCGTCTTTGATGCGGGCATAGTATTCCCCCAGCACTTATCCGTGCTGCAAGGTCGGGTGAGTGCGATTAAGTCCCCGATCGGAGAATGTGATCTCGGATTTTCGGGCGCTGGGCTTTTATCTTTGTCGAGTAACACGTTGTACTTGTTGCCTCATTAAAAACCTTGTCGGAAAACCCATTTTGGGACAAAACCGTACTAAGGAAAAGAATGCAACACGTGTTTTCAGGCCTAAATTCTAATTTTATCCCCTTCTTGACTCCCTGCAAAAGAGAAAAGTTAATAAGAGAATACGAGGAGGCCATACCTTAGCAGTAGTATCTCTTTAGATGAACCACATTCCAGTTGTTACGCAGGCGCTGCCCGTCCATGGACTCCAACTGGTACGATCCTTTGGTCGTTATACCGGTTACCTTGTACGAGCCTTCCTAGTTCGGACCCAACTTTCCCTCGTTGGGGTTCTTGGTGTGTAAGGTGACTTTTCGGAGCACCAAGTCTCCGACTTGGAAATGTCGAAAGTTGGCTCTTCGATTGTAATATCTTTCTATTCTCTATTTTTGGGCCGCTATGCGGATCAATGCGTTTTCGCGTAGTTCATCTATGAGGTCGAGTTTCACGGCCATGGCCTCCTCATTTGATTCCTCGGTAGTATATCTGAACTGGAGGGTCGATTAGCCAACTTCCACCGGGATAAGGGCTTCGGCCCCGTAAACCAATGAGAATGGGGTCTCCCCCGTGCTGGATTTGGATGTGGTCCTGTAAGCCCACAGCACCTCCGACAATATTTCTTTCCAATGGTGCTTCGATTCTTCGAGTCTTTTCCTCAGATTTTGGATTATCGTCTTGTTCGTGGATTCCGCCTGTCCGTTTGCACACAGGTGATACGGGGTTGACACGATTTTCTTGATCTTCAATCCCTCGAGAAAATTGTTGACTTTGCCACCCACGAACTGAGGACCATTATCACAAGTTATCTCAGCGGGGATGCCGAAATGGCAGATGATGTGATCCCATATGAAGTCGATGACTTCCTTCTCTCTAATTTTTTCAAAGGCCTGCACTTCAACCTACTTAGAAAAATAGTCAGTCATAAACAAAATGAAACGGGCCTTACCTGGTGCCCAAGGCAACGGACCCACAATGTCCATTCCTCACTTCATGAAAGGCCAAGGTGAGACCACCGAATGCAGCAACTCCCCGGGCTGGTGAATCATCGGGGCATGCTTCTGACACCCGTCACATTTTCGGACAAAACTTTTCGAGTCTTCATCAATCCGGTTCCAGTAATAACCGGCCCTGAGAATCTTTCGAACCAGAGCTTCTGCACCGGAGTGGTTGCCACAGGTCCCTTCGTGTACCTCCCTCATCACGTATTCCATTTCACCGGGGCCCAAACACTTAGCCAGAGGACCGAGGAAAGAGCGTCGATACAATTGGCCGTCTACCAAGCAAAAACGAGTGGCCTTGGTCCGTAGTGACCGTGATTCCTTTGGGTCATTTGGGAGCTTACCATCACGCAAGTAGTCAATGTACTTATTGCGCCAATCCCAAGTTAAGCCCATTGTGTATATTTCGGCATGTCCGCTTTCTATGGTCGTGTTTGATAAATGCACCGTTGTCCCGTTGCCCCGGGGTTGATTTCCTCCACCTCGATCGAGGATCCCAAATTTGCTAATGCATCGGCTTCGATGTTCTGCTCCCTCGGTATGTGCTGCATTGTCCATTCCTTAAATTGATGAAGCACCACCTGGGTTTTTTCGAAGTACCTCTGCATCCGTTCGTCCTTGACTTCGAATACACCATTTACCTGGTTTGCGACCAAAAGCGACTCGCACTTTGCCTCGATTATTTCGGCTCCCATACTTCGAGCTAGCTCCAAACCTGCAATCATAGCCTCATACTAAGCTTCATTGTTAGTCAATTTAGCAGTTCTAACGGATTGTCGAATGACATCCCCGGCTGGGGTCCTAAGGACAATCCCTAGCCCGGAACCTTTGAGGTTCGAGGCCCCATCCGTGTATAGAGACCAAATGCCCGTGGCCTTTCTCGAGGTCAGCAGAAGTTCTCTTTCGACCTCGGGGACCATATCCGGGGTAAAGTCTGCCACAGAATCGGCCAAGATTTGGGATTTGATGGCCATTCGAGGTCTATACTCGGTATCGTAACTGCTAATTTCTACAGCCAATTTTCTTAATCTACCTGACAACTCCGGTTTATGCATGATGTTTTTCAGAGGGTAAGTAGTTACTACACATATGGGGTGGCATTGAAAATAATGTTTGAGCTTTCTGGAAGCGTTTGCCAGTGCTAATGCCAATTTTTCCAAATGAGGGTAACGGGTCTCCGCATCCCCCAAAGTTCTACTTACGTAATAGATAGGGAATTGCGTACCTGATTCTTCTCGGACCAAAACGCCACTTACCTCCACTTTGGAGACAGCTAGGTAGAGGAAGAACGGCTCGTCTGCCTTCTGTGTGTGCAGCAATGGGGGGCTAGACAAGTACCTCTTCAATTCTCGTAGAGCTTCTTGGCACTCCGGTGTCCAAACGAAGTCATTCTTCTTCCTGAGCAAAAAGAAGAAATGGTGACTCTTGTCCGAGGACCTCAATATGAAGCGACTCAGTGCCGCTATCCTTCCGGTGAACCTCTGCACCCCTTTTATGTTATTCACAACCTCGATATCCTCGATGGCCTTGATCTTGTCCGGATTGATTTCAATTCCCCGATTTGACACCATGAAACCCAGAAATTTACCTGACCTTACTCCGAAGGCACATTTTTCCGGATTGAGCTTCATGTTGTATTTGCGTAGCACATCAAAGGTTTCCTGCAAATGCTTTAAATGGTCCTCTGTTTCCAGGGACTTAACAACCATATCGTCAATATAAACTTCCATCGTTTTCCCTATTTGTTCTTCGAACATTCCGTTAACTAGGCGTTGGTAAGTTGCGCCGGCATTTTTTAATCCGAAAGACATGACGTTATAACAGTAAGTCCCATATCGGGCGATGAAGGAGGTTTTCTCTTGATCGTCCGGGTGCATCCGAATCTGGTTGTACCCAGAGTAAGCATCGAGAAAACTTAACATCTCATGTCCGGCCGTCGCTTCGATCATTCTATCGATGTGAGGCAATGGAAATGAGTCCTTCGGGTATGCCTTGTTTAAATCCTTATAATCGACACACATTCGAAATTTATTACCTTTTTTGGGCACCACCACCACGTTAGCAAGCCAATCCAGGTACTTCACCTCCCGGATGGAACCTATTTTTAAAAGCTTTGTTACCTCGTCTTTCATGAAGGCATGTTTTGCCTCTGCCATGGGCCTTCTTTTTTGCTTTACCGGGGAAAACTTCCTGTCCAGGCTGAGCTTGTGAGTTGCCATTTCCGGTGATATACCTGTCATATCTATATGCGACCATGCAAAACAATCGGTGTTAGCTCGAAGAAACTCAATTAATTTGTGCTTGAGCTCCGGGGTAAGCCCCGTGCCCAGGTATACCTTTCTGTCCGATAGGTATGCTAACGTCCAAATCCACCCTATTAATTAGAATGGGCACGGTCGTATGCAAATATAATTTACCCGACTATGAGTCGGGGTAGAATCCCACAGAGAACAATATGTAGGCGATTAGGAAAAGTAGAAATTTTCACCAATAATAGCTAAAGCCAAACAATAGTTGATATTTTGGTTTTGTTTGAGAGAAAATTATAACTAATGCAAAAATGTAAACTAACCTAGAAAGCAAGTAAAATGATCAATGGCCACAAGCATGGATACAAGGGAAACTACGCTCAAGTAACGATCCAATGTACTTCATGATTTACAAATAATGGTGAGTTTATATTACTTAGCCTCGGATAATGACTCTAGATTAGCTTCTTCCGAAGACTAACTAGACTACCTAATTGAATATCCCTAAAGCAATTAGGAGCATTAAGAACACCCGAATATGGCTACAAGTGGTGTCGCCTATCCCTAGGTCGATTTCCATTAGATGAGGGTTAACGCCCCAAATTCTTGTTAATTAATCTTTCCCAATACCGAGTTTGCCTCTTCCAAGTTTAATCTGAAATAAATGGGCAAGTCTTAGGGTTAGCTACTCCCTTAAGAATCATTCAAAATGAGATTAATTAAAGAAACAATAACTCACTTCATTAGGAATAAAATCATTCAACACATAAGCAAAACAAGAGATTCAATCCAAACTTAAACAATATATACTTCCATAAACAAGGTTCAAGTATTGAAATGAAATACTACACACATAAATATTCAATACCAAACAAGAAATTGAAGAAATGATTAAGAATATCTCATTAAAGTGCTTCCATTCTTCTCCTCCAATGTGTTGGTGTGAAACCCTAGCCTCCAAGGACTTGTGTTGAGCCAAAGATGTGTTTGGAAAACCCTAATTTTCTTTTTATAGGACTTGGAATGGCAGAAATCGTTAAAGCCCAAGTTTTGGTCGAACTGGGCCAAAAATCCTTCTGCGCGAACGCGCCAGTATTCTGCGCGAACGCGTGGAATCACGTCCGTTGTTCAGCGCGAACGCGTGAACTTTCAGCGCGAACGCGTGGACATAATATCGCGCGTGGGCGCGAACGCGTGGGATACCTGCGCGAATGCGCAGAGTATTTTTCCACGAAATTTTCCAGAACCTCCAGTTATTTCCAGTGATCAACGTTTTGTGCTCTGTTTCGCTTGTTTTCCCCACTTAGGCTCTAGGGACCTCATATTACCTGAAACATGATAACAACCACATAAAATAACATAGACTTGCTTAAAAACAAGTAAAATTTATAGCCGAAAAGCGTCGATTTTGGCGTAAAATCATGCCACATCAACACCCCCAACTTAAAGTATTTGCTTGTCCTCAAGCAAGCCATACAAAACAACGACTCAATCTAATACCTAGATATCATAGAATAACAATGTCTACATTGGTTTTGACTCGGAACTACCGGCATGCATGTTTTCCTTTAAACGACCACCCCAACTTTCTACTTTAAAGCAATATGCACAACTCAAGAACATTACGACTAACAATGAAGCTTCAATAAATGACATTACATTATCGAACATATTATGGTGCACACAAACGCTACTTTCGGCGGTCACTTTATTTTGTTCAATTCTCATCCTTATGCCCTTACATAGACCAAAGAATGTCCCAATACACATATATACAACAAGAATGGGACGAAGATGAAAGAGAAGAGAAAAACGCTCAACACTCACAAAGAATTCGTATCTACACATGGAAATACCATAGGCTTGCCCTTATTTTCTATGTTCTCATCCTAGGCTCGTTCGGTTGTGATCACATTAGGACTTGTAATGGCTTGTAATATAGGTTTTAGGGACGGGTCAGATACTTTTTGGATATCAGTGACTCACCCTCCTTGAACACTACAACATCTTGTCACCTTAATTCGCCTCTTTTCTTTTCACCCCTTTATTTTCTTTCAGTTTTCGACCTCGATGTGGTTTTACTCCTAACCAACTTACAGATCTTTTTGTGTTACAATTTTCTGATTATTCTTTTATATATATATATATACATATATATACGTAACTACCACATCGAATCTTCACTAGCAAACTCTACCACCCCCAACTTATGTTTTCAACACGTACTCCACATTTAATTCACCCCCAACTTAGGCATTTTGCCTCATCTAACTAGTAGCATCAAGGAGGGAACGGGTGCGAAGATGGATTAATTTCACAAAGGGTAAGGTTTCATAATTGGCTAGCCAAGAAAAAAGTCAAAAAGGCTCAAAAGGGAAACTAGGGGTATTTAACACTTTTGGTAAGGCTTATTTAGGAAAAGTGACTATTTCAACAAAGAAAGCCTAAGATCATCTCACAACCAAACTAACTTTCGGATTTCATACAAGACCAACCGGGCAAGTTCTAGATCATACATGCATAGACAGAATCAAACTAACAGCTCACACACACATTGGCATAAGGACAATTATTTTTACACTTGTGACCTCATAAGTAGTCATTTATCACACACAATACCCCAATAATAATAATGTCATATAAAGAATCAATCATGTTAATCAATCCTGTTCTAAGTATGCGTTTTTTTTTTTAAATTTCGAGGGGTCCAAAATTTCCAACAAACCACAATACATGCCATTAGTTACCAAGTAGTACCAAATAAGACAAAATTACTCTACTCAACCTAAGTAACATCCTAAACATTCCAGTTTCAACAAAATAAAACCCCCCTCAGGAAAAAAGAACTCTGGAAAAGAAAAGCCGAGGAGGTTCCTACACACCTATTTACCATACAACGATACCAGGTAGCCACCCCCAACTAAAAAACCTGCAGTGTCCTCACTGCATTACATCAACATACAAAAACATTTTTTTTAGCATACCTGCCAGCACGGAATGCTACAGTCATCTCTGCTCCTCCTCAGAACTGGAGTTGATGGGCTCTGACAGGACAAAATCTTCCTCATTTTCCTCCTCCTCATGCTGTGCTCCGCACACACTCCTCAGAATACTCATCATCTTGTTCAGAAATTTTCTTTGCTGCTTGGCGTACTCTCTTGCCTTTTTCTGCCTCCTCTCTATCTTACCCTGTTTTTTCTTTATATGCTTCATGTCCTCCACCATACCTGCTAATGTCGGACCACCAGGACCAGAGGGAGCTGTAGATGTGCCTTCTCCATGTGGGCCCTAAGGGAGACTAGCCACTAGCTGTTGAATCCGAGTGTCCACTCCATGGACCTGGGTGGAGATATACTGAATAGGCCTGGCTGCTTCTTGTAGTGGTGGTAGGATTGGTATAGCCATAGGAGGAGCAGATGCCCCACCAGTAGAATCTGATGCAGTAGATGTGAACTGCCCAAATGACGAGGTTGCTATATCAATCTTCATTTTCTTCTGTTTATTACCAGGCCCTCTCTTTTTCAAAGGATGAATCGGTCCACCAGGCCCCTTTTATTTGTCACCTGGACTTGTGGGCACTCCATCAGTGGAGCACAAGTAAGTGATCAATGACGGGAAGAATAGACTTTTAGTCCGTTCAAGCACCACCTCCCGTATTTCTTGGATAATGAGCCTCCCCACGTCGACAGGCAACCCTTCCATCCCAGCACAAATTAATTTAGCCCTCTCAATGGGCACCTCTGAATCATGTTTGGAAGGCAGCACCCTGGATGTGACAATATCAAGCCAAGTTTTGGCCTCAGCAGTGAACTATGCGGAGTCAATCTTCCTTTGCCTTGTGGTCAACCACTTTGGTTGCTCCCCACCACGAAGGTGGGTCACAAACCATTGTTGCCTCATTTGTTCACACATCTGTGTCATCTCACTGTTGTCACCATCCTACAGATTGTGGTAGGCATTGATTCGCGAAGCATTGCACAGAACATCTACACCTCTGACTTTGACAATTGCTCGATGTGTAATGTCTGCCTCTGTAGCATTTGCATAGAATTCCCGCACAAGGGTATAATCTGCTTTGATTGGTTCATCCGCAAAGCGAATCCATCCGCTTGCTACTAACCTTTCATAGAATTCGGGCATCTTTTCTTCCAAATTTTCTGTTACGATGCCCTTTTCTTCGATAAAGCTCTTTCCCAGTAGTCGATCATAGAGCTTCGAACATTTTGCTGACTGAAAGGTGGTGGTGTCGTAGTATTCAATTAAGGGTACTTGGGCAACATTGGATGTTGAAGCCATTTTTCCAAGCTTAAGTCCCTACAAAACAAAAGCAACACATATGAATACCTAAAACGATGTATAATGAGGTAATTAGGCCAAAGAAATTGGTCACAAAAGTTTCGAGCAGCTCTGTACGAGCATTCTGTTTCTGAACTGCGCGTTTTCCTTCAGCGCGTTCGCGCAATACTGTGACGCGTTCGCGCCATTTTACTTCTTTTTTTCAGAGCGTTCGTGCTAAAACATGACGCGTTAGCGCTACGTTATTTCATATTTTCTGCGCGTTCGCGTCATGTGTCAGCGCGATCGCGCAGTGGCGTTTCAGATTCTGAGAAGCATTTTCACAAACAGTGATCAACGTTTTGTGCTCTGTTTCGCTTATTTTCCCCACTTAGGCTCTAGGGACCTCGTATTACCTGAAACATGATAAAAACCACGTAAAATAACATAGACTTGCTTAAAAATAAGTAAAACTTATAGCCGAAAAGCGTCAATTTTGGCGTAAAATCACGCCACATCAAGGTACTCGAACAGGATGATCTGCTCCAGCTCCTCCACGGTTGACTTGGTTGCATCCGAGTCATCCGGCACGGCAAACGATATGGGTACCTCGAAATCATCCTCTTCATGCATTGGATCCGACCCGATATACTTTGATTGCTATTTGGGGACTTCCCCTCCGGTTACATCATTTTCTTCCTGAGCCGGCCCCTTGGGCCAAGGCGCCGCTTCTTCTACTGCGAACATTTCCCTTGCTGCGGGTTGCTCTCCTCGGATGGTTTTCACCTCCTCCGGTGTGGGGAATTTCAGCAACTGATGCAGTGTTGAAGGTACTACCCTAGTGCTATGTATCCAGGGTCTGCCCAATAGTGCATTATATTTCATGTCCCCTTCAATCACATAGAACACCGTTTGTTGAATGGTGTCATCCACGTTCACGGGCAACGAGATCTCCCCCTTCATGGTTTCAATTGCCATATTGAACCCACTGAGTACCCGGGCCACCGGTACGATCCGATCGAGTAGTCCTAGTTGTTCGACCACTCTCCATCGGACGATGTTGGCCGAGCTACCTGGGTCAACCAAAATACGTTTAACCTTAGTTTTAAAGATAAGTACAAAAATTACCAATGCATCATTGTGTGGTTGAATGATGCCCTTTGCGTCTTCGTCATTGAAGAAAATAAATCCCCCGGTTGAGTGATCTCGGATGCGCTTTTCACGGATAATAGAAACCTTTGTCTGTTTCATTACCGGCCCCCGAGGGGCGTTAATGGCCCCAACTATCATGTTGATTGTATGCTGGGGTTCGACCGGCTCGTCTCTTCGATGAGTTTCTCTTTCCTTGTAATAATTTTTGGCTCGTTCGCTCAGCAGATCTCGGAGATGACCGTTCTTCAATAACCGGGATACCTCTTCTCTCAACTGGCGACAATCCTCGGTTCTGTGGCCATGGGTTCCGTGATATTCGCATACCATGTTCGGATCCCGTTGTCCCGGATCTGACCTTAACGGTTTCGGCCATCTTACATCCGGGACGCGGCCGATGGCCGAGACGAGGCCCGAAGTACTAACGTTGAAGTTGTACTCTGAAATCTTCGGTGGACCCTTATTACCGGCAGAACTTCCGGCATCGCTCCTGAACGAGAGCCCCCGGCTGTTTGACGGGCATTCGACCCGCTTGCTGCCCCGACCTGAGAAATGGCTCGGGCCCTCCCTTGGTTTTTCCGACCTAAACTTTTGTCTCTCCGAATGGGAGTATGGCCGAAACCTTTCCTTCGATGATTCGGCCTTTGCTTCATAACCCTTCCTTGGTTTTTCAAAACTTCTATCCATTTTCATCGGGACCTAGGGAGATCGAACTGATCATCCTCCACCCGAATCTTCGATTCATACCGATTATGGACATCGGCTCACGTCACAGCCTCCTATTCCAACAAATTTTCTTTCAATTTGAACGAAGCAGATGAACTTAGCACGTTGAGCCCCTTTGTGAAAGCTTGCGCGGCCCATTCTTCTGGAACCGGGGGGAGTTCCATCCGTTCCCTTTGGAACCGATTGACAAACTCACGCAGTAACTCATCGTCCCTTTGGGTTATTTGGAAGATATCGGACTTGCGGGCCTGCACCTTTTTGGCACAGGCATGAGCCTTCACGAAGGCATCGGCGAGCATTTCGAAAGAAGTGATCGAATGCTCGGGTAGGTGGTCATACCACGTCAACGCTCCCTTTGACAGAGTCTCCCCAAAATTTTTCAACAGCACTGACTCAATCTTATCTTCCTCCATATCATTGCCTTTTATGGCACAGGTATATGAGGTCACGTGCTAGTGTGGGTCCATTGTGCCGTCATATTTCTGTATATCGGGCATTTTGAACCTCTTTGGGATCAGTTTCGGGTTAGCGCTCGGAGGGAAAGGCCTTTGGATGTACCTTTTTGAATTCGGCCCCTTCAGTAAAGGCGGAGCCCCCGGGATCTGGTCCACCCGAGAATTGTATGTCTCGACCCTCTTTTCGGTTGAGTCTACCCGTTTTGCCAAAGTTTCGAGCATCTTTAGAACCTCGGTAGAAGAGTCAGCTCCGGAACCGTCGCTTTCAACCATTCGTGCCTCGTTTCTTCCGGTTTCGGCAGTACCCTTTGCCTTTTCCGACTCTGCTTCACCCTTTCCACTCTACAACTGGGCAATTGCGATTCCTTGCTCGGCGATTGCTGCTCTTGGTTCCTGTAACATTTCAAAAAATAAATGTAAGTTAACACCGTCGTTTGGTGCATCCGGTTCTCTCCAACCCTGGGTCCGGGAAAACGTAACGGAATTCTGAGTATTTAGAGGATCAGTGGCCGGTAGGGCGGCATTCTCCTGGTCCACGGTATTTTATCGGTTGAGCCCCTCCCTCGAATCGACGAGGTTTGGGTCAGCGAGATTTGGCAATCCCCGTAGTCCACTGCTTTCATTTTCTGCCACAATCTCGGTGTTATTGACATGACCGGATTGTTCGATGTCGGCCATTTAGTCCGTTTTCGCAGAGACGGGCAGGAGATGTTTTTTATTTTGATGAATATGATAGAAATCAAGACCAAAGACCACTATTATCCTAGCCCCACTGTGGGCGCCAAACTGTTTACCCCGGATTCGGGAAACCAATTGAATTTATAAGTGGGTATAGGATATGTGTTTAAATCTCAATTAATGTCGTGGGGGATAGAGTATATGGATGTTATATAGGAAAGCAATTGATGAAGAGTGTTAATGCTTGTTGAATGACGTGCAATATTGATTCTAGGAAGTACAATAAGGATGCAAATGGTCACTATGGAATAAGATTTTAGAGAGAAAGAGAGAGAGATTGAATATATGTTTTGGTGTTACAAGTGTTCTTGAAAATGATTGAGCCAACCTCCCCAAAGGAGGAGAATGGGTTCTATTTATAGTGTTGCCTCCAAGGGCCTTATACAATTCAATCCATTAAAATAATAATACTAAGGACAACTCTGAACGGATTTGGTGGGATTAGGTTGACCGTACGGTCTGACACACGTATGGTTGGTAGTTGACCACTACAGGACGCCACTGACATATGGCTCGTGTGCAACGGCTGTACCGGACCAACGACCCAGATACTCGGGGTAACGGCCTTGAGCGACTCGGTGATGGAGGACCCGGACCAAAGGTCATCCCAATCCGTTCCGGACAAGCGTTCCTCCAGTTCAGAGTGAAAGTCTTCATGTATGCTCTCACTCCCTTCTTCCTCCGGTTCACCGATTCACCGGTTTGACTCATATCCGGTTTTTACCGTATACAGAAGTGCTTCTCCTTTCTTGACAAACTTATTTCGTTCTCTTTTTCTTCATTGCTTTCCTTAGAGTAACATAGCTAGAGTACGATACCTCTATTTTTTCAAAAGAGAGAAAGGAATAGCAGTTTTTAAAAAGTTTTAGGTTACTCTTCACGTTCGATCATTGCTAAGCTCGTTTAACGGTCCAAACCGGATCGGACCGGCAACCGGTTAGGAAACCGGCCGGTTTCCAGTCAAAAAACTGGAACCGGCCACCGGTTGCCAGTTAACCGGTTCCAAAATTGGAAACCGGAACCAGCTGGTTCTAAACTCAAAAAAACCCTTTTTTTATTTTTTGTATAGTATATGTATATTATAGTATGTGTTAGTATATTGTAGGTATATCTATATATGTTATATAAGTTTATAACTAAAGTTTATATATTTACTAACTAACATCATATATGTATATATATATATATATATATTAAGTTATATGCTTAAGGTATATTTGGAAAATAACTAAAATATACTAAGAATATACTTATAATATAAATATACTTAAGTTATAAAATAGAAATTTATAAACTTAGAAAAAACTTAACTTATATATATATATATATATATAACCTAAATAGTATGTTTAGTATACAGATAACTGAAATATATATGTTTAAGTTATATGTATACTATAAATACTTATATATGTTTAAGTTATATGTATTATAACTTAAGTTTTTTGTAAGTTTATAAATTCCTATTTTATATCTAAAGTATATTTATATTCTTAGTATATTTTAGGTTTTTTCAAGTATATAACTTTTTATTTTTTAATTTAAGTAGATGTATATTATAAGTATATTCTTAGTATATTTTAGGTATATTCCTAACTTAATATTAGTAAAAATATGAACACAAGTAAATAGAAGAAAGCTCAATGAGCCATATATTTTATTCATTCATGGATAACATTTATTTGCAAGTTGTAATTTTTTTTAACTT
Source organism: Lycium barbarum (assembly GCF_019175385.1). Classification (NCBI taxonomy): domain Eukaryota; kingdom Viridiplantae; phylum Streptophyta; class Magnoliopsida; order Solanales; family Solanaceae; genus Lycium; species Lycium barbarum. Next base: position 12,218,184 of record NC_083346.1, on the reverse strand, counting down.
GCAAATAATACATGAGTTGCAAAAAGGTAGTAGAATAATAAAATCAAAAAGTGTCAATCATTTGGCTAACATCCACCATATCATATTCGGCCATTGAGATATCTTCAAAGTCTTCCATTTGGTCTATTCCACTTGCTATCAAATATTCAATCTCTTCCTCTTCGCCTTCCACCGCTTCTAAGTTTTGGTTGCGTCGCTTCGATCTAATCCAATCGCGAATGCAAACTAGTACTTGCAAGCTAAATCCGGATAATGAGTGTCTATGGTCTCCAATTTGTTGTCTTCTTGGCTAAATGCACTCTCCAAAGCCACGGTTGATATTTGAACCGTAAGGATATCTCGAGCTATTCTTGAAAGTACCGGATGACTCGCCTTGTATTTCTTCCACCATGCTAAGACGTCCAAATCATCTAGTTGGTTGATATCTGTTGCGTCCCGTATTTTTATACATCGGGACAGCCCGGATTAACTATGATAATTTAAGGCCAAGACTATTCCGGAATTTGAAGTCGGGACTTTTGACCATTTGATTTTATTTTGAGACATAACTTATATATGAAATTGTGGGCATTGAACACTTAGGAAAAATTGGGACCACAATTCATAAAATTGGAATTTAAAAATCTTGTGCAAAAAGGGGCATGTGGTCGTGTACAATGGAAAGGGTCCCACACATTGTGTGGCCAATTTTAATTGGTCCAACACATTGTGTGGGCCAAAGACAACTAAGAGATATTTTGTATACTCTTAAAAGATGAAGACCGAGTCTTCTTTCATCATTTGCTCACTTCAACACTTAGAAAAATAAGAACTTGGGAGCTCCATTTTTTTTGCCACTGTTTTCGGCCAAGAACAAGAGAAAACCAAGATCATTTCAAGCCTCCCTAAAAATATTTCCTTGATACAAACCCACTATATTGAAGTCCCTAAGTAGCGTGGAAGTATTGTTTGGGTCATCCAACCATTAGTTGTGCCTATTTGCAAACCCTAGCCTATTGGTGGAGGTGAAGAACAAAGGTATGTTTTGCTCTTGCTTTTGTGTTGCGAACGTTTATTTCATGTTGTAGTATGTTAATATGGATGAAATTGGTGAAATATAGTATGTTGGAAGTGAAGTGTGTGCATTGTGTTCTAGCCGTGTATATGGGTGTAGAAAATGGAATTTATGAATCAATTCTTATATCATGTTAGATGGTTGGAGAGTGGGGAAGAGAATAAAAATCCTCAATATATGTAAATGTGTGTAGTGTGGCCGAGTATAGCCCCAATTTGAAGCAAAGCATGAATTGCTATCGCTTAGCGTCGTAATGGTTAATGTGATGACTTCTATGTTGGAAATGAGAATTTAATGTCCCAAATTGACATAGTAAGCGTTGCGGACTGATTTGGAGAACTTTGTGCATTTAATGCAATTCTTATATATGAGAACCATTAACATATATATATATATATATATATATATATATATATATGTGTGTGTGTGTGTGTGTGTGTGTGTGTGTAGTGTGGACGAATGTGAGTCCTATAAAATGTCGAAGATCGCTTTACTATCGTTTAGTATTTTAGTTATCGTCGATATGAATTCTAGTTGGAAATAAGTGTTTAATGATTTAAGAATGATGTTGAGATAGTTGGGGCTGATCTAAGTCCTATTGTACGTTTGATGTAATTCGTATATCTATGAAAATTATATCGTTATATTGTGGATTGTGATACAAAACATGACTTGAAAATGAGGAAAGTGAAAAAAAAAAAAAAAAAAAAAAAAAAAAAAAGGGGCTGCTCGGCTAAGGGACTGGTTTCGGCCAACATTGGAGAAAAATTGTGGATTGTCGGAATTATTATGTAAATTGTTTAGAATGTTCTTGAATGTTGCTAGTATGGGTTTAGGTTAATAATCGAATGTATGAGCGATAATGTGGCTTGAATGTAAGCCGTCGAAACGAATATTTGGGAAAGTTGCGGAAAAATGTAAAAGAGAGCTATTAATGTTGTTTTGCCTTTCGAATTGATTATCAATGTTACTAGGTTGGTTATTGTGGTTGTTGTTGTTGATTTTGAGCGAGTTAAATTCTCGGGATGGCCTATTTACAAGGGAAATGCTGCCGAATTTTCTGTAGAATTTAGTGTTAGTTTGAAATGAATCGATTTAGTGCCTATGGTTAATATTGGATATTCGTTGGCATATTGTAGACCTTGGAGAGCCCGAGGCGTAGATTTGGATTAGCTTTAGATTGGCTCGCTTGGAGTGCGTACGAGGTATGTAAAGCAACCTTCTTTTCTTGGCATGCCTTAGTTTCGCATAGGCTAGATTAGAGCCTTAAGGAAATTCCAAATCCGAAATCCGAGCATGATATGATCTATATATATTCCTTGGCACTCTTATGTATGATTTGATTAAAAATGAACCATTATGTTTTTGAAAGAAGTGATTTCCAAACTTTGTACAAAAAGGTTTCACTTTAATGAATTTCGTAATTTTTGAATGTCATATCTTTCGCATAAAGGCTCGGATTGTTCCAACATTTTCATAAGAGTTTGCATGATGTATAATGAGTATGTTTTCCATAAGCGGGCTTGATTCGGGTCGATACCCGTCCGTGGGTCCCGCGACCTTCCTTTATGTAATTCGGAAAATGTTTGAAGGAATTTGGTATGACCATTATTCCGATTTCAAATATGATCATTTTACTTATGTTTGAAGTTATGATAATGATTTTATGCATATGACTACTCACGACTCTATTCGTGCATTCTGTTATTCCTTTCGCCGAGTCCCGGGCCGGTTCTGTTATCGTGCGCATTTTGATATACTCCGGAGTTATGCTGTGTTTATAGTTCACCGAGCTACTCGCAAAAGAGGGTCGGGTTCCACCGATATTTGGTGTTATGCTGTGTATGGCGTTATGTTGTGATGTGATATGTGACGGGGATACGGAGATTTGAGACTTTCTGGTGTTATGCTGTGTTATGGCGCCATCGACGGGTGGGCGACCATATCCTTCTGTACCCGATGCATGACTTACATGTTTTTGAAAGTAAACAAATTTTGATATGTGGATTTGCACTTATGTTTGATACTTCCATTTCGTTTATATCTCAGATTTGCTTTCTGAACATTCTGCTTTGCATACTCAGTACATATTTCGTACTGACCCCCTTTCTTCGGGGGCTGCGTTTCATGCCCGCAGGTACAGACGCACAGTTTGGTGATCCACCGATTTAGGACACCCCCTTTTTGCTGTTGGAGTGCTCTTCTCCTTTAAGAGCATATCTTTTGATATATATTTTTGTTCGCTATGTATGTATATATATTCGTTCAGGGGTACGGCGGGGCCCTGTCCCGCGATATGATTCGTTTGGTCTGTTAGAGGTATGTAGACGTATTTGTGGGTGTGTGTGCCTACTTCTGTACAGTTGTGTTTATATGATTCTACTCGTTATGGCAGCCTCGTCGGCGTGCATTTTGTATATGTGTCTTGGGCCGTTGTGTCATTTGACAGCCTTGCCGGCTTTTTGATATATATATATATATATATATATATGTTCGCACATGGTTGCGTTGAAATGTATCTGATACAGTTTGATATGGTTTGAGACGGCATATAGTATTTATGGCCGCGTATGCTATTTGGATGTGATCAGATATGGATAGGTATGTCAGGGTGCCCAAGTAGGGCACTAGTCACGGCCTACGGGGTTGGGTTGTGACAATATCCACATTTGGCTGCATCAAATAAAGGTTTTAAGCCCTTTTTGCTACCTTGAGAAGTAGTAGGGCGTGGAGCAATGGGTGTAGCACTTTCTTCCAAAGTAGAATAATAACTAAAAAAATTCTAAACTCGGAATCAATCGCGACCTCGGCGTCATGTAAAGATTGTTCAACTTCCTCGTCAATTTCTAAATAGGTATAAATTTGACCAACTAATGCTCTAGCATAAGACATTTTAAAACAAGGATTTAAAAGAGAACCCAATATAAATAAAGTTGGTATGGGAAAAAAATACTTTCTAAATTTTATTGTTATTTTAAAAATAGCTGCTTGATAACCGAATTTATCTTATATTCATATAAAACTCTAGCTATTTCCGCTAAGTAGGCTAAAATTTCGGTTACCTTGGGATAAAATTGTATAGAAAAAGCAAGAGTTGCATTATAATTTTTTTGTAAAAGTTCAATACATTCCATAACACCTACCCAATCGGTAATATTTAACTAATCATCACTATCCATATTAAAATGGTTGTGAACTTGTTGTATGGGAATCCTATAATCATATGCTTGTTGTAACATAATGTAAATGTAGTTCCACCTAGTCTCAACTTCTACTTGAATTTTCCTAGGTCTAAGGCCATTTTGCACACAAGAATTCTTAAAATCTCTCATTTTTTGCTTATTAGCATTTCAAAAGAGAAAAGCAACCGCATTTCTAACTTTTTGAATAGAATCTTCAAAATAGTCAAGACCATCTCTAACAATCAAGTTTAAAATGTGACAACTACATCTCACATGAAAAATATTTTTTAACGGAGGGTTTAATTCCCTTTTTAAAAGACCAACCGCCTTTGTATTATTAGAAGCATTATCTAAAGCAATACAAAGTGTTTTTCTATAAATGTTAAAAAAATTCATAATAGTTGACATTGAATCCGTTAAAAAATTTTAATCATGACGGCCTTTCCCTTCATCATATAAAAAAACTATAATTCTTTTTTGCATCACCCAATTATCATCAATCCAATGACATGTATTAGCAAAAAAATCTAACCAAATCGGCGGTAAGAGAAACACTACAATTTAAAGAATTAAATATATGGCGCAAATAAAATCTATATTTTTTATATAAATCTATAATATCCGCTCTACAAGTACTTCTAGGAATAACCTCAAATAACGAATTATAACAACATTGAATATAAGTAACAAACCGTAAACCCGAAGGAAAGGAAAATGGTAGAGCATCAAAAGCAACAATTTTAGCTATTTCTATACGATCTTTTTTCTTGTCATAGCTAAAATTTCTACCGGTTCGTGGGTCTATTGTTTGACCCCCCCACATTTGAACCCGTTTTCTCTCCCTAAACATCCCTTTGTTTACCTTTCATATGATTCGTCAGTGAAGTCGTTCCACCATCCTTACTAGTTAGTTGCCTAAAAACAAATTCTTGTTTACATAAATTACATGTAGTTGTTTGTCTTTCGTTATCCTTAGTCATAAATTTCTAAATTCTAGAGGTTGGCCTACGAGTTCTTGGCGGTTTGTATGTGATTGTGCAGGACCTGTATCTCCCATTGGATTTTCGGGGCCTTGTGTTTCATCATCATCATCATCATCAATTTCATTAAAAGTGTCGGTATAGTGTTGTTGGATTGCCTCATGATCTAAAAGTGGATTATTTCCACTAATATCAATACATAAACTAGGTGTTTCGTTCACAAATGTTTCCTCATTAAACCCACCCTAACAATACCACTACTACCGGCACCACGTCTAAATCTCTTCGACATTATTAAATAGAATTACTTCAAATCACACTCAAATAAATCACAAGAAAATAAATTGCAACAAATTAAATTGCGTAAATTAAATAGCGAAAAATAAAGATAGAGTTGGAACGAAGGTACCAAATTGCCAGACTAATTTCCACCAAAGTGAAGGCGGCTAGAATTGCAAATCCACCAAGATTTGGAGCTACTTCGGATTGTTGCAAAATCACCAACTCGACCAATAATTTTTTTTGTAATTGCAAAATTAATAATTGAAACTAGAATAAAAATTTATAATATTTAATTGAGAGAAATTTAAAGTGGGTAATTGTTGCAAAGTAGCTATAATTGAGAGAAATTGAGAGAAAGAGAAGAGTGAATTGGTGTGGATTAAAATTAGAAATGGAGAGGGGCTTATATAGGGGTGGGGATGGTTTAAAGTGTAAAAAAAAAAGTTTAAGGGGGTTGGGGGCCAAAAGGGGCGTTTGGAATCGTTGCCCAACCGTCCAGTCAACGCAGGCAACGGCTATATTTTTTTTAAAAAATTGACCGGTTAATCGGTCCCAAAAATTAAAAACCGGACCGATATTAAAACATCGGTAAACTGGTTCTAGTTTAACCGGCCCGATTATCGGTTTGAACCGGTCCAACCTTAACAGGCTTAATCATTGCGAAGAAGTGGAGACGTCTGGGAATTATTAATCATTCAATAGAAATTTAGCTAATAAATTATCTATTAAAGCAAATACTTATAATTATATGTAGGCCATGTGGGACAAATCTTACCATGACTCCTCTTTTCCTTTTTTTTACTTAGGTTTCTTTGTTTCATTCTAGCCAAACCTAAGTAATCTAAAGTTATTAATTTCCATAAACTGTTGAACAAAAGTTAATTAGCACATCATTCTCCTTTATCTAATCTTGGTCCCTTTGTGTTGGAGTTGCATCTTTTTTCGATCAGCTAATGTGGGGCACGACTTAAAATGATTCAATTTTTTGTTCTTCTTGGTTTTCCTTTTTGCTGATTTAAATGACAAGTGTTTAATTCGTAATCAATGTTTGTATTTCAAGAGTTTCACGACAGTAAGTGATGTGATGCATCGGAAAATAATCCATATTCGTAATCTCACAAGTCTTACAATAATAGGTGATATATGCATAGGAATACCATCCATGATGGCTGACATTTTCTCCTAATTAACTAGCTAGGCTATGATTGACTGAAGTAGGAACTCACAAGTAACAAGACTAGCTATCCTCCTGACCAGTTAGGCAATACACCAGACTAAAGCCTGTCAACCGGTTTTGGTTAACCGATTCAAATCGGTAATCGGACCAATAAAATCAGAATCGGACTGGAACCGGTTCCTCGGAAAATAATCCATATTCGTAATCTCACAAGTCTTACAATAATAGGTGATATATGCATCGGAATACCATCCATGATGGCTGCCATTTTCTCCTAATTAACTAGCTAGGCTATGATTGACTGAAGTAGGAACTGACAGTCACAAGTAACAAGACTAGCTATCCTCCTGACCAGTTAGGCAAATACACCAGACTAAAGCCTATCAACCGATTTTGGTTAACCGGTTCAAATCGGTAATCGGACCGGAACCGGTGGAACCGATTCCGGTCAACCGTTTAATATATATCGATCCGATTTTGATTTTTTTGGGACCAGAACCGGTTAAACCGGACAGTTTTTTTTTTTTTAAATGTAGCCGTTGGGACATTGGGCTGGACCGTTGGCCAACGGTCCATTTGCAAAAATGGTCGTTGCCAAAAGGTTCCAAATTCCCTTTTTGCCCCCCCCCCCTAACCCCCCCAAACTTTTTTTTAACATTTTAACCCATCCCCCATCCCTATATAAACCCCTCTCCATTTCCATTTTAATCCACACCGATTCACTCTTCTCTTTCTCTCAATCTCTCAATTATAGCTACTTTGCAACAATTAGCCACTTCAAAATTTCTCTCAATTAAATATTATAAAGTCTTATTTTAGTTTCAATTATTAATTTTGCAATTATAATATTGTTGGTGGAATTGGTGATTTTGCAACAATCCGAAATAGCTTTGGTGAATTTACAATTCTAGCCGCTTTCACTTTGTTGAAAATTAGTCCGGTAATTTGGTACCTTCGTTCCAACTCTATCTTTATTTTTTGCTATTTAATTTACGCAATTTAACTCTAGCAATTTAATTTGTTGCAATTTATTTTGTTGTGATTTATTTGAGTGTGATTTAAATTAATTCTATTTAATAATGGCGAAGAGATTTAGACGTGATGCCGGTAGTAGTGGTATTGTTAGGGTGGGCTTGATGAGGAACCATTTGTGAACGAAACACCTAATTTAGGTATTAATGTTGGTGGAAATAATCCACTTTTAGATCATGAGGCAATGCAACAACATTAGACCGACACTTTTAATGAAATTGATGATGATGATGAAACACAAGCCCCCGAAAATTCCATAGGAGATACAGGTCCTGCACAATCACATACACAAGACAAACCGCCTAGAACTCGTAAGCCAACCGCTAAAATTTGGTAATTTATGACTAAGAATAAGGAAAACCAAACAACTAAATGTACTATATGGGGACAAGTAATTGCTTTTAGGCAATAAACTAATAAGGATGGTGGAATGAATACACTAAATAATCATATGACAGTTTAACATATGGATGTTTGGGGAGAGCAAACGGGTTCAAATGTGGGGGGTATTCAAATGACGATAGACCCACGAACCGGTAAAAATTTTAAGTATGACAAGAAAAAAGAGCGAGTAGAAATAGCTAAAATGGTAGCTTATGATTGTTTACCATTTTCCTTTCCTTCGGGTTTGGGGTTTGTTACTTATATTTAACGTTGTTATAATCCGTTATTTGAAGGTATTCTTAGAAGTACTTGTAGAGGGGATGTTATATATTTGTATAAAAAATATAGATTTTATTTGCGTCTTTAAATTGTAATATTTCTCTTACCGCTGATTTGGGTCTTAGTCTTAACAAGTTAGATTTTTTTGCTATTACATGTCATTGGGTTGATGATAACTGGGTTATGCACAAAGGAATTATAGCTTTTTTTATGATGAAGGGAAAGGTCGTCACGATGAATTTTATTAGCGGATTCAATGTCTACTATTATGAGATTTTTTAACATTGACAGAAAAACACTTTGTATTGCTTTAGATAATGCTTCTAATAATACAAAGGCGGTTGGTCTTTTGAAAAGGGAATTAAACTCTCCACTAAAAAATATTTTCCATGTGAGATGTAGTTGTCACATTTTAAACTTAATTGTTAAAGATGGTCTTGAATGTTTTGAAGATTCTATTCAAAAAGTTAGAAATTCGGTTGCATTTCTTTTTTGTAATGCTAACATGGCAAAACTGAGAGATTTTAAGAATTCTTGTGTGGAAAATGGCCTTAGACCTAGGAAAATTCAAGTAGAAGTTGAGACTAGGTGGAACTACATTTACATTATGCTACAACAAGCATATAAGTATAGAGTTCCCATATAACAAGTTCACAACCATTATAATATTAATAATGATGATTGGTTAAATATTACGGATTGGGAAGATGTTAAGGAATGTGTTGGACTCTTACAAATTTTTTATAATGCAACTCTTGCTTTTTCTAAACAATTCTATCCCACGGTAACCAGAATTTTAGCCTACTTAGCGGAAATAGCTAGAGTTTTACAAGAGTATAAATATAAATCTGGTTATCAAGTTGCTATTTTTAATATGACAATAAAATTTAAGAAGTATTTTTTTCGCATCCCAACTTTATTTATATTAGGTTCTCTTTTAAATCCTTGTTTAAAAACGTCTTATACTAGAGCATTGGTTAATCAAATTTATACATTTTTAGAAATTGAAGAGGGAGTTGAATCATCTTTAGCTGAAGCCGAGCTCGCTATTGATGCCGAGTTTAGAAAAGTTTTTAGTCATTATTCTAATTTGGAAGAAAATGCTACACTCGTTGCTCCACGCCCTACTACTTCTCAAAGTAGCAAAAAGGGCTTGTCAGGTTTGTCGCATTTAAAAGTTTTACATTCACATCCAACTCCTTCTTCTAATGCAAACTTTGATGAATATCACCTTTATTTGATGCAGCAAAATGTGGATATCGACCAACTAGATGATTTGGACATCTTAGCATGGTGGAAGGAATACAAGGCGAGTCATTCGATACTTTCAAGAATGGCTCGAGATATCCTTACGGTTCAAATATCAACCGTGGCTTCGGAGAGTGCATTTAGCCATGGAAGATAACAAATTAGAGATCATAGACACTCATTATCTGGGTTTATCTTGCAAGTACCAGTGTGCATTCGCGATTGGATTAGATCGGAGCGACGCAACCAAAACTCAGAAGCGGTGGATGGCGAAGAGGAAGAAATTGAAGATTTGATAGCAAGTGGAGCGGACCAAATGGAAGACTTTGAAGATATCTCCATGACCGAATATGATATGGCGAAAATTAACCAAATGATTGACAATTGGTGATTTTATTATTCTACTATTTCTTTGCAACTCACGTATTATTTGCAAGTTAAAAAAAACTACAACTTGCGAATAAATGTTATCCATGAATGAATAAAATATATGGCTCATTGAGCTTTCTTCTATTTACTTGTGTTCAAATTTTTACTTATATTAAGTTAGGAATATACCTAAAATATACTAAGAATATACTTATAATATACATCTACTTAAATTAAAAACTAGAAAGTTATATACTTGAAAAATAACTAAAATATACTAAGAATATACTTATAATATAAATATACTTTATTTATAAAATAGGAATTTATAAACTTAGAAAAAACTTAAGCTATAAATAACTTAAATTATAATACATACATATAATATATATATATATAAAGTTATATAACCTAAGTATATTGATATATATAAATATATTCTTAGTTTATTTTAGGTATATGTAGTATAACTTAATATATATATACGATATGTTGTTAGTCAGTAAATATATAAACTTTATTTATAAACTTATATAACATATATAAAAAAAAGAGGTTTTGAACAGTTTCAAACCGGACCGGTCCGGTTTCCAGTTTAAAACCGATAAACCGAAACCGGTAGCCGGTTCTGATTTTTAGACCGGAAACCGGCCGGTTTTCTAACTGGTTACCGGTCCGGTTTGAACCGGTTGACGGGCTTACACCAGAGTAGGAACTCACGGCATATACTGACCGTCCTCCCGACCAGTTAGGCCAAATTAACACAAACATTTTATAAATTTGTTCTATTTCAAAGTCGGGCCATTTTACCCGCATTTAATTATCTCTTATCTCAAATAGCTTCAAGGATCATTTCATCTCTTTGATTAAAAAAAAAAAATTAGACTCACCATAAAGCCGTAAAATTTAGCCGAATTCAATTCTCTTCGACAAAAAATCAAGTAGCTCATTTTCATTTCTTTAAATGAAAATCAAGAGAAAAGGATTACAATAAAGTCATTGAGAGCATGCCCAGAATTTTATAATCTACACTCTTTTACAGATAGTAACATTTAAAAGTATGCACAGTGCGTCATACAATTAATGATCCATAAGTACTACTTCTTCTGTCCAAAAAAGATTGTCCTACTTTCCTAATTAGTTTATCCCAAAAAGATTGACACATTTCTATATTTAAAAATAATTTAACTTTATGAGATGATTTACAGTCACACAAATATCTAAGGTTTGTTTTGAACACACATTTCAAAAGTCTTCATTTATTTCTTTAACTCCGTGTCAAGTCAAACTAGGGCAATCTTTTTTTAGACGGAGGGATGAGTATATAAGAATCATAAACACTTAAGCATCTAACGGAAAAAAAAAACACTTGAGCAAAGTTCAAGACTTAGCTAATCAATTTGGCAATTTCAACATTTATTTTAAATCATGAAGCAAATTACCATGCAAGCTTGTCTCACAGGTGCATGAAATCACATTCAATATACGGTATTTCAAAAGCATGAAGTAGCATGAAAGCTCAACAAGATAACTTAAAGCTCGGAATAAAATAGCATCTAATAATCATTCATTAGCTTCACATTTAATTAATAGGTTCACATAAATTGTAAGGAAGAGAGTACATATTTTCATATAAACTTTTATCACTTAATTATGATAATTGAGCACGTATTTTTCCCTCCATTTTCGACTTAAGCTATATATAATACATGTGGTCTCATTTTTCATGAGAATATCGAGTGTGAAATATTTAATATGTTGTACTAAGCATGCATCTTATCTTGCTATTTTCCGCCAGACCTTTGAATCTTGGAACGTTTTATGTTCACATTTCGGGAAAAGGAAAGTTACTGGCTTACTGCTTTGCTGAATATGGGAAAAGTAGTTGTTCCAACATTTATATGCAGTTCATACATAATGTTTGATTTGTTTAAATTTAGTTATAAATGTCCTTATACTTATCTTCAGGATAGGGGCTACGTAGGTTGAAAGGTTGTCAAGTATATTGAACCCCTTTTGTTGAAAGGTTGTCAAGTATATTGAACACTTTTGCCGGAAATTATATTGTACATGTTCAGTGTTGCTTTATATAAATATATACTTTATTAAAATTTCTGAACGAAATTTCTGACTTCACACTAATAGGAAAGTTCAGAATTGGATTGCTGCGTAACAAGAACCAAAACCAAAACGGGATATTTGTTTCATTCTTAATTTCTGATGCTAACCAGCTATCGTTAATTAAATAAATTTTGAAAAATTAGCAGCCGCCCTCCGATTTACGTAATTTTATACATGCCAACAAATATGTCACTTTCCACGAAATATTTTATTCATGGGATTAATCAAATTTCGGAGAAATTAAATAATTTAATTCCAGGTGCTGCCAAAATGCAGTTTGATCTTGCAACGTGATTCGTCTGTCTTTCACAAAACAACATGTTCAATTATTGTCACTATATATCATGTGGGAAAACACACACATGCCCTCTTCTTATCTTTAACATATTCCCATTTTTCTTTTCCTCTTCTCTCACTATATTCATCAAACTCATATTGAAATTTGAAAAACTATGTCTCTACAATCTCCTCTAGATGAAAATCATGTCCGTGCAGATACTGTTGCTAATACTGATCAAACCCTAGACAACGATGAAGAACATGTCATCAAGAAATCTCCAGAGACCTTCCTCGATTTGCCACCAGAATCTTTTTGGATCCCAAAAGACTCCGAACAAGATTGGTTCGATGAAAATGCAACCATGCAACGTAAGACCTCAATGAAACTCGGTTTTTTTGGCAAGTCAAATGACAATTCGAGATCATTTTGTCATCGTTCTTTCGCCTCAACGTTGAATCATCATAAAAATCCCAAATCTTCTTCTCTTTTTGCTCTTCCCAAGTCTCATAAAACTAGCTCGAGTGATGCAAATCCCCGGCATAACAAGGTACCGAGACGTTTATTCAGAAGCCGGTCTGAACCGGGTAGAAAGGGAGCAACAAATGTGAGTGAACCGGGTTCACCTAGGGTTTCTTGCATTGGGAGGGTTAGATCAAAGTCAAGGAAAGACAGAGGTGTAAGAACCGGGTTTTGGAAAAAGTTAAGAGCTATTTTAAAGATCCGGCCTAGAGTAAAAACTGCGGCCAATGTAAATGTTGAACCGGCCGGTTCAGTTGGTGTGAAGCGGTTGGAGACTAGTGACCGGTCAAAGTCATAGAGCAGCAACGATGTTGATTGGGTCATTTGCACTTTTATCCCTCTTTTGTGCTGGTCTTTAATTTTGGTCCTTCAAATGGGCTGATGTTTAATTTTTTCCTTCCAAATCAATCTTCTGCCTAGAAACACATAAATTACGCATCATAATATTCATAAGTTACGTTAGTATTCTTAAAGAATTTATGCCCGCAAGGACAAAATTAAAAACCAATTTCCATTTGAAGGGCAAAATTTAAAGACCATTCCATTTGAAGACCAAACCGTGCAATTACTTCATACACGTAACGTTGATAGGGCCACTTTTGCTGTCTCGTTAGGCCGCGATTTGAGGCCTGTGGGGCCCACTGCAAGTACTATATAAATAGTTATAGGGTCCACCATTTTGATATTTTCTCATTCTTTCAATTTTGTGAAATACATATTTAATTTTCAGTTGTTGAGCATGTTGAATTAGTACTCATTATTTTGAGAAAGAGGATAATCCACTTGTTTATGCAAATTATTTTTGTACATGACTTTTCTACTTTCTGCCTTTTTAATATTAAAAACCGCACTTATTATATAAGAATAGGTGGTTCATGAAAAGTTGCCAATATATCCCTAGATAGTTGATCGTGTCTGTCATATCAAATCATTTTTCGATAGCGGAACATCGTCAGTTGAACGGGTATATTCTAGATGAAAAATAACAGTGAGACCTTCTATGAGCCGATAGGTATACAAAAGACAATGTTAGGGGGGCTATTTTGGATGTTTTCCCTTTCATTCTTTAAATTTTGTGAATTATATAATCAAATTCAAGTTATTTTCAATTTTAGATTTAGTATTATATTCAGAGAGGATAATCCACTTGTTTATACAGATTATTTAATACCTGACTTTTCCACTTTCTGTCCTCTTAATATTAAAACAACATTATATGTGTATAGATTGTTCGTGCAAAAATAGCCAATGTTGAATATGAGACACGATGATGACTTTAGGTTTGACTGTAATTAAATTTTGTTCCTAAAACTAAACGTGGAAATAATCAATGGCTGGTGAGATAGGATTTTGGGCTAAAGAATACGTAATTTAAGGTTGGAAGTGCTCAAAGCTTCTAGAAAATACAAATCATCCTACAAGAATAAAAGAAGTGCTTCCACTCATTAATCATTCTTAGATATTAAAAAGTAAATCCACATTTATTATTTATTAACTAGAGTAACTTCATCATGGTTTAAAATAGATCTTCTGAACTTCATTTATTTTTAAGATCCAAACCTCATTACCTCATTCACTAACGACCCAAAAGAATTGCAAAGATTTAGATGTCTCCCATTAGAAAATTATTATTTAATGAACTCCAGTATTTACTCCAACATTTTTCATGAACTCTAATATTACGCCTGGTATTTTTTGTATTTTTTTTTAACTCCAGCACAATGTACTGGAATTTACTTGTAAAGTTTTTACCTGTTTTAACTAAGGCAAGAAAAGGGCTAGCCCACACCATTTTTACATGAAGTCCAAATAGTGATTCGACATTTGTTCTTGAGTGTTTGGTGTGAACTTTAGATTGAAACATTATGAGAAACAAGCTACAACTATTATTAAAACCAGTACATCCCAATTTCAACTCCAATTTGAATGCACATTGACTAGGCCACCCTTTGATTAGAGAATTTTCCAGTTTCTTGACAGCCAAAAGGGGTTAGAACCGACTTGAATGCACATTCACTAAGCCACCCTTTGATTAGAGAATTTTCCAGTTTCTTGACAGCCAAAAGGGGTTAGAACTGACCTTTTCTCATGTCATAACAAATTTATGAAGCTCAAACCTTAAATATCATTGACCAATCCCATGTCACCTTAAAAGCAAGGACAAAATTTTTAATATCATCATCAGAAAATCAAGTTCAAAATCTTGACTTTTTCTTCTTTTTCTTCCACCTTGCTTTTTATTATAGAGAAAATGTTAAGCCATATAGAGCCCAAATTTCTTCTATGGTCTCAACTCATAATGAAGCAACGACCACATCTCCAGCCTAGAAGTTCATTTCACATTATAACTTCTGTTCTTTTTTCACCAATGAAAATATTGAGTTGGAATATTCACCCCCCACACCCCCTCAAAAAAAAAAAGTTCCAATCATTTGTGTAACAACAAATTTTGCGTGAAGAAAATAAGTACGATTAGAAAATATTATAATAAAGTGTAGTATTTTATTTTAAATATTATGAATATTATTGTCTCTATAATTTCTCATATTATTCTTTTTCAAAATAACTTAAAGGGCCTCTGATGTTGATTTTGAATTTAAATTGTTGATCGATGATCTTGAATTCAACTAGCGTAAAAGATGACTTAAAACTGCACTCTTTGAATCTTGATTTGTTCTTTGTTCTTGAGCTCGAACTTGGATGTTTGATTTTGAACTCAAACTTTGATTTTTTGAGTGCTTGAGTATTTGTAGCTTGTAGCAAAATTAGTGGCTTTTAATCCACGAACTCGCTCTTACTTCTTGTTATGAATTCGGGTTCCTTTTCGGGGTTATGACTTATGTGAACCTCTATTTACAGTTGTCGAAGTGAAGAGTTATGACGAGGACAAACTATTTTCCTTTGATTTGATTGGTTGAATTGAATCATCAACAAATCAAATTGAAATTGTGACAAAATCACATTAATTAAATTGAAATATGTCACTTCCGCACATGATCTCTTGACCTTTGATTTGACTAGGCGTGTCACGCCATCTAATATATGGCGTAATGGCAGGTAATGTCACTTGCCACATAGCACAGATTTGGGTCTCGAGATAAGATGATATCCATCCGGGCAATTTGCACGATTGTCCTTATTCGGGGGTGATCTTTAATTTTTGTCCCTCAAATTGCTGGTCTTTAATTATTTTTTTCCCCTCAAATTGTTGGTCTTTATTTTTTGTCCTTCGCTTAATACCCCGAGGTTTTGGGTTCGAACCCTAGCTTAGTCAAAAAAAAAATCGCAAGGCAAAGTTTCGTAGCAAAAGTTAGACCTTAAGGTAGAAATTTGCCTTAATTTGCACAACGTTAGGCCTTAAGGCAGAGGTTTGCCTTAAGGCCTAACTTTTGCTCAAATAGGCCTAATTTTAGGCAAATGTTAGGCTTGAAGGCAGAGATTTTGCGAAAGTCTTGCCCTGCAAAATTCTTTTTTTTTTTTTACTAAGCAAGGGTTCGAACCTAGAACCTTAAGATATTTTTGACCACTTTTTTAAGCGAAGTGTAAAAATTAAAGGCTAGTAATTTGAGGGACAAAAATTAAAGACCAGCGCCTTTGAAGGGAAATCCGTGCAAAAAAATGTATCCCCAATGAACCTTTAGGCTAATAAAACATTTTTTTGCACGAATTGCCCTTCTTTTGGGGGTGGTCTTTAAATTTTGCCCCTCATATTTGTGGTCTTTAAATTTTGCCCTTCGCTTGGATACATGAGGTTCTGTGTTCGAACCCCCGCTCAGACATATAATAAAAAAATAATTTCGCAAGGCAGGGCTGGGGGAAGTATATGCCGGATCCGGCATAAAGTCCTTAAGGAAAAACTAAAGTTATGCTGGAGGAGGCATAACTTTTCCTCAATGCATAGTTTAGTTATGCCTTATGGGGCAAAACTTTTCCTTAAGGAACTATGTCTTATGGGGCAGACTTTTAATTAAGACATAACTAAAAGTATGCCCCAAAAGGCAGAACTTTTTCTTAAGGTATAGATTTTGCCTTATAAGGCAAACTTTTAGTTATGCCTTAAGGAAAAATTCCGCCTTACGTGGCATACTATAAAAGTTTGCCCATTAAAAGTATGCCCCCACCGGCATAAACTTGTGAAGGAATTACCAAAGTTATGTCGGACCCGACATACTTATGCTAAGTCTGCCCATAAGGCATAAGTATGCCGGGTCCGGCATAACTTTGGTAATTCCTTCACAAGTTTATGTCGGTGGGGGCATACTTTTAATGGGCAAACTTTTATGCCGGAGCCGGCATAAACTTGTGAAGTTCCAAGTCTGCCCATAAGGCATAAGTATGCCGGGTCCGGCATAACTTTGGTAATTCCTTCACAAGTGTATGCCGATGGGGGCATAGCGAAATTTAAACTCTGCCTTGCGATTTTTTTAAAAAATTTTGACTGTGTGAGAATTCGAACCTCAAACGCAGGGGGCTTAGCCGAAGGGCAAAATTTAAAGATTTCAAATATGAGGGGCAAAATTTAAAGACCACCCAAAAGAAGGGCAATTCGCAAAATGGGTTCATTACTTGAAGCCCAATCGAATAGACAAGCCCAATGAAATTAAACTTTTTATTAAATCAGTATTTACTAGATTTAAATAATTAATACAGTACTTATAATTAGGCACAATATATTATGCATATTGTCCAAAATTAGTTTATGAATTTAATTCAATAAAGTTTAAGTGCCTACAGGATAAATTTTGAATTTAAATAACACATTTTCAAGAATCTTAATTCAACAGTGATCAAAATGGAGGATCAATCAAGAAAGCAATACAAGTGGAAGTACCAGATATCAACTTACAAACATGGGTTATGCCACAAACCAGACACAAACATCACTATCTGCATGACTGAATGCAGAATAACCCTGTTACTTAATGGCTTTCTTATTTCCCTATTCTCCTTCTCTGGAAAAAAGCTCTCTAATACTCTTCAGTTGCCTTAAAAAACAGACTGAGCACATTAAACAATATTCAATGAACTTCTTCTTCCTTGTGTGTGTAAATAACACAATCAGATCTCGGGTACGAAATACAGGTCAGCAAATAACCTTTCTCCATTTGATCATCGTCAAGGAATGCACCTTCGGATTGGTCTACTGAACCCAAAACCAACTGTCCTGCACAAGTAGAGCAAGAGCCAGCCCTGCACGAGTAAGGCAGCTCCATTCCCGCTTCCTCAGCTGCATCGAGGATGTATTGATCATCGGACACTTCAAATTCGTTCTCATTACCATCAGGGCCTATCAGCTTCACCTTGTATGCTGCCATTGCACTGACTTTGAACGAGGATGAGGACTTTAAGCCAAATGCTTTGGAAATACTCTTTACATAACCTAATGAGCATCGAGGTTTAGTAAAGGTGGAGGATCTTATTGATGGTGTAACCTTGAGCAAGGAAGACGAAGGAACGCTTATACTCGACATATTATACCTGGAGGCACACATAACAGATCAATTAAGCTGACTCGCGCTAAGAACCTTGAACAGATGAAAGATCTTTCAAGCAAATAAGAAGCAGCATGTTTAATATAGAAGCAAAAAAAGTGTAAACTGAACTCCTCCTAATGGAAAATGTCCGATTAACAAAAGGCAAACCATGAAGCTGACAGTTAATTTCCAGCATTACACTACTGATTATGCGTATATTAGTAGTCATCATCGCAGAATTTTCAATGTCATTAGCATCCAAGCTATTTCACGGATACAGTACCCAACTAACAACTGATTTCTACATCGCCTCAAATGGTTAGCTGTTTAAAAAATCCTGTTAGAGACCTGTCAAATGCGCTATCAGGTCCTTTAGAAACAATTGCACACTCAACATAACAAGATAGTGTATCAGTATCATATAGTTAAAGTGCATAGAGAGAAACTAGTCTATTGTCTTTAGTTTATTGAAAGCAAGAAATTATTCCTATGATGAGTCTTATTCTAATTCTAGGATTCACAAATTTCAAATCAGGAGTTTATTCTTCAGAATGGAAAATTCATCCCATCAAGTTGTTCATTGGAAAGATATAAATGAATCCACCTTATGTGTTCTTTAGAAGTACTTAGATCAATATGTACAACTAGATTAGCTCCACTCTCATCCATACTCACAGAGTCAAGATAACACACGCATATATGAAATTCCATTTTGCCATATTGTTTTGGACTCTTGATTTTATCAAAACCTACAAATTTATTATAACATGACCAGACAGTGATACATTTGTTTCAGACTATGTTACTTGAGCTCTCCAAAAATGTTGCACATCTGTGTCGGATCCTCCAAAAATGCAATACTTTAGGAGGATCCGACACGCCGTCGACATTTTTGAAGAGTTCAAGCAACATAAGTTCCAAACTCACCATATAACTCATGCTGCTACTTAGAAGTTAGAACTACTCGTGCAAAGGTGCCCTCTGGCTCTTAACTTATCAGTTCACACTTCACAGAAGCCAAAAGTTTTGTTAAATTTCTCTAATGACCACAAATGCCAAAATTCACTACAAGCATTTCTGTGTTTCACTATGACAATTAACCAGCAAAGAACAAGAGGACAACAAAGAAAAACAAGGCGACACAAGGAAGAACAATCACAAAAGATACATGTCCAAAGGAACAAACTTTGCTAGTAGGAATCTAATCAATTTCAATGGAATAACTATTCTACTTCCAATCATCAACAACAACTAAGCTTTAGTCCCAAACAAGTTGGTCCGCTATATGAATCCTTACTCTTCCATTTGAGCTCAACTCATGCCATCATCAGTTCATCACACCAAATAAAATAAATTTTCCAATTTCAAAATGAGTTTAATTTCTTCTCACCGATAATGTAAAGTTTTCACACACAATCAAGCTAAGGCTGCCTGCAATAATAGGCACTTGTGTATAATAGAAAGTGCACTAAATAACATGTTGTAATAAGTAAAAAGTACACTGCTAGGATAAACATTCTTTAATTATCAGTGTATATAAGTTAAATTCAGAAATTAACTTCTGTGCATTGATAGTAAAAAAAAATTACACAGCCAGGTTAAATTACCTAAAATAGCAAGCAACTGTGTACAATAAGCCCACTTTGACAATCTGGAAAATAAACTAGATAACCTATTATCATAGGTATATTTTTTTTACTGATAGTGTAACATTCTTTAAACTGACACGGGACTTAAAGATCAATCTATTACCGGTCATCAAACAACTTGGAGAAAATGATCAAAATGGTCCTTAATGTATGAGGGTTGGATTGTTTTGGTCCTTAATATATTCACTTGATTGAAATAGTCCTTGATGTTTCGAGAAAATGATCAAAATGGTCCTTAATGTATGAACGTTGGATTGTTTTGGTCCTTGATATATTCACTTGATTGAAATAGTCCTTGATGTATGCAAAATGTGGATGGTTTTGGTCCTAAATCCTAAATATAATGCCGTAACATTATTCAAATGTTTGACACAAAAAATCCATCAAATGTAAGTGAAAAAAAAATAACATGCAATGTGAAAGCAAATAACTTAAAATTGAAAATATAACCTAAATTCAAAATCCAAAAGAAAAAATTCAACATAATACTCATATGTCAAATTCTAACATTACATAAGTAAGTTTCAACGTAACTTAAGTAAATAATTCAAAAGAAAGAAAAAATATAAACTTATAACCCATTCACAATGAAATTTTACTTTAATAACGTCACCCGTTATATGTCAAGTTTGTTAATAACTCATTCTTTTCAATATTAAGAGGTATAGTTTTAAATATTAGAATAATAACACGGTTATGCTAAATGAATAAAATAAAAAAATACGAGCAATTACATGGAATCACAAGAAGTAAAAGTTGGGAATGAAAAGAAAGAAAATGAAAAATAAATAATATAAAAAGAATAATACATTCTAAAAATAAAAATAATAAAAAAGTAAAAATAAAAAAAATAAAATTTTTTCACTTACGTTTGATGGATTTTTTGTGTCAAACATTTGAATAATGTTACGGCATTATATTTAAGATTTAGGACCAAAACAATCCAACCCTCATACAAGTGAATATATCAAGGACCAAAACAATCCAACCCTCATAAATTAAGGACCATTTTGATCATTTTCTCGAAACATCAAGGACTATTTCAATCAAGTGAATATATCAAGGACCAAAACAATCCAACCCTCATACATTAAGGACCATTTTGATCATTTTCTCAACAACTTGCTATAACTTGATTCATTCAACAATGTAATCATTTCTCTTGATAAATAAATAACTCTACATCCAGTAATCAAGAAAACATATGATGATTTCACAAACAGTAACAATTAAAGAAGGTAACTTACTGAAGTAGAAGATCTGAGCTTGCAAAAAGATGACAGAACTTAATAACAGACCAAAGAAATAGCTATATGCTGTGTCCCAGATATTTATCATGGTAGTGCTTTTATATAGAAAATTCTGAAAGCTTTACCGACTGTTGAAGAGAGCAAAGAAGCAGAGGGGAAAAGGAAATAAGGGTACGTGCCCTTCACTATACTTCCTTGTCCTTTCGACCCTCTTTAAGGACATATTTATGTTGTGTATTAATGTAATCAGTGACGAATCAAGATTCTTTACCAAAAAAAGAAATTGAAGTTATATCAACCTTAAGTGCAAAGAATTTTTAAATTATTAGATCATATATTTATATATTCGGTAATCTATCTTATTTTTTAACGTCATATCAGATTTTAAGAAGGTTTCTTGAAATATACTTTGAATAACATAGATGTTGAATAATCTTTTTTAACCCTAACCATATTTTAACTAAATTTTACATAATTAATCTATATATAACTAATCCACATATAATTAATACCTAAGTAACTCTAACCGGCAAGTAAATCACCCCCAAACTCTTTAAGCAATATAACTTTGTGACAATTCACGACATATAGCCCCGTCACTGTCCATAAACTACGCTGCCTTTGCATTTTCTTTCCTTTTTTTGGGTAGGAGAGGTGGGCAGCAATAATTAATGGAGAATGAAACTAAACAATGACTGACTAAATACTAGTATTAATTTCAGTTTTTCTAATTTTTATGTTTTTATTATAAAAACATAGAGATGTATAGTAGTGCTTTTATATGACTTTTAAAATATAAACACTTAAAATTACGTATTTTTTATTTTGTTAATCTCTGTGTGATGGTCCAGATGAAGAAAATATTACCGGTGAAATGAAGCAGAAATCATTTTGTGTACAGGGGACGTAAAACTATACTATAAAACATTGTAATAAGAGGTGGAAGCATCCAAGTGGATAGCTACCATCACGAGTCAAACCGTACAGATACATTGTATGCAGACAAAGACAGGAGGTAGTTTCCAGACTCTTCATTGTTCTTCTCTTATTATACATCAAAGCATCCAGAATTTTCTATAGTATATCTTTTTAAGGAAATAAATTCTTCTCTTTTTTTTTTCTTTTTTTTTTCAGTTTCCAACTCAATATTCGATATTCGCACTGGAATCCAACTAAATCTGGATTAGGGCAGCGTAGGGTCTATTTGGAGGAAGCGCTTCCTACTAAAAAAAAATTTTATACCCAAAACTCGAATCCGAAATCTCTAATTAAGGGAGAAACAGATTCATTCACTGTACCACATCTTTCGGTGATTCAAAGAAATAACTTGACTAATACCACAAATACATTATGTTGTCTTATTCTCTACACCCTCTCTCTGTCAACAAAGGTCAAGAATATCTCATGTGTTTTCAAGTGACTTTTTTGGATAATTGTGTAAAGTTAAATATTTTTTATGTTACAAATAAATAGTTTAGTGATTCTAGTAAATTGTGATAATTAAGTTAAATTGAATGATTTTTAATTATAATGTCACAAATAAAGATGAAGTGATCATCTATGAAGTTAATGTATTAATAGATATGAAATTTATATTAAAGTTTGTTTCAACTAAGACAACCAAGCCCAAACCTACGGTTCACCAACACGGAAAAATAGTGCTCAACTGATCACTTTTTATTTTTATTTTTAAAAAATAGCTATTGTCCTGAAGTTTTTGTGATATTTTTCATTAATTAGAATGTAAAGTAAAAAGTTACACATTCATCCTCTCGTATTGATTGTGCAGATGAATATAAAGTAAAAGTTCACATTCATTCAAATTACGATTTGTTAAAATGTAACTTCGTTGATGAAAAGATTTTAGCTTATCAGAAGATGTGAAGTTACTTGTCTTTATTACAATTTTGTCATTAAAGCATTACATGTATAACGTCATTAACCCCATTTGGCTTCCTACGGATGAAAACGTAGATGATGCGCCTATTTAAGGAACATCATTTGTAAACTAAATACGCACCAATTCTCTCATTATCTCAAATACTCTGTCCTTTCTTGGCTTCCTTTCTTTGTGAATTTCTGGGCAATTATTTTGTGCAACTCTAAACTTCCAACCACTAGCGCAAGTGTTTGGGAGTGCTGTGGAACCTTGGGGAGCGACCGACTGTGAACGATATGCATCGGAGTCGGGCCGAAAATCTCTTTCAAGGCAGTGACTTGTCACGACACAATGATTCAAACTGATAAGTTGAATCCTTTTGTTCAATTTTCTGATTGATATTGCTAATATTTCCAACAATTTGAAAGCGATTTATTTTATATGATATTGATTAGTAGCATATGGAGAGGTAAAATAATTTTATACATATTTTAGTGATGAAAGATAAAATACTTTTTTCCTCTTTAAGAATGTGGTCATGGAAAAAAAACCGTATGGATTGGATTCCTTATGATGGATGCTTTAATTTAAAAAGTTTGCAATTGGAAATGTTAGCCCATCATAAACAATTAAAAAATAACTTACAGAAGAATGCATGGTGTAACATCATAAAGTATAATTAGTTTACATATTAAATGTTTGGAGTTATGGGCGTGAAAAAACCAAGAGTTATGATTGTTAATTGTTATTCAGGGTAGAAGTTGAAAAGGTGTTAGTTATGGAGGTCTTTTTAAGGAGATATGATTTACATATTAACTTTGAGTTAATTGGAAACCATTCATGTTTTGCATTATCCTTGAAACCGCCTGATGACACAGTTTGAGGAAAACTAATAAATGAACAGTGAATTAATGCCACAGTTAGATGATGAATCTTGCACTTGGTATACATGAAGGAAACCAAGACAATAATAATTTTTCTTTAGAATGGAATTGTCATATTTCAACAGGAAGACAAAGACAACTCAAAAATGCAAGAAAAGAAAGTGGCAAAAATTGGGTTCTATTTTTCTTACTAATCCACTCTTATTTATTTATGAATCTACCCTTGTGTTTCTTCTGAAATACTAGTTATATATAAATGTTAGGGTAGGGATTCATAATGTGATGATCTTTAAATGCGTAACATATATGATATGCTTATGGTGATTTGCCATGTCATTATATCTTAACGTGAATTTGTTGCATAAAAGATTATGTGAAGTTTAATTGCAAGTTATGGAATGATGTGAAATTCTTAATTGGAATGATCATAGCTAATACTTGATCGGTGTTATATAATGTTTTGACCGTGTGAATAAATGATATTTACATTTAAATATTATCTTAAGGTTAGTGAACCTCTATGATAATTTTAATATCTCTTGTGAAGTAGGTTTGATATCTGAAAATGTGAATTTATCTAGATGTTGTCTCTTCCAAAAGAAAAAGATCTGAATATATATAGGTAAGAACAATCATCTCATCAAATGGCGAGCTTAAGATGCTCCAACGTATGGCCTTCAAGAGATTAAAAAATAATGAGAAAAAAAGAGGTTGATGTCTATCTATTACAAACCATATTCTCAACATTTTGTAACTGTCATTCAAGGCTATTCATCAATGGATAGTGGCCATTTGAGTACAAGTATTCAAATACTATTAATGGCTAGTTAAATGTGTTATGTTACCAATGTGTGATTATATGTCTATATGTAGATGACATGTTAATAGTTGGCCCTAAGTGTGAATGTTGTTAATGAAACAAAAAAAAAATTATATTATCAATTTGAAATGAAAGACTTAGGAGTAGCAGATGTGATTTTACGGATTAATAAGAAAAACTGTTAATGGCTTCTCATTATGTCAGTCTCATTATATTGAGCAAATGTGGAAAGAGTTTGATTATTTTGATGTAGTTCCTGTGAGGATTCCCGAAATAATAAAGTTTCTAGTTTTTCTCAAAATAAATATGGTAAAGTAATTTGTAGTGTAATTTTTTTCATGAATTATGCTCGGCTTGATATAATTTATAAGGTTAGCAGATTGAGCAGGTATATTCATAACCCCATTGGAATGCTCTTCATCGTTTGTTAAAGTACTTGAGAGGTACAATTGATTGATGTTTGCATTTTAATAAATTCTTGTTGTTTTAGAAGGATGTTGTGATGCAAACTGGGTAACTAACAATGATGAGGCTAAGAAGCCGAGTGGCTGCGAAATCTATTGGCAGATGTGTTATTGTGGGGGAACAAGCTACACCTCTCTTTACATTGTGATTTTTAGGCGGCAATTTGGATTGCAAAGAACAGTGTGTGCAATGGAAAAGGGAGACATATTCGCATCAGACATAGTGAAGTCAAATAGTTGTTGAAACATGGTGTTATTTACTTGGAATATGTAAGGTCCGAGAGTGATTTGGCGAATCCTTTAACCAAGAGTTTGACAAAAAGAATAATTCTTGAAACGTTGAGGGGGATAGGGCTAAAGCCCATAGATTAGGGTAATACGGTGGATACCAGTTTGTGGTCAAGCTAAGCCATATAGGCAGTCAATATACACTACATATCCTATCACTATGGCGTGTGGTAGTGCTTTGTGAGGTTGAGTTAACTCTGAAAGTATTCCATAGCCCATTGTGGTAGTGCTTTTGAGACGCACTTGATGGATATACTTGAGTTTTACTCTTAATGTTTCCATAACCGGGTGTAGTGGTGCTTTGAGAAGCATTGGATGGATTCACCGAAGGTTGAGCTTATATTTTCTCTTAGTGATTCCATAGCCTTATGGTAGTCTATGTTGAAGATAGACTTCCTGGAATCACCTACGTGAGTGTAAATATTTGACCGCCTTTTATGAAAAAACTTGGGCTGTTTTTCTAGAGCATTCATGAGACCCGAGGTTTGGTGCATGGCCATAAAAGCACTGTGTTGTATCGCGGAGTTTGCACGAAATTAAGGATATGGTATGTGTTGTGGGGGTCTCAACTTATGTCCATTTAGTTCAAGAGTACTTCACTTTGTGGATATTTGTTGTTGCCTCATTTCACTACGTGTCAATTCAAATCGAAAAATATGGATACTTTGGTACATGTTCCTTCCTTTTGCCTAGAAATTATTCCTATTCTTTTGACTTTGCATTTGTGGGGGGTTGTGGCATTTTTCATTAATCAGAATGCAAAGTAAAAAAGTTAAACATTCATCCTCTTGTATTGATTGTGCATATGAATGCAAAGTAAAAGTTCACATTCATTCAAATGACGGTTTGTTAAAATGTAACTTCGTTGATGAAAAGATTTTAGCTTTTCAGAAGATATGAAGTTACTTGTCTTTATGATAATTTTGCCATTAAAGCATTCATATATAACGTCATTAACCCCATTTGGCTTCATATGAATGAAAACGTAGATGATGCGCCAATTTAAAGAACATCATTTGTAAACTAAATACATTATCTCAAATACTCTGTCCTTCCTTGGCTTCCTTTCTTTGTGAATTTCTGGCCTATTAGAACAATTGTTGTTTCCTTCTTATCTTCTTTCTTCTTCTCCAATGCCCTGAAGTTGGAACTAAAACAATTGGACTTCAAAATACAAGTATAAAGTTTGAACTGCATAATTCGAAGTTCAAGACACAATGTCCTTGAAATTTAAACTAAAAAGGTTGAACTTCACAACACTAATCCTGAAGGTTGCATTAAAAAAATGAACTTAAGGATACAACTTTATGAAGTTTTGAATTGACAAAACTGAGTTTAACGAATTATATCCTGAAGTTTTGAATTGAAAAAGTTAAACATAAGGACATAGTGTTCTAAAGTTTTGAGCTTGAACGTCTGAAGTTTTGAACTAATAACTGAACTTCATGACATAGTGTGCTAAAGTTTTTAACTGAAAAAAAATGAATTTTAAGACACGTTATACTAGAGTTTGAAGAAGTGGAGAAGAAGAAGAAGCAACATCTACCTGCTTTTGAAGTCATAGCTCAACATTGACGCTGCTCCAATTTTTTTCAAAAATTCTTGGTAACTCGGTGCGAATCCGGGATAGCTGGCCTCCAATGCGGGTACCGAACACTGGATAAGAAATAAAAAAGAAAAAGATAATTTTGCATCCACTGGATAAAATTTAAATAGCGATCTTAAAAGTGACTACTTAAGGACAATTTCACACTGAAAAGTGGCTATTTGTGAAATATTACTCCATAATCAAGGCCCAGTGACCTATTTCATAACAACCCATGGACTCCCAATCGGGTCAAGTCCAAATCCATTGCAGTATATTGCAAATGAAGACCTCCATCTTCTTCTTGTGATAATGATTATAATTATACTGTAAGCCGGTGAAGCTGAGAAATTTTGAAAATTTCAAGACCACCTATGAAGGATTCTTGCAAATATGTTATTGATATGCTGATTTATGAAACTGTCCCTCTATCAGATTACCAATTTTATCTTGTCTCTATTTTCAAAAGCTGGGAAAATATAATCCTTGAACTGACAAAATATTAGATTGTCATATGAAGTCAAAAAAAATGTAGACAGTGACCTAACGTTTTCTTATAAGAAATTTTTAGTTTACTTAAAAGAAATACTTAGACCGTAGCCTAAAATATCCATAAGTTGCAATAAAAATAAAAAATAAGAAATTGCGGGATTAACTTCTTTACGGAAGCAGAAGCTAACTTGGTGGATATTATAATGAGAAAATATAACCTTTTTAAGTCCCGTGAAAAAATTGTTTTGCTTGAGGGACAAAATTAAAGACCCAACACAAAGCACAAATGACCCAATATTAGCCCATAATCAAGGCCCAATGATCCATTTTCATATAACAACCCATGAACTCCTCAATCGGGTCATCACATTATATTTGCAAATGAAGGATGATACCATACCATCATCTTGGAAATTTCAAAAAAAAAAAAAAAAATGAGAAAGCAAGTGTTAACCTTAACGGAAGCTGCAGCTTCGAGAGTACGTCAACTGTTAGAGCAACGTCAACGCTCTTTCCTCAAACTTGGTGTCAAATCTCGCGGTTGTAACGGCTTATCTTATACCCTCAATTATGCAGGTACCTTTACAGCTTTATCATTTTCATTTTACTTCCGTCAATGTGTGAGTTTTTGAAAAGTATAATTCATTTTTAACCCCGATAATGGATGGATGGATCATATTTGCAATAGATTACAACCAGCTTAAAAATGAATTAATTATAATAATGATCCATGATCAGATAAAATCTAGAAACTACTGAGTTAAATTTCTCCTATATCATTATGCTTTATGATTTTCATTTTTTTTCTTACTTCTGTCAACTTTTTTTTATTTTTTTTCATGTGTGAGTTTTGAAATTTAAAATTGATCCTAATTGTGTATTTTGGAGGTCATTTGCAATAGATTAGAACTAGCTTAAAAATAAATTAATTATAATGATCCATGATCACTACCTACTGCCATGCAAAGGCAGAGCTAGGATTTTGAGTTTATGGGTTCTAAAATTTTAAAAAGACAATTTAGTGGATTCTGGATAAACTATTTATACATATTATGCTTAATGGATTGCATCCAGCATAAAGATAAATTAATTATAATGATCCATGATCAGTGTATCACCTACCGCCATGCAGAAGAGCTAGGATTTTGAGTTTATGGGTTTTGAAATTTAAAAAAGATAGTTATTGGGTTCTGAATAAATTATTTATACATATTAAGTGGATTTTTAAACACAAATTCAGTGTTTGAGCCAACGCTATTGGGTTCTGCTGAACCTGTAGTCTGGCTTGTTGGGTAGCGGGTGTAGAAACTAGAAAGAGGCTGAGGAAGGTGAATCATTTAGGAAAGATTTATATACTGTTATCTCTATTGAATTTTGTTTACTGTTACTACCAATTTTGGATGTATGGTTTTGCGCTTTTCATTGTTGGATACTTGTGCTGAGGGTCTACCCTCTCTACCTCCCAAGGTGGGGAAGGGTAAGGTCTGCATACACTCTACCCTCCCCAGACCCCCACTTTGTGGGATTTCACTGGGTATGTTGTTGTTGTTGTTGTTGTTGTTGTATAAAGAGCATGAGAGATGGAGGGGAAGAAATGGTGTTGGGACAGAGGGGAAAATTTGAGCTTTTCCGGGTTTAAAAAACTTTTTCTTATTTGTTGATCTTGTTGGTTTTAAGGTCTTTTGAAGTTGCTTGCTAATATGCAAAATGTCGTTGTAGCTCAAGTATCTTTAACTTTACAACATGCATTTCACGTGATTTGCTTCCACATCTATCTGAACATAATATATTGGAACAAAAGATTGCATGTTGCTCGGACTCTTCACTTTCGGTGCCACATCCGTGTCGATACGACATGGGTGTGGGTGTGGGTGTGGGTGTGGGATCCGTACCCGATTTGATCAACCAATTTTGGGTACTTTGACCAAAATCGAGGGAGAAATTCTCCTCTTGATCAATATTTTCTCTTCAAGTTTTCCACATAATATCTCATAATTTAGGCTCTATAGCTCTATGTTTAGGTATTTGAATTATTTTTAGTTGGATCCGTATCCCCGAATCTCAAAATTTACATCACGAAGGATCCGACCTCTAGATCTGCACCCGTGTCGGACACCCGCACCCGAGTCTGAGCAACTTAGATAAAATGTACCCCTCTGCTCCGGTTTCTGTAACAATCTCCATTTTGGGAGGTTCAAAATGCTTGAAGCATTCCACAAATAATATATGATGTGATATTATCCATGTTGAACTCAAACATACCTACATTTTTTCTTATAATGTAGTGTCCAGGCCAACTTGCGCGCACCTCGACTAATTCCACATGGTACCTTCTACCTTCCACTGGCGCATGTACTGGGTAGACCTACTATTTATCAGTGTTGTCAAAGGTGCGCTTAAAGCGCACTTAAGCCCTGAAGTGAGGCTCAAAACATGTTGAGTGCTTCGCCTCGCTTTATGTGCGCTTCAATGTCATCATCAAGGCTCTAAGGCATATTTTTCCTTGCCAATGTGCCTCTCTTGAAGAGATGACACTAGATACATGATATTTCCCTTTATCATAATGTTTTTACAATCCTTTGTCCATATATTTGTTATTCATGCTTATATATATATATATATATATATATATATATTTGTATTTTTGCGCCATTGTGCCCGTTTTCATTAAAGCTCATGCTTTATTTGCGCTTTGGGCTTAAACCCCCAACTGACCTTAGAGCTTTTTTGCGCTTTTCGCTTTTGATAACACTACTATTTATAAATACACAAGTCAAATCAACATTTTAAATGTCGTGTCCGGTTAAATGGTGTAAAAAAAAAAAAGGGAAGGAGGGAGTATTTGCCTTGTCATGTTAAACAGTACAGAGTCAGCAACAATGATGAAATATATCCTCTCTCAGCTTGCTCATTTGCCTAATATAAGACTTCTGCACAAATGTTGCCTGACATCATGGACTGATGACTTTGGTTTTATAAAATGAACATTGATACAAAAGAATGGTTTGGAAAATGAGTACCATATTCCAAACTCTTTTGCTTGGAAAATGAATACCATATTCCAAACTCCTTTGCCATCCTCCCAGATTCTCTTTTACACTGTGCTAACTGTTAATTATCTGCATCTGGTGAATAAGAAATGTCTTGCATCCGGCCCCCAAGACTTTGGTCCAGTGGTAAGAGCGTAACGCGTAATGTAAGGGTTAGGCACACGCGGGGTTCGAAGCCTGTGGCAGACAAAAGCTTGCCATTTAAGTAGAAAAGAGTAGGGGGCGGGCCCATTATCCATGCAGTTTTGAACCTTGTGCCATTGGCCCTCGTGGATTTTTCGGTTATCATCTCAAAAAAGAAATGTCTTGCATCCATCTCTGTCATAATTTGAAATTTGAGCTGCATGTAATGTATAATTGGTCTACTGATAGTTTAAAGTTGTCCTTTCCGAGTGAAATCAGTAGAGTGCGTCACTCATCATATGCGTGCGTGCAAGCACATAAAAGGTGTAATGGAGTTCACACTAATAGTATTCATTTATGTTGTGCTCAAGTGTAATGGAGTTCACACTAATAGTATTCATTTATGTTGTGCTCAAAGTTTCAATACCCTGCTAAAAGCATCTGCACAGAGCTAGTTCTACCGATTTGTGCAAGCGTGTTCCTACAGATTATTCTGCTGACTAATCATAATTAATTACTTTTAGAGCTTGCTTAATCTATAGCTTAATAACTGGTGTACCCTTCTGTGAAATTTCTTAAAGAAAAAGTAAACCGTCTTCGAAATTTCTCAAAGAAAAGTAAACTATCTGTGAAATTTCTTCTCTCATGTGCCATTGATTTCCAAAATGACCTTGCTTGTACAGACGATAAAGCGAAATTTGATGAGTTGGTTGAGGACAAGGGAGTGAAGATACTGATCGATCCAAAGGCTCTTATGCACGTCCTAGGTACCGAGATGGATTTTGTTGATGATAAACTCAGGTATAAGGTGGTATTTCCGCTTTATATTCTACTAGTATAGTCATATAGTCTTCTATTCATTGCTTCTACTGTTGCATTTGTAACCTTTTTCTAGTGATCGCTCTTATAAGCTTATTCTTAAAGCTGTCAAATCACAAGATTAAGTATCACTTAAGTATAAGCTAAAATTAAAGCAAGTTTAATTTTCCAGTACTGTCTCATGTCGCGTCATTAAGTATCTCTATAAGCTAATATTAATGCAAGTTAATTTTTTAGTTTCCCAGTATGATTATGACATAACTTTGATGCTTATAGGCTGAAGTGAGCCCACAGTCTTTTCTTTTCCCTGCATAGATGAGCTCCTTTTTGTTATTCTGCTAAAGCTTTCAGTTGCTTTATTTATTGAAGTTGACTTAGATGTAGTAGTATTTTGCCCCTATAACCTTTTCGACTTGTGTTGTTGCATTCTCTAAACTAGCCTATCATGTCCTTTAGGACTCCACTTCAAAGAAGTATAAGGTGTGACAAAATAGCAATTACATTATCTGATTCTATTTTCCTGGTCATGTGCTATCTTTTATTTGACATTGGAAGTCTCTTCTTTTAATACAAATATGCAATGTACCTTCTTTACTTTCTCTCTTCTTCGTATCTGTGATTCCTATGGATGAGTATAAGAAAATATTCTTTCTAATGATACAGACTTATCCCATGATTCATGTCCTCTTTTTTTTAACCCAGTAAATTAATGCCTTTGTTTCCTCAGATAAACTATTGTTAGGGTTACTAGAACAGTTGATTGGGTTGTGGATGCCCACATTATGGCCTCCTTGTGTCTCCCATTTTGATACCCCTAGCCTAGCAACATATGCTTTCTCTTTTATTGCCATGGCAGTTAAACACCCTCGATCCCATTGCTTCGTTTCCATGCAATTTAGAACATTAAGAATATGAACTTCATATTTTGATTTAAAAAAATAGAAGAAATAGCAAGCTTCTAATCTTATTCTGTTCTGGCAGTGATGAACTTGTTTATCTGGAGCTCAACTTTGTAATAGAATTGCTCTTGGTTGGCTACTGTTTTGTTGTGATGGGCAATTCATCTGTTGGTCATAGGATTCAGTCCCTAGTTATGTAAAATTATGGTATTTTGGCTAGTGATGAAGGTGGGTTTGAGGCGGTTTGGGATGAACAGCATAACTTTTATGAGGAGGCATTCTGTCTTTTGCAGCTTTTCATTCAATTATATTCCTATGTAACTTAACATCTACCAAAGAAGAAGGCTGAAGCCAAGATCCCACTTAACATCTACCAAAGTAAAATTCCAAGTTGGACAAACTCGGGATAAGCAGTCAAAAATTTAGTTCTTCTGCTTCGATTTCATTGTCATCTTTGTCCTTGCAAAACTAATCCACCTTACTTAACTGCTTAATTTCTACCGGCTCCAACTTGCTGCACCCATTTACATTCCAATATATGCTGTTCACAAACCTGGGTGATCTTTATATGTGTCTCATAAACATCATTAGATGCTATAATCTGACATTTTGTTATCATAAGCAGATCTGAGTTCATATTTATCAATCCTAATGCAACTGGACAATGCGGTTGTGGAGAATCTTTCATGACGACAACCAGCTCAGAAGCTGCTAAGCTGCGTGGCAAATCAAGCTGATAGCTTTATGCTACTATTATTTATGTTATATATACACTTAGAAGTGTGAATATATAGTCTGGAATAACAAGTCGATGAGTTAATTGTCAGAAACAGAAGGTTTTGTTATTTTTTCTTCCTTTTTTTTTAATCTTCTTTTCTTCTGTACATCCTGTAACGTTGTTCTTCACCCCAATAATTTGAGTGGATGTGTGTATCACTTACCGCAGTAGCTGTTGTACAGAATTAGATTTCCTTTTTCGCGGTGTTGTTAGTATTTGGGAGTTAAAATTGTTTCTGTTTGCACGAAGAAGTTAGTGAAGGAAATCCATTTCAGTTTATGATGCTAGTTTAGTTTTTCACTTGCTTTGCTTTTCAATCTGCACAGGTGATACTGATATCATTAAGACTAAGTTACTGATATTTGAATTAGCTGAATAGTCACTAGTAGATTCACAACAACATGAACATTCTTTTGGCTCTCGTCACACTTTCTTGATGTGTTTTGCCTGTGTGCAAAGCTAAATATATATAATTGATTATGGATAAAAGATACATTACATCCATAATAAAGCATGAAACCGGTACAAATGAAGAATATGTACCAGATAATAGTGTGAATTTACGGAAATAATTACGTAATAAAAGTGTACATTTTCTTATAGTTTAAACTTTTTTAGACGAAATGATCACACAGAATTGACTAGCTTTCTATTTCTCCCCTCTATTCGGATTTTCCACTTGAGATTTTTTGGACTCAAATTTTAAAATCACTCTCTGCATGGCTGCTTTGAATCTTTTCACCTTCTGCTTGTCATGATCTGCTAACTCATTCTTCTGACTGCTGCTATGACTATTACCAGTTGACAACTCATCTTCTTGGCTACCATGGAATTTGTAAAGCTTCACGTACTTCATGATGTTCTCCAAAAAGTTCTTGAACGTTGAATGAGTGAGAAGTGCAACTATTTATAGTATGTGGAGATTCAAAACTGAACATAAAGACAATAGAAACGACAAGAATTTCTGATAAACGAGAAAGTATAAGAGAAAAAAAAAAACAAGGATTTTGTTGGTGGTTAGTTGTATCTTTCGTGACGATTGATAGATTGATCCAAACAAAAGATGTCATTTTGCCGTGATGGGAAAAATGTTGGTTTGTTTAACTATGTAAAAAGTCACGACAGATAGTTAATTTCCTATCTAACTAGTTCTTGGACATTCTCATGGTCTTTAATTATTTTGTTGTTGCTTCTGCTAATCCGTTTTGGACACCTAATTCAAGACTGCCAAAGCCAAAAAAATTGGCAGGCAAATTATTTGTAGATTATGTGAAAGTGAACCTTACACAATCCAATTGCACCATTAACAAGGTTTTGCTTTAATAATTTCTTTTCTACCTCCATGTGTGTCCTCCAATTCACACTAGTAGTAATATTTTAAACTCCATACTTAATGTCACATCAAATGATGGAAGGAGAAAAAAAAAAATCTTTTACTAAAGAGACCAATGATAATGAGGGGTACTTTGCACAAAAAGATATTTTGAGCCGGTATTTAAATCTTGTCCTCACTTTTAACATTTGTGTGAATTAACCGTTTTAAGTTTACTGAAAACGTCTAGACTTAAATTATCTTTATTCACAAAATAATATTCTGCACCTTATTTTTAACTGAAAATGCATGTTGTTAAATTAATGTTGGAAAAATCCAAGTTATTGATTATAAGAATGACTCTTTATGGGAAATCATAATAGCTCAGTTGCTTGACTAAACATGAATATTCTTTATCCATCATCAAACAATCACTTAATTACAAATTTCATTTAGAAGAATTATTACGATAGTTAGATTGTGATGCAAGAAGGAATGTCAAAAAGGTCTGTCGGGATTGCAACTTTGTAAATTTTTTGCGAACAATTTAATAACACATGTAATGTTTTACCTTTAAGACACAACTTGTGACTAGCAGGTTCATTTTCTCTAGCTTACTGACATATCATAAACTTTTGCCTCGTAGGGGTAAACCAATTTATGGCCACAACTTTTTTATCAATAGACAACAATTTGCCCAACTGAATTTTCCCAAGTGGAGGTTATTTTCTTAAAAGAATTTGGCCAACTAATTCATTAACTCAATTAATTGGCCATCTAAATTTTTATCTTATCGATGAGGGTTCAAATCCCTTCCCATTTCCCCCTTCCCTACTCTTATGTAATTAAAAAAAAAAAAAAAAAAAAAAAAAAAAAAGTGGGATCAAAAGTTGAAAAACACCCATTTTGGAGGTCATTCCTGTAAATCACCTCTATTTTCTGACAATGAACCCATAACAAGTGAAGGAACTGGGAGGCAACCATAACAGGAGAAGAAACAAGAACAGTTTCAGTTTTTTTCTCTGTAAAGTTTTGAAATGGAAATAGAGAAGGGTGTCCAGAGATGGATAGTTGACATATCTAAATGGAACCCTTCTCCCCTTTACTTCTCTTTTGCTATGTCCTTTCTTCCCAAACATGAACACTCCTCCATTACCAGGTATTCTTGCATCTTCCCACTAATACTTTATCTATACCATGTCAAGTTTTCATCTTTAACTTTATTATATACTACTTTGATTCTTGATTTCATAAATTGTCCATGGATTTTATATGAAATGCTAAAAATTTATGTATATCATGTAAAAGCTTTCATCTTTAAGTTCATTCTGTACTCTCTCCATTGACGCTTTTCGCTTTCCGAGAGTCAACTTGACTAAACTTTGAAGCGAAATGGGATTAGATTGACTCAATATTTTAAGATTAAAATTTATATATTTGAAAACTACATGATAATAAGTACTATAGTTGTAACTTTTCTCATATCAATATGGTGAAAAAATACATCTTAAAATGTTGGTCAAAGTTCATAGAGTTTGAATCTCGGGAAGTGAAAAGTGTCACATAAATTGGGACAGAGGGAGTACTACTTTGGTTCTTGATTGCATAGAGTATCCATGGATTGCATATGAAATGCTAGAAATTTATGTATATCATGTAAAGCTTTCATCTTTAAGTTATTCAGTACTACTTTGATTCTTGATAACTTAAAAGTGTCCATGGATCTTACTTTTATTTGAAGTGCTAAATTGATGTATTTCAAGTAAAGCTTTCATCTTTAAGGTTATCTTGTACTGTTTTTTTTTTTCTTAATTGCATAAAAACTGTTTATTGAAGCAAATTGTGAATGTACACTTTGTTAGACTTGCCTTAATTCTCTTTTTTTTCTTTTTATAAATGTGGTTTCTACACACCTCAGCTAATTCAACGGGATTGCCTTAATTCTATAAATTGTGAATATGTACCTTGTATTTCAAGTAAAGGTTTCATCGTCAAGTTTATTCTGTAAACTTTTGTTTCTTGATTGCTAAGAAATGTCTATCCAAAGCAAATTTGAATTGGCACTTTTATACCTGCTTACTTCTGTATGGTTGTCTAAAAAGCTTGTTGAGGAATTTGGTTATCTAAATTACCCCTTTGTAAAAACTTGAGTGGTTTTGTAATTCACTGATTAGGTTCTTTAAAATGGAAGATCAAAAACGGGCTCTTGTGAGCAGATTGTTGCAGTATGCACTAATACATCAGGTCTTGGGGATTCCATATAATGAAATTTTGATCAGGCGAACTCCTGAGGGAAAACCATACCTGGTATATTTATAATGCTGAATATGCACTTGCTTTTAGTTCTCATTTTTTGTTGAAATTATGTTTTTGCTGTTTGCTTATAGTAGTACTCCCTCTGTTTCAATTTGTTTGTCTTACTTTCCTTTTTAGTCTGTTTAAAAAACAATGCCACTTTCTATATTTGGTAACTCTTACACCTAACATCCTACACGGCATATTTAAGACCACAATATTCAAATGGCATTTTGGTACATCACACACATATTTAGTTTAAGACCACAAAATTCAAAAGTTTCTTCATTTTCTTGAACTCCTTGTTGAGTCAAACTAAGACTAACAAATGGAAAAGTAAGGAGTATCTTAGAAGTGTGTGTTTTATCATTAACCAGCTGGATTCTCGCATTCTTCCAAGTGTTCCAGAAGAGTCGAAGATTGAAGAAGGGGGAAAATGACTTGTCCTTGGCTGGAATTTCGCTATAAAGATAGGAATGATTTGCAGTAGTCTTATACTAGAAAAGTGTTCTATAAAGGTCTCTCTCTCTCTCTCTCTTTTTTTTTTTTTTTTTTTTGGGAGAATGGTAATGTTGTATTCCTCAGCATTAAGGACATGCTGGAGATCTCTAAAAATATCGGCCCAAAACCACAAAAGAAAACTAAAATAACTATAGAGAACCTAAAAAATCTACTAACTGTTCAGCTTCTTCTAAACCTTGCTCTTTACACCAAAAGAAAAAAATATTGACACAATTCTCTTTGATTTTCTGGATTGAACTACAAGTATTCTCAAAACATCTGTTATTTCTTTCTATCCAAATTGACCACCATATGCAAGGTGGTATTATCTTCCACCATTTCTTTTGGCTTTTGCTTCCTCCTCTCCTTATCCAGCAACTGAGTAGGTCTGTAGTGTGTTCTGGCATTATCCACTCTGATAGAGACATGCTAAGGAATAGTGACCATAGCTGTGTTGTAACTTTGCAATGGAGAAACAGGTGGCTGTTGGTTTCCTCAGTCTCCTTGCAAAGGAAACATCTAGAAGCAATCTCAAATCCTCTTCTTTTTAATTTTTCATGAGTGAGTCATGCTCTTCTAGCCACCAACCAAGTGAAACACTTTACCTTAGTTGGGACTTTATATTTCCCAAATCTGTTTCCATGGACCTGATATACCCCCTGGTTGTTCCACCACTTCCTTTCTATATAGCCTGCTCACAGAGAACTTTCCATCGCTGTCATACTTCCATCTTATTGTGTCTGGTTCTGTAGAAATGCCTTTAAATCCACTTAGCTGTTGTATTAACTCAGCAACTCTACCCACTTCCCAGTCATTCAAGTTTCTTCTGAATGTAAGATTCCAACCTTGAGGGGACCAAGTGTCAGCTGCTGATGCTTCTGAATTGCTGCAAAAGAAAACAAATCTGGAAATGAGTTCATCGGAGGCTCATGTCCAACCCAGTTCTCTTTCCAAAAAAGGATCTTGGTACCATTCCCCACCCTGTAGAGAACTCTTCCAGCCAGCTTAGTCCATAGATTTCTAATTGTCCTCCATACTGAGACCCCATAGGTGCTAGACACTATGTTAGAACACCAATGAACTATAAAGGTCTATTATACACTAGACTACTTGCACAAGCAGGTACTTGGAATATGATATGTGAAGAACATGATGTTAAACCTTTTCTGGTTGGTAAATGCAAAATCTCCTTCTGTGCTTAATTGATTAATTAGTTTCTCGCCACACATACTTCCCATAATATCCTTCGAATTGTTCTCTCTCTTCTTTTTGGCCCTGCTTCAGCAGCCATGAAGAAAGTTGTCTCTTGGCCAAGTCTCGTCCTTCTCTCCCATTTGAACACCACTTATTTATCACCGAGAAAGGATTCAAGTGATGAATTTCGGTCTAAAAGAATTTTATATACTGGTTTGTTTTGTAGATCTTCCCCCTCATATTAGTGGATGCAGCTGTCCTTTTGCATATCCAGCTAAAACCAACTTATCTAAAGTGGACTTCGTAAAATCCATGAAGATGAGACAATTGCAACTTTCAAGAACCTTCATCTATTATTTTGATCGTATTATATATGGTTTACCATCATTTACATAACTCGTCTTCAGAAATTCTGCCAATTACTGGTGCTTTCTCATATTTTTCATGTTTACATCATGAATACAGATTCAGAATCATAAATTTTTCTAGTTTGTGATCCAATTAGAATGTTTGAAATTACATTCTTGATGCCAGATTAACATCGGTTGTTTAATTTGAGGATATTCTTTGTGCTATCTGCCATGGTGTTGCTTGCAGTCGAAATCTTCTCATTTGCAATATTGTTAATCCCATCTTCTTCTAGGAATGTGACAAACCGGACTTGGAGTTGCCAAATTTCAACTTCAATGCATCACACCATGGTGATTTTGTGGCTGTTGCTTCTGAACCAATATGCCTTGTGGGATTGGATATCGTTGCTCAAACCATTCCTGAGAAAGAATCAGTGGAAGAATTCATTCGGAGCTTCTCATCATACTTCTCAAGACTGGAATGGTTTAACATAATCAATGCTGGCTCTTCTCGACAGATTTTAAGTGAGTTTTATAGGTACCTATCTATTTATAGGCCTTACTTACTGCAAATGTGCATGCCACTACTGAAAGTATTATATTCTTGATTAACCTTAAACTCCTACAATTATGTGCATTTCCAAGATTTCTTCTATGCTTGAGTCAGAGATCACAGAGAGTTTGGTTTGGTAATAAATGTCGAAGGAAAACCCCAAGAAAAAGTAACATGTGTGAACCCGTACACTTGTTTTCTCTTCCATTGCTAATTAGAGTTTGATGTCTCAATTTTGGATAAGGCTTAACTGACCGTGCGTGACATTTTATTTTTTGAAAAAGTTACAGAACATAGATATTTTATGTTAAAACATTATCGACAAGGTACATAAAGAGAACTTCTCTAAAAATAATCTGTTCAGAAAACGATTCATACTTTCACGATCGACTTAACAAACTAGTGGAATATGAATATGATGTAGAGGGAGTAAAAAATAGGGTATTGGAACATCCTTTTTTCTCTCTTTTTTGTGACAAGTTGAATGACAGGTTTTGTCACCCCGAGAAACAAAATTCACGCTGAATGGTAGAACTATTACACTGACAACTTATGCAGATATTGGAGTTTGAAGGAAGCATTTGTCAAAGCCATTGGTGACGGCGTGGGTTACAAATTGGACACCGTCGAATTTCATCACGAAAATTGGGAAAACATAGTTGTCAAAGTTGATGGCAAAGAACTAAAAGATTGGAGATTTTGGCTTCTTGAATTGGGGAAAGATCACGTGGTTAGTTCTTCCATAGTGCTAGTTCCTGTATAGCTTCCCTTTTTAAATGGTTATAATGCTTGTTTCAAAAGAAGAGTAAAAATAAAGAAACATACAAACAGCTATAGGAGAACCATTTTTCAATTGCATATGATCAGTTCTGCAATCTGCCTTTGCATTAATGCTGACTTTTCTGCATATTGCAGGCATCAATTGCTAGGGGTCACCCTATGTATGCCACTAGCAGTTACAAGACAACATTGAATCAGACACGTTTTAATGACAAGGAATATAATTTGGGACTTCATCTTCCGAATGCAAGCTTCATTTTTCGGAAGGTAGAAGACCTTTTTCCCTCCTATGAAACAGGTAGAGTGCCACCACGTTTATCACAAAATTGTGCTGTGTTGAAGGATTAAGATGAGCTTAAAGAAGCTACCGATCGACTCATTATGTAAAGCTTAGGTTCTTCTACCATGACAAGTGCCACTTGGGTTTTCTGGTGATTTTAGACTACAGCTTCATCTTTTGGGTGAAAATTTTTAAGGGTGTGCTTGGTAAGAAGGAAGTTATTTTCACGAAAATATTTTCCGGTGTTTGGTTGGAGAATGGAAAACATTTTCCCGAACAAAAAACATTTATTAAAGATTGATAATACTATTAGCAACTGGATAGCGTTCTCATGAAATTTATGAGTTATTAATATTGATAATGATGTCCATCTTCCTTTTTACGGGTGATGTCTTAAGTATTGGTTGTAACAATGTTATGAAGTAGAGTTGCGATAATTGTAAAGGAAAATGACTTCAACATAAATGTACAGAAAGACATTTTCCCCTAAAATATTTTCTAGCAACCCAACACCAGAAAATGACTTATTTTGTAGAAAAAATAATTCAGAATTTTTCTTTAATTATCCTAGACACCCTAATTTCTTTCCCTGTTTCATTATAGTGTAATGGGAGATAATATCCATTAGAAGACAAGACCTAGTCGAACTCAATGCATGTTGATGTGTACATGCAATAAAGATTACTTGATTTCCCATATTAGTGAAAATAGTTCTGCTGACTATATTATCATGTATTAGTAGTTGGAGGTTTAGTTAAAAAAAAATTACTACCATAAATTGTTTCTCATTCGTCTCTAATGGTGTATATAACTCTAATGTTAAATTGAATTATAAATGTTCAATGCATATGTTCCATTATGCAATATTTACTTTTTCATTTGTCATGTATTTTAATATACCTCGTCTTAAATTAAGAATCTTCATAATATTATTAGTGTAATTTAATCTATTAAGCAGGTTAATTATCATTCTTATCATGTTAGTATTGGATACTTATCATAGGAATTTACTTCTAATTACCTTATAAAAGGCCTAATTATAAATATGTTTATATTGTCGGCGCATATATGTAACTGCAAATTTTGATTGGCTAATTAAATGATGCATTAGTTGTGCTGAGCGAATGTTGATTTTTCTACGGCAAATTACCACACATCCTATTACTTTATGCAAGATTACTTTGATAAAAATAGCTTTTCCCAGAAAGCATTTTTGAAATATTAGCCAAGCACTAGTAGACAGTAGTATCGACAAAAGTCCTCTTCAATAATTACTCAAACACGTCATGTTACTCTTCAAAAGTACTTTTTCGAAAAGCACTTTTGACAAAAACACTTTTCAAAATAAGAAGATTTTGAAAACTTGACCAAATAGGCTATAACTCACCATTACCTGAACTTGTAGCCAAAAACAGAGATCAAAGTTTCCAAAACTAATTTCCTTCTATGCATTTATACGGGATCGAGCATCATATTCCTAAGGGACTCCACAGGATTGAATCTAGTAATGATGTGCTTTAAGTAAAATATTGTTCATAGTTGCTTCACCTTCACAACACTAGTTAATGCAGAGAAACCATCAATACCCACTCCAACTGCAAAAAAGGAACAAAAAATAACTCCTCATGCTCGTACAGCAGACACAAACACGTCGATACATAATCTCAGAGATAACCTTATTCGTGAAGTGAACGGAAATTAGTGACCGAGCAAGTGTAGCAGCAGCATACACAGAATTAAAAAATACAAACATAAAACAAGAATAGTACCAATTGAAAAGAGGCATTTGCAGGACAGAACTGATAAAGTCAAAACAAAATAGAAAGGAGCAAGATGATATAGCATCTTCGCGTTGCATATAACTTCAGCATCATTACAGGAGAGATGCAGGATGAAGGAAGTGCAGAGGGATGAAAACCTGAATAGTTAAGAGAACGTCATTTAGACTGAAAACAAGGAAAAGAATGGCAAAGCCAAAATATTTCACGTTCTCCAGAATATAGCAAGTAAAAAATCGAAATAGAAGTTAATGGCAGTGCTAAACTGCGCAGAGCAGAGAATGAAGCCTTGTGTAAAGACAATTTCAGTACACGTCTGTATGGACTATGGACCAAATGGCCAGAAATAAACAATAGACGTTTGGAGGGATTAGAAAACATCAGATTTTGGTATAATTTAGATGCTTACAGTCATCAAACTTTCGGTATAATATAACAAATGCATATGATTCTGGATGTATCTGGAGCTGCTGGATTCAATGAAACATAACAGGCAGGCTGCAAGATCCAAATCTTCGAACTGTTTTTCGGAGCATCAATTTGGTGCTGTTACATTAAAGAAGTTACTTACAGATAACAAATAAATGAACACATAAAGTTTGTCCAAGAGGAAGTTACATAACAGGCAGGCTGCAAGATCCAAATCTTCGAACTGTTTTTCGGAGCACCAATTTGGTGCTATTACATTAAAGAAGTTACTTACAGATAACAAATAAATGAACACATAAAGTTTGTCCAAGAGGTAGCTCCCCAGTATTTCCGGATTACGGCTTCTTACAGATCATTGATCCAATCAATCCTGTATTCTTAAACGGCATGCCAGAGGAACTGCACAAGTTACGTTGTCACATGTCCAAGTAATCTGATAATTAATCAACTGGAGAACCCAATGTGACGTGAAAAGTCACACGTCAGTTGCAAGTATACTTCCGGCAAAACAAAGATATTACTCTATTTTCAGAGGGCAACCATACAAGAGTAAAATGAAATAAGAATTTCAATACATTGCGGAAAATAATGTAAGTCAAATCATGCACTATCCAACTAGCAGTAAGCAGCAGCACTATTCATAGAGAGCATTTCTGTAGCCTAATTAATAAGAGGCATTAGCAGGAAAAAGATCTTTAGATGACAAGGAGGACGCGGATGGAAGAATGTAAATACATGAAAATTTCTCTTTCTTTTTTTTGTTTTTTGGCAGTGTACACGAAGATGGTCTTTTCTATTCATGAAACGGTAACCAAGCGGGGGGAAGGGAGGAGTCTATCAAAGAAAGCAACCAGTACATAAAGAATAAAGAAAAGAACTCATATATAGAGTAAAATTGAATTTACAAGGCCAAGTCGTTGAGAGAACAAGATCACTCCACTCAATAAGAAAAGACAGAACACTAAATAACATAAAAGATAATTTTTCCACATTATTCCCTTGACTAATATGGTTGTTAAGCGCCAAAGTCTATATAAATTTAAGATGTCTTCACCTTCCACTACAACAAAC
This sequence comes from Lycium barbarum, assembly GCF_019175385.1. Lineage (NCBI taxonomy): Eukaryota > Viridiplantae > Streptophyta > Magnoliopsida > Solanales > Solanaceae > Lycium > Lycium barbarum. The sequence continues at coordinate 12,174,280 of NC_083346.1, read as the reverse complement.
TATGATTGGAATAAAGATGGCACAATCAGAGGAAGAACTATCCAGCAAGTTACTAAATATACACACACAAGTAACACCATGTTACAGAAAATGGTAGCAGTGTACCTCCTAGATCAAAGGAAGTCATGCACCGGATAGAAACACAATCAAGCAAGGCGTTCTTACCAAAGCTTTGGTAAATAGTCATCAAAGATGTCACTGGGCATATATAATAGAAGTACAGCAATTCAGTCTTGATAGCATAAATCTGTTTTTAAGAAGAGAAGTAGGCAACGGATAACACATGATGAAAAGGCAATCTATCTGCAAAGCTTGGCAATTAGCTATCAAAGAATGACGATACGGAATAAAAACAGGATAATCAGCAGTTTAATAATTTAGTTATTAAAACAATCTTAATCAATTGTGCACATCCAGAAACCATAGAAATGGCCTAGAAACAACTGGATGGATAAAGGAGTATGTTAACAAGCATATATACATTTATAATATGAGGGAGTCAAAAATTGAGAAATCTGTAAGTTAAAGCCGTGACACACTTTATCAAAGTTAGTTAAGGTAAAGGATGAGTTACCTGTCGGCTTCTAACCAAACATTTCTCAGGCTGACACCAGTACTTGGCTGATGACGATATTCTTAGCACCTGTTCAGGAAGAAGCGACTGTTTTGACACGTGACGACTATGCTCAAGGCACTTACCACCATTTATCTGCTACTAAAACATGAAAATCAAGAAGTCAAAATATGCATATAAAGTTACTGCATAGTCCAGGATTCATGAGCTGCAGACAGTTAATGAAGGATTAGCAAGACCTAAAAAACTGAATAGCTGAGTATCAGATTCTTATGCTCATTACAAGCTTTAAGAAAACATAACTAGTAACAGGGGAAAAAGTCAAAATTGCAATATATTGGGGAAACGAACTGGACACATTACAAAAGATGATCAAACAAAATTGCCCTTCTTTGCTAATTTGTTTACAAGGAAACATTGCCTGAATTTAAACAATATGAGGATTTTCTAGCATTCCCTTCAAATAAGTATACAAAATGGCCATAATTACAAGTGCCAATTGGCCAGAGATCTCTTAACCTATCAATTCTTGAACAAGCAAAAGATCACTCTCTACTGAACAGTTAAATAATCCATAAGAATGTACAATGAGCAGTCACAGTCAAAACATATTTAACTCAGAGAGGTCGTCCATTGGTATTTCAAGTCCCACAGAATCGTGATCTTGCAAACCATCAACATCAAAGTTGAACCAAGAATTGAAATCCTGAGGCGCCCCAAGCTCAGATTCTACACCTAGCTCTTCTATTGCATCAATGTCATTCAGGGGCATATTCATGCCATCAGCAGATTCTTTCTTATCCATTGATGAATTAACATCACCCTCTCTTTTTCTGTTACCACTAGTATTGACCAATTCTCCAGAACCATTAGCAGAAGGGTAAACTGGATGGGTTGTAATCTCCATGTATTTGTTAAAAGATCCATTTACGGATGTAGAAAGCTGAGCTGTCTTCTGCTTGGGCTTTGTTTTTGTCTTACGCTCACCCTTGGAGTTCCCCAATGAGCGCCCAGCTTTTGCATTTGCATTTCTCGCTGAAGAGTCCCTATCTCTTTCGCTTCTCTTTCCTTTTGCACCACCTAGAAGAGTTCCACCAATAGTAGAATTGGCTCGGAAAGCAGCACCAACATCATCAAGCAGTACTTCTTTTTTCTTCCCTCTATTTAATATCGGCCCATTTTTAGCAAAAGCATGACCCAATTGATGATTGAACCTTTCATACGGATCAATCAGAACACCATCAGCGTTAACAGGGCATGAGCCTGTGAAACAAGAGACATGTCAGCTATTACAGCACATCTGATAAGAGCATAAACTAGAAACACACATAAACAAAACTAAAATTACTAAAGCATGTGAAGATGAAAGTACAATTTGTATTAAATATAGAACTCTTGTCAGAAACAATGTCAGTAATTACTACCCAGCAGACAAGAACAGAACATGGAAGACATAAATTATAAGATGCTAACGTATGTGAAGATCAAATTATAATTTTACAGAAGAGAAAAAAAAAACCTCTTGTCAGAACAAGAACCAAAATATTTGGTTGACCCAGAGCTAAAGGAAACAGATAATTATGTAACTACCTCATAGTTGCCAAAGCATCGTCAGACCGGTGTCATTACCATATACATGATAATTTAATTCAACAGTGAAAAGCTTTATTAGCAACTGCTTACCAGCCAAAAGATCCGCCTCATTAATACGAGGAGGAGCGGCGAATATAATGTCATGGAGCCCAGGCTCGCTAAAGCAACTAGCTCTACTATCCTCAAACTTCCGACACCTGGAGAGTGTTCTCTTTGCAAAAGCCAATGCAACCGGTTTTGACACCTTCGGAACCCCATTTTTGGAAGCTAGACTTCCTCGAGTCGCCTGTCAAATTAATCCAAAAGAAATGCAGTTATAATCTGAATCACAAAAGCTCCATATGCTGTAGTAAGTTAATTATGAAATCTCCAGTAATTAATATGCTGCACAGCATAAGGATAAACAAATTCAAATTCCCCAAAATCAAGTTGCATTAACAGATAGAGGGTCAAAACAGTACAAGATTGATTCACATCAGCCAGGTTTGTGTAACATTTTCTCTAAGATTTGTGAGTAGCAATATCAGTATGCTAACTAATGAACTATACTGGAGTAATGCAATATGTATGTAAGTTGCCGACGTCCTTTGCAGGAGATACAGCTCTGTGTTAAGAAATATAGCAAAAAAAAAGTTAATAAAGTTTCATCATTTTTTTGATGGATGTAATAAAGTTTCATCATTTTAATTATAATAAGCCTTATTCAGTAGTAGATCTTCTAATATCTTCAATAGCGGAAAACTATTCCAGCATGAGTATGTCGGATTTCTACGGAAAGAAAGAAAAAAGAGGTGTTTTTGAGGGCAAAGCAATCACTTTTGGTGTAAACTCCAGGATGTATATGAAATATACACAAAACTCGCTTCATGAATAGATCCTTATTAGTGTAGGTATCTCCTTCCTTTTTTTTTTTTTTTTTTGTCTTTTTTTATTTTGTTCAGGAGACTGCCACTTGTGATTTCCATCAGGCTATCACCATCTTGGTGTCTGGTTTTGTTATTTACAAAATCTCTTATTAACCGAGAGTGAAACAAATCACCTGCTCTAGCTTTTTTAGTGGGCCGCCCTTCTATCGTTCTCTTTATTTTTTATTATTTGAACTCCAGCATGATAACACATGGGCAATGTTTTTAACACAATCTCATTGAACTAAAGTAATCTAGACTAGGATAAAATTTTCTTTGATGAGCATCTTATGATTGAACTTTAAAATATATTCAATAGATATCAAACCATAATCAATCTGGAAACCAAAATTGGCAATCCTAAAGTATCAGCCAAGTCTTCTTTATTTTTTATTTTTCAAAGTTAAAAAAAAAAAAAAAAATCAAGCAGACTTGGCTGAGATCAAAGGAGATCGAGTGCAATAACTATTCTTCTTTCAAGCATGGAGATCAAATGACATAAAGCGCAATGACTAGATTCCCTCTAAAAATATATAATGTCTGCTGATATATACATATATATTTCAGTTATGTTGCTCGGACTCTTCAAAAATGTCAATGGGTGCGTGTTGGATTCTTCGAAAGTAGTGTATTTTTGGAGAATCCGACACGGGTGCGGCATCGAAAGTGAAGAGTCCGCGCAACTTAATATTTGTATCCTCTTTCCTGGAGAAATACTGCATTTCTGTTTCAGATCACATATAACGCAGTCAGTTGGAGCAAGCTTCTTGAGTTTTAGTTTTCTCCCAAATCTCTGATTGCTCTGGTCAACAATGTACACTCCTTTTAGTCTAAAATGATCTTATATAGTGGTTATATACAAATATCATTCACAACATTTCGCAACGAAAAGCAGTGTGTGTAGATTAAAGTTAATGCCACAAAAACCTTCTAACCAACTACAAAATTTAGAAGAGAACAGCTGCAGTAGCAGGAGAAGATATTAAAGGGACGGCAAGAACACTAAATAAGCACTGTACAAGAAAAGCATGATAACCGTACAGATAAAAGAATGCAACCCTTACCAAGAGCTTTTTGTAAGCCAGCTCAACGAGTTTATTCATCGCAATCTGCTCAGGGTCCCTGGAAATTCAGTTGGGTTTATAAGGCACACATGAATTCAGAATGCAGAAACGTAAAGAAAACTTGATGACATAATATCTTACCATCCTTGCACGTCCTTGCCTTCTTGAATTGCTTTAGATACTTTCTCCATATATGTTTTCTTTTTACCAATCTACAGGGAACAGAACAGATGAACTACTTCAGTGGTATACGGCATGTGCAGAAAGATGTCTATATATAGATCTGAAAGAGATGGTCTTTATCCCAACCATTTATTCTCAATTTTCTTGAAAACATTAGATTTGCTGGCATATTTGGCAACAACAAAAACAAGGAAAAAGACGGAAAATAAGTAAATTATTAGGACGCGCGAGATAACCTCTTGACAGAGTCCCCTCTCCAGCTGCATAATTTCTTCGTTGATCGCTTCATCTTCTTTATCATCTAAGCCAGGCTGTAACAAGGATGCACAAAAGAAAAGGTAAAAATAATAAAATGATACAATCTTAGGTACAAATGCTAGAAAGACTAAAGCATATGATATCATTCCAACTTGTGAAAAATACCACTCTTACGCCACTCATAAGTAAAAAATGCAAATTAGTAAGCATTGAGGAGGAAGGAAACACTTGGAGAAAGCATACCACAGGTTCAATATAGAGGCCAATGCTCTCCAACTCTAGCAAAAGTTTATCATCAAAAGCCATCTGTGCATATTGACGTTCAAATGAGGAAATACCAAAACTACTAATCTGCAACCTTTGTGGTACATCCGGATCACATTCAGAAAGGCCTACAAACAGCCCAACCTCTGAATGCAAATATCCATTATCTCCTTGTGACATCTCATCACTGTATGGAGGTCCTCGGACATCAGGGTTTCTATGATATGCACCATATCCATTGCAGGAAACAAACTCATTTCCAGTCCCATTTTTCTTTATCTGAGATCCAAAAACTGTATCGTACCCAACTTCTGTCCTATTCATTTTTCTACTCTCAGAATCAATGACACGTGTACCATGCAATAATGTTTCTGGACCATTATGCGGTGACGTAAATATGTCAAACCCGCTTTCTTCATATTCTTCAATATCATCCTCTATAATTAGAGCTGACAGTACTCTTTGGTAAAGTGGAGTAACTTTGTCAAATATTCTATCTGAGTCAAATTTTGCACTTAGAATAGAATCGTGAAATCGATCGACCAGTTCTGTATCAGATGGCAGTTTCAAGCCATTTTGATTCTTGATGCATCTGTTCTTCTCAACAGATGGAGTATCAGAAATAGAAGTTCCATCATGTGCATGATCATCCTGGGAAAGCAAGCATCAAGAGAAGTATTTAGCTAAAGCAGTAGCCAACAACATATGACATATAGTTAAAATAATATCTTAAGTTCCAACAGGCAGCAATAGAATATGAGAATTAGCAAGACCTGTTTAATTAATATAGATAATCTAGATGATCCATTCACGGTAAGCATAAGAAGGATAACAATAGTCTTGTACTGGGAGGCTATGTTGCTCGGACTCTCAAAATGTGTTGCCACACCCGTGTCTGATCCTCCAAAAATACACTACTTTTGGAGGACCCAAAACGAACTGGGCGGCATTTTTGAAGAGTCCGAGCAACATAGCTGGAAGGTAACAGTTAGGAAGCTCCAGCTAGACAGTGACTCAAGCGTGTCAAGTGATACATATCAATACAACAAAAAGTAATGATATAAAAGAACGCATTCTCTAAATACAAGATTGCTAGATCTGCTGTGTTGTTTGTTTAAAAAAGGGCAGCCTGGTGCACAAAGAATCAGGCGCTAGCAGGGTCCGGGAAAGGGCCGCATCCCAAGGGGTGTGATGTAGACAGCCTACTCTAATGCAAGCATTAGTTGCTACGTCCACAGCTCGAACCCGTGACCTACAGGTGACACGGTGTCTGCTGTGTTGTTTGTTTCTCTCTTGATATTAGCAGGGATGAATTTTTCAAAAAGTGCAGAATCCATTAGGAGATTTTACAAACGCCCAAATTATGGTGAAGGACTAAGAGAGGGATAACTTTCAGATTCCCATCTATGCATAGGCTTAAAGGAAAGATCATAACTTTAGACTTGATTCAAGTGACAGTGACCAGGAATTACTAAGAATACACTTAAATACAATATGAATACACTTAAATACAATCCGATGCTTTTACACAGTAGTATGCTTCAAGCAACAAATGAAACAGCTAGGAGAAACCCCACAAAAACAAAAAACAGAGAATAACCACTTCAAAAAGAATTTCAGGTGGTGGCACAGGGATTGAGGCTAACATATAAACGACATTGAAACCCAGAAAGCTATGGGGAAAAAAATCTGAGGAAGGTGCAAAGGAGGGAAAGAATTTAGTGAAGGGATATAAGCACCCAAAGGCCCCTAGCTGGCCCACCAGAAGCCAGTTTCAATCCCCAAAACAAATGAAACACACAGAAATGTCTTATCCCCCACTTTTGGCATAAACTATCCACCAAGCAAATCACTGCAAAAAGTGATGTCATCATGCAAGATAAAGATACTTAGGTATCAGTAAGTACCTGAACATCATTGGTATGGTTTAGAGTTTGAGAGAGATTGGCATGAGATTCCTCTGCTGATTTCAGCTGATAAAGCATCAATGAACAGGACTTAATAAGAACATCTAATATCAGACAAAGCGAATACCTGTGTGGTATAATCAAAATCATCATTAGTTGTCACCTGTTCCAGAAGGTAGGATTTCTCCTCTGCACTGACAGAAGCAAAAAGTCTATCCATTTTCTTCCAGAATGCACTTGAACATGCATGAACTACAACAGCAACCAAATAAATTAAGTGCCTCATTGTTTATAATTTTTCCCAACAGAAAAAAAAAAAAAATACAACAGAGTGAGCGGAGAACTTTGATGTCAGACACATACTACTAGCACTATATGCCAAGTTTGCAGCAGCTAGGAGCTCCTCGCGATCATCATCTGATTCCCCTGAAATATGGAAAATGTAATAGCAGGATTACTTGTTTGAGGCAGGGGGAAAACCAGAACCACCTAGATAATTTGCTAATTGTCAGCCCGCACTAGAGGTAGCACCAAAACTATAACGTGAATATCAAACAGTGAAACTCATCAATCACTGGAAATTGCCCGCACAAGTTCAGTAGTATCTATGATACAAGTTTAGCCATTTCTTATTCCTTTACTTCAACCCCTTCATTTCTTTGTCCACAATCAATCCCAGCTCATTCTAAACAGCTGATAATGTACTGAAAAGTGAAAACTGACTTCACATTTCATTGAACAGAAGGAAATACAAAAACAAATCAGCTATTCTCTTCTCCAATGAATCACATCATAACCTCCCAAATCATGGATAAAGGCAAATGAGTTCATTAAAAGACATAGAGACTGAAAAAAACCAAATCCTGGAAAAGGGAAAACTAGTTCATTAAAAATTTAAGAAACATACTCCACACTAGCGAAGGAATATTTTACACTGAAATACTTAATGAAGTACGCAAATGAGGGATTTACCAGTGAAATCAGGAGAACCACTGCTCAAAGGAGTCCCAAGACGAGAGAATCCTTTGCTGTGCTTTTTCAAAGGACGGCCTGACTTACTGCCACAATCAAATATAATTTAAGTTAATGGAGAAGAGAAACAGTAAAAGCTCAAAAACCTTCTTCAGTAAAAATAGCAGCACCTTCCGTGCTTTTCTGAAGCCGCCCTCGAGTTACGAAGTGGCTTGGCTGTGACTTGATTTTCAAACTTCTCCCTTGTAGGAGAAATGCTACTCCTAGAAAATACCGAGCCTCTTCCACTTCGGCCTTGCCTTCGCACACCATCACCTGTTTCTTCTTTGACAAGAAATTTGTTCTTCTTCATATGTGAGGTAGACATCCCATTACTCTGAACAGTATTTACAGTTTTTTCTTCACCTTCACAAGTACCCCCACCCTTTTCTTTTAATCTGCTTTCACCAGCACCAGATTCTTCACTTTCGGAGAGTCTGGCAGGGGATAAAACACTTTCAGCTTTAACTTTAAGGTTTTGTGTAACATTGCTGACAGCCTTTGTAAGAATAGAACCACTTGTTACACCAGGAGTTAACCTAGCTCCAAAATCAGAAGGTGAACATGCCTCTGACGGCACCTCCACCTCGTCCTGGTTTGAAACCGGTGAGATAAGATTAGCCCTCCTTGTACGAGAAAATTTTTGAGGCCTCTGACCAATCCATTGTGTTATGGGCGGAGATGAGGATCCTGTGGGCAATGGACGCTTCCGATTATTAGCCCCACCAACAGCGAGATTTTTGTTGACATTTGGGGGTGGGTCCCAGCTTTCCAAGGTTCCAGGTAAACGGGGAACGTTAGAGGGTGAATTAGCAGCAGCAAGGGAGCCACTCCGTGGTGCCCTTGAGGCCTTCCCTTTTGCTAGTGGACTGGGACAGAGAGCATGGTTCTCCTCACGACTATTCAACCTAGAGGAAGAAAACCACATAGTAAGAATTCAGTTTGAGAACACCCATTAGTTAGGAGATAAAAAACAAATTCATCACAAACTAAGACATACTTAATGCTGCCTTTTGCCAGCATCCGCTCTTTATTCAGGCCAGCAGTTGGATCCCTACAAAGAGCAGACTTTTCCTGTTCATTTTTAAGCATCGAACGGGCATTAGAACCAGCAGGTGATGAGCCATCTGACTTATTAATGCTACCAGCACCGCTTGATATTCCCGACCTGTGCAAAAGAGTTGGTGAGTACAACATAGAGTGCTAGGTAACAAAGTAGGTGCAAAAATAAAGAGAGAACGTTCAAAGATCACAGTAGTAAAACATGCATGCTAAAGCATCAAATTATGTATCTAATTTCAGTTTAGTTCCTTAGTTCAACCTACAAAAAAATAAAGGCCAAATGTGATTCCTCTTGAAATCTTCTCATTTAGACACCAACTATTTTTATAAGGGACATGAAAAACTATTTTTATAAGGGACATGAAAAACAACTATTCACACGAAGAAGCAGCAAAACAAGGAATGAATAAGAGATTGACGGCACATGAAATGAATGATTCTATTTGACCGAGTTCTAGGTAGAATCATGCCAATTAAACACTAGATGTTGGTAAAAGACAATTCTCCCCAACTTAAGTAGGCTTACCCGCAAAGAACTGGTACTTGATCTGACTAGGGCAGTCTAGAAGGCAACGAACCAAAGACGCACTCAATATATACATATATGTTAGGCTATTTTCTCTTCACTGGTTATTCTCCCAAGTGATTCTTTACATTCCAACTAAAACAAGATGCTCAAAGCTTAAGCTGCTGCCTTAGAAGAGTACAGCATTTCGTTGAAGTAAAGAACTTGCCCGCTATATCTTACAACAAGATGTAAAGTAATTCCTTTACTTTCTTAAACCTATCTAGAACTGGACAATTTAAATAGAAATGTCCTAACACTTCTTCAAAGTGAAATTTGCAACCCGGGACTAAAGCCATCATCTACAAACATCTCCAGTCTTGTACAACAGAAAACCAAAAGTAGTTTTTTAATGAAGAAATTCAACTTGATGTGTTAACTCAACAAAGTCGGAAAATCTAAACTAGTCTTATCCTTCATCTTAGACGGCAAATAGGGCAACTGGACATTATTATATTAAACTGAATGAAATCAAGATGGAAGTGATGTTATTTGGGGATAATTCCAGAATAGCAATTACCTGAAACCATGGGAATCAGAAGGTGACAAGCCAGGTTCACTGGCAAGTCTATGATGCAGCGATCGTTTAGGCTCTCCATCATTGTCCAAGGGCCTTGAAATGACAGCACCAACTGATCGTTTCCTTTTCATCTTCTTGTCCCAACCTTCACCTCCAGCTGGCAATCTGCGGATCTTTTCTTCAGCCATATCAGAATCGGCATTACTATCTTTTAACATGTCTCGATCCTTTACTATCATAGGCTGCCTGGATAGAGCACTATTTCGGTGTTCCGCCTGAATTATATGGAAAGGGAAAAGGTCATTAGGCGTTTTGATACAAGGAGAAGCAGATGAAGCTTATTATTCTCAGCAAGTAATACGCAACATTATTCATCCAACATAAAGCAAAAAAATCATTAACAACACAATGCTAGTGATGAGCATAAAAGGAAAGAATTCTTCCATTGCAACACAAAGGAAGAAAGGAAACAGCCGAACGAAAACTTATACTTCTGATATTTTAGGCTCCTTTAAGGGTGCAGAGAGGAAACAAGGCAAGTAGTATCATGCACCACCCATTAGCAATGAAGGTTCCAAAGATAGCACTTAATCATGTCCTGCCACAATTCTCTCTGTCATTTGAAGAATAACCAGAGGAAGATCCTTCTAGAAGGGTGCCTCCATCTTTGCAAGATCTAAATAATCTATGGCTGTTCAATTAGAGGTAATTAAAAATTCTGAGAAACACCAGCCTCTCGATGCTTGTAAATGGAGCTTGCAAAAAGTAACTTGCTCCTACTAAAAGTTGATCAATTAACTGCCAATCGTGACATATGAGTAGCTTTCCTTTCTTCATATTAATTATTTACATGAAAATAAGCTAAAATTTCAAGTTAGGGGACAATGTCTCTTCCCTTACTGCCCTAGCATCATTTCTATCTTTTTCTAAACTTGAATTATATGTAATGCACACCTCTATTTTCTAAACCCATGTAAGTAGATGTTCATTATTCCATGAGCAGCGTAGAAGAACAATATTTCTCCCATATATCCTTTTTTTACGAAAGCAATGTTTTATTGTTGTTTTCTTAATTGATATTGTGGAGAAAAACCCTGTACACGAGGTATACCAGAAAGTAGATAGCCAACGGGAAGATACATTGTTCTCCAATATATCTTTTAAACAGAAAAAATATGCACCATGTGGGTTATGCAGAAGAACATATAAGGGGAAAAGACGGCTTTCTTTTGTGTTTTTTTTTTTTTTTGATAAAGCAAAATGTATGGCTTTATCAGACACACTAAACACCTCCTTTGCTTGGATAGGGAATACAATTGTCACGGAAAGTAGCTACTCGAAGGTCAACAAATTTAAATAACATGATATTAATTACAAACCCGAGTTTCTGCCACTGATGTGCGTACACGCTTGTTCAGAGTACTATTCTTCGGCCGCTCCTCTGTCTTCTGTGTTACAAGATCTGAAGGGCCTCGATGTATCTGTGTTCCCATCTTCATGTTTGAACCACCTAATCTCTCATTTAACTGCTCATTTCTCTGTTGCTTCTTAGAAAGCATGCCTTCAGAAAATCTTGTCAACTTATGCAAGCATTCATCGAACTTTTTAGCTCTACCACTAGTCAAAACAAAAAACAGCATACTCAGCACATACAACTTAAGCTTTAAAGTAGGGTAACTTTCAATCAAAGTTTATCCAATACTCAAGAAAGAATGCCACCAAGATCATTAGTTAATACACACACAAGAAAGAGAAGGAGAGTGCTGATCGGCACATAGTAAAGATACAAAACAATGAAGAAGGATGCAACAGAACTAATTAGTCCACCGAAAAATTAGTTTATTGATTAAGAGGACAAAAATACCTAGCTTTGTTGCACGTCTCTGCAACACTATCTCTGAACCTCTTTAATTCTTCCATAGACACATGAAGTGAAGACTTCAAATGAGCAGCACCAAAAGAATTGTCTTCTGAAGTGCTCCCAACAGTAAAGCCCAACATTCTCCTTAACTCACCTGAACGAGGATATTTTTGGTCGCCCATTACAATTGGCTCCAGCATCAAGCATTGTGACAGGGAAGGCAAATCACCCACAACTGCACCAGTCCCCCGGGATGCACCCTTCCCAGAACCAAATATACGGGTGTCTGAACTCTCTCTGAAGCTCCCAGACCTGTCCATAGTGGCACCCGTATAGCTCCCCTTAGGCCCATTGGTGTAGTTGCCAACAAAACCCGAGTCACTGCTAGCTGATGTCAAGTTAAATCTCCCATTTCCAGCCATTTACAAACTCAGAACTAGAACATCATATCTCCAAAGATCTTCCCGTTTACAATTGGGTCCAGAAAAAGATCAGCTTGTCTTAAAGCTATAACCTTTATAGACATAAGATAACAGCCAATCAAACTCCAGCTTTGCCAAAGATTCTCAATACTACAAAGCCAATGAAAATCATTCTCTGAAAGTCAAGCTCGCAGAAAATTCAGGACGTGGACCTAACCAATGCCCTTGAGAAACTATTTCATTATCGTTTTCACTTAACACACCCTTCGGAAGCCATGGATTATTAAAAATAATCTCTTCACATCAAGAACTTAACACATGATAACTACAAATATAGCAATAATCTCTTCACTATAAAACTTAAACACATTATAACTACAAATGCAGCAAGACACTTATCATTGCTTGTTGTTTAGACAAATCCATTACTATAGCAACCAAGAGTAGATTCTACGGAAATAAATTTAGGAACATCTAATGGTTTTAATTGGATTTCCAACAGAATTATCGATTTATTTGGGTACAATAAAATGCATTTCATCAATGAACTGTAAATTTTTCTAATTTTCAGTACTGATCAATAAAGTTTTCAATAAAAATTAAGACAATGAATAGAGAACATAAACTCATATGACATCGCGGCAACACAAGTTGAAATCTTATCTGAAGCCATAAGTGCCACTAAATTCCATAATTCAAGTCTGAAGTTAAAAAAAAAACGATTTTTGACTAAATTGAATTAGCAAAACTCGAATTGAAATGCAGAATAACACAAAATTAACAATCACACGACTTCAACTGATCCTCAAACCCTAGTTCCAAGCAAAGCTAAAAATCTAGGGTTTATCAACCCAGACCCAACCCGTAAAGACTGAAAACTGACAATATTCACATAAATTCATAAAGAAAAAATCCAATTGAAATCTTATCTGAAGCCATAAGTGCCACTAAATTCCATAATTCAAGTCTGAAGTAAAAAAAAGGGAACTTTTGATTAAATTTAAGGCATAAGATAAAGAAATCTGCAGTCCAATTCAAGCAATTGGAACACTGAATTCACGCAAAATCCAAATTCAAATTAAAATTGAATGAACAAAACTAAAATTGAAATGCAGAATAACACAAAATTAACAATCACGCCACTTCAACTGATCGTCCAACCCTGCTTCCAAGCAAAGCTAAAAATCTAGGGTTTATCAACCCGACCTGTAAAAACTAAAAACTAACAAAATTTACACAAATTACATTAATTAAAAAGCACAGAACTATGGAAGATAAGTACCACTAAATTCCATAATTCAAGTCTGAAGTCAAAAAAAAAAAAAAAAATCGGAACTTTTGACTAGCTTTAAGGCATAACATAAGGAAATCCACATTCCAATTCAACGATAACTCAAATGAAAAGAGCAATTGTAACACTGAATTCAAGCAAAATTCAAATCAAAATCCAGTTCAAAATTGAAATTGAAATGCAGAATAACACAAAATTAACAATCACACAACTTCAACTAATCGTCAAACCCTACTTCCAAGCAAAACTAAAAATCTAGGGTTTATCAACACTTCCCCAACCCGACCCGTAAAGACTACAAAACTAACAAATTACGTCAATTAACAAGCATAAGTGCCCCTAAATTCCATAATTCAACTCCGAACTAAAAAAAAAACGAACTTTCGACTAAAGTTATGAAGAAATCTGTAGTCCAATTCAACGATAATTCAAATGAAAAGAGCAATTGGAACAGTGAATTCAAATCAAAATTCAGCTAAAAACTTGAATAAAACTCAAATTGAAATGCAGAATAACACAAAATTGACAATCACAACACTTCAACTGATCGTCAAATCCTACTTCCAAGCAACGCTAAAATCTAGGGTTTATCAACCCGACCCGAAACCCGTAAAAAGACTGAAAACTAACAAAATTCATACAAACTACGTCAATTAACAAGCACGTAAGTACAGAAGATTCGAGAACATACCCAGCATTCACTGATCGAAACCGATCGAAGAGAGAGAAAGTAGCGAAAAAACGAAATAAAGAGAGAGAAAATAAGAAAGAGAAAAAACAAAAGAAGCTTACCGAGTGTAATGGTGGGCTTGATTTTTTGTTTTTGTTTTTCTTTTTCTTCTTTTTTTCTTTTTATATTTTGGGCTGTTATTTGGTTGACGCGGTTGTTTAGCCCGCTAAATTTAGGGGTAAAATGGATTTTTCAATTATTAGCAAAAAGTGTCACCAAAAACAAGGCTACTTTATGCTAATGACTAAAGTAGGTGGGGGTACTTGTCTTGTCATGAACTTTTTTGGGGGAAAGAATTTTGTAGCAAGTTTTTTTGGAATTTTCTTTTGCGTGAAAAGGATTGAGAAGCTAGGGAAGTTATGGGTGTGGATGTAAACAAAGTGTAGGGTTTGATTTTGACCTATGAGTTCTCGATGAGTGATCAGAAAAAACAAGAAGGAGATTGGAGAATTGAAAAGATGAAATGTTGCTCAACGTGAATAGGAATGAATGGAATTAGATGGCGAGAAAAGTTTAGGGTTTGATTTTGGCCTATGAAGCTCTTTGCTGAGTGGTTAGGAAAACGGGAAGAGGATTGGAGAATTGAAAAGATGACACAAGGTTCAACGTGGATAGAAATGAATGGAATTAGATGGCAAGGAGAGTGTATGGTTTGATTTTGGCCTATGATGTTCTTTGCTGAGTGGTTAGGGAAACGGGAAGGAGATTGGAGAATTGAAAAGAAGAAACGTCGTTGAACGTGGATAGAAATGAATGGAATGAAATGGCGAGAAAAGTTGTATTATGTTACATATAGGTTAAAGTGTAGCTTTGATTGGAAGAAAATTTAATTGACACGCGTTCTATTGATTGGAAGCAAATCCGCGAGGTTTTATGTTCTAACCTTTTTTATATAAAGTCAAAGTATTAAAAATTTAACATTCTAGTTCCAATCAACTTTGGACGGATTTTGATTGGGAAGGGAAAAAAGTAAGACGGATTAGTCATTGAAAATAATGATTACAGTCAAAGTATTAAAAATTTAACAGTTTAATCACGTCGTTGTTTGACTTATCTGACAAACACGTCTTGTGTTAATTTCTTTATAATTTCCTATTTAAAATTTACAAATTAGTTAGGTTAGGTGAAAAGTTATTAGATAACTCAGAGTTTACTTATATATTTTATCGTTTTAGTTTAAAATAAACAATGCATTTCTAAGTCAAATGCAATTTTATCATGTTTCTCATTCCAATGATAGAATCCTAGAATCCTTATTATAGTTTTGACTTTTTCCTTCTGGAATTCGTTTTTCGTATAAAAATTAATGCTGGAAAATTTAAATGCACTTATTAAGAATTTCCTAAACATTATGTAAATTGTACATTTCATGAAGAATTTAAAATATTATACCCTACTATTTTTTCGATTACTCGACTATGTATAATGGATATTAGATTTTTTAATCTTTTCAATCATATTGTTTCTCTTCGAATTCTATAAAGCATCGTAGTTATAAAAAATTATTTCGAATTAATAATGTGATCTTAATGTGTGTGGAACTCATGTGAGAGTATTATATTTGTTGAAGTATGTTAGCGAGGTTAGGGTGTGCATCAGAGAAGATTTGGAGTTGTAGAAAATGGCCAGGCAAACAAACGCACAAGAAGACGCCCTATGTTGTACAAGGCTCAACGTTTAAGTAGTGCGACACTCATTGTGTAACAAAATTGGCTACGGTTTATACATGAAAGTTGTAGCCCTTAAAGTCTAGTTTCTAATATGAATCACGTTGTTCGTGATTTTGAGTTCTTTACGAATAGCTATGACCTTTTACTGAAGGACGGCAGAGCAATCACGGGACCTCCAAGCTGACTATGGTAAACAGTTCAACCAAACGGATGGCCAACTATGGCAAACAATTGAAATGCGAATAATTTCAAAATTGGGCCGAAGGGAAAACCTCAACCGTGTGTCACAATTTCCTAACTGTTTCACACAGTTGTCCTAGGCCTATTGCCTATATATACCCCTTAAACGTGATTTTCATGTCACTTTCAGTATTTGAACAAGTTTTTAGAAATATATGGAGCGGAAAACGACCTAGAGCTTTACCAATCTATCCAAGGTAAAAAATTCATCATTGTTTTAAGTTAAAAACATTGGATTAACACCATTAAATCCATCAATTAAACATTGGATTAACACCATTAAATCCATCAATTTCACAATCCTAGGTTATTCATGAAAGATTTCAGAAGTTCTTCAAGACCTAAACCTAGGGTTTTGTGAAGACGCTTTGAAAGGTGAGTTTGCTACTTTTTAGTACTAAATTTACCGACTTTACAACATAATACTGTTTGAAGGGTAAAATGATGAAGTTTGGATAGAAGCGATGTGAAGCTATAAATAACCAAAACGAGATTTCAATTGAGGGAGGAACTTTGTTGAGAGGGTAGTTAGCTTAACAACTTCAACCATTCATTGTAGATTTTCATGAGACTAAGTACACAAATTCGTTTATAGAAAACCTTGACAATTGATTAAAGGTAAGTTGAGGCTTCTTCCTTAAGTCAGGGGTTAGATTAGAGTGCATATATTATTATTTGTATTGCTTTTCAGAATAAACTACATATATTAATGAACCCCTGTAATAGAAAAGTACGAGGAGTTACAGTTACCTACTAATATAAAATTGTCTCCTTATGTGCATTTGTTTATATTACTTAGATCTTCGGCTTAAGTTCAGTTAAAGTGATTATATTAAGAAAAGAAAAAATAAACAATATTCCCAGGTATAAGTGTCACGATGGAGGGAAGTAGCCAACCTTCTTAGTTGGGCTGAGCTTGATCGAGTTACCATATGGCCCCATATATGGGTTGAGCTTGAGTGAGCATAATCAAAAGCCCCACTAACGCATATTTAGATGTGTTGACCTTGATTGAGCTATACGATAACCCTACACATGAGTCGAGCTTGAGGAAGCATAATTCGAGGGCCCTTAATAGCTTTAGCGGTCCCGTGTATGTTCCCAGATGCTTACATATGCAGGGACACTATATGTAAATCTTTTCAAAAAGTTACTTCTTTTAAATATAACTTGGTTTTCACTTCACTTTCAGTTATCGGTTTCAGTTTCAGCCTGCAGATTTGTAGTTATTTGCTATGTGGATTACTTGCTTTACTTTTTGCCTCTTATTGTAGTTATAAATGCATCACCCAAACTAGTCTTGTCCTCTGCTTATGAGTTTGTTAATGAGACTTTTTGGGTATCCTTCAAAGATACTTAGCCTGTTTGGACCTGCCACATCATGTGTCAAGCATTAAGTACGCAGATGACGAAGCACGTGGTTAGATGCGAGTATTTCTAGATTTAGTGGCATGCTCCATTGATTCATTCCAACGTTAGCAAACTATTTTTTGACTTTCTTTATTTTAAATGTTATGTTATTCCCGAAAAATGACAAGGTTTTATATTTATACTTTATTCCTTTGAGGTCATGGATTGTCCATGAGTCAGTTTTTAGGCTTTCTGCATTATGCCTGTAATTTAGTTTTTAAGACTATATTAATTGCAGACTTGAAAAAGATTTATTATTGGACTAAGTTTATTAATAGCCATGGGACAATTAGAACATGTTTTATTCGACGAATAGTACAAGTTGAGCGTCAATCACGTCCGACTAATTAAGAGCGTGACAAGTTATTAACAAAGCAACCAAATTTAGGGGTCTTAGGAAGTCCTAAGTGTATAATCTCAATTTTAATGAGAGGTTATTTGGTAATTTAATTTTAAGAAAAAGAGATAACGATTAAAAAAAAACTAAATAACTAGATTGCTTGTTTCATAACAAATGCATAAATGCAAAAGAGAAGAAAAGGGTTACATCAGGAGAAAAGAAAAGAAAGAGAGAAAAAGAAAATAGGATTATAAAAATAGAAACTTCAACCCAAAGCATCACGGTAACAATCTTCAACCTTTATTTAAGTTTATTACGTGATTATTTTTAGAAATTTTTTATGGTAGAAACATGAGAAAATTTTGAGGAAGTGAGAAAGTCTAGCCCATAAGTCTTCAACCAAATCGTCAATTTGGATGGGCAAACATTGTCAAAAATAAATTTTGATTAGTGCTCTGGAACCATCTTGCCGAGGAGAATGTTGGTGGTCATGGTGCTAGAATTCTTACTCGTTGTCCCGAGTTAACTTTTTTGGGTTAACCTTTAGCCGTAAATTTGTTTGGTGTTAAAAATTAAGAAAACACGCACATAATGATTTTTGACCATTCTAAACTTATTTTGTATAGTTTAAGGTGATCCGAAGGGTGCTTGAGTTGTGAATTCGAGGTAAGTGAGACTTTAAGCTTTGATATTTGATTTCTAAAATCTATTTTAAAAATATGTTCTGTATTTTTGGTCCATGTGTTGGGATAAGTGTCTGCGTGGCAGAATTAGTGGTCTTTGACCAGCCACAAATAGTATATTATTTTATGAAAACTACTAAAAAAATTAATAAGTGATTAATGGTGTGGCGTGACTTGGTGCCATGAAATTGGGGCATTGGATATCATTCCTTCGCGTAATATATATATATATATATATATATATATATGAAAAAGACATAGATTGCACCCCGAACTATATCCGAAAAGTCGAGTTTACACTCCTACTAATTGAGCGACCTATTACCCCCTTTTTTTTTTTTTTTGTGGAACTAATACCACACTAAAAGCTGATGTGACAACAAAATAAATAAAAATGAAAAAAAGGGTGAGTGGGAGACAAAATACAAGGCAAAAAAAAAAAACATATAGCAAGAAAGAAGAAAAAGAAAATGACTCCCCCCCCCCCCCCCCCAAATTTATTTATTTTTTCCTTTTTTGGGGGGTATTTTTTTTTTCCTTTTAATTTTTTGTATAATAGATTTTTTAGAGTTATTTCCTCTACCATAGCCACCATATAACCACCGTACCCTTCCATCTCTCCACCTAAAACTCATTATTGAACCGCCACTAAAAACCCAACAACAGACTCATTCACAACACAATTGTTTCGAACTCTTTCTAGCGAGCTCCCATGTTTTCCGGTGAGCTTTCATTTTTTTCGATCAAGCTTGAATCAAATTCATATCTCTCATCCTAGCCTTATTTATATTGATATTGCTATGAAAATAACAAAATCAACAGATCAAAAATTTCAAGTTTAAACCCACGTTCATAAATCTTTCATTTTTCTCTGAAATTATAGTATCATCAACCACCCATAATGTCTAACGAGCAACAATACCACCCTGCCCTTCTTCATCTTCCGATGGTGGATTTAGTTTTGGGTGGTCAAACATATGGTGATTTTTAAAATATTTGTGATGAATTAAGCTTTTAAACCTTCTGGGATGCATTTATATATTTCTGTTGGCGTTGATTTGCTAAGATTACTTCAAATTGAAAATCCCAAGCTTATTTTAATTTGCTCCTTCTAGAGTATGGTTGTGAGAGATGTGTATTTGGTGATAATGGCGGTAATGGTGGTGGTTTAATGGTGAGTTTGGTGGTGTATAGTGAGGAAGAAGTAATTAGGATGACATGACATTTTTTTTGAAATCTGATATAGTATCGATGTGGCAGTGACATGACGATGATATGGCGCGAGTGTAGAACACCTCCCATCATGTGACTGGTTATATGTGCGTTAGGGTGGTATTAGTTTCACAAAAAATAAAGATAAGCGGGTAATAGGTCGCCCGATTAGTTGGAGTGTGAATTCAACTTTTCGAATATACATACATACATCTGTTGTCGTAATATGTTAGGGACATACATATGTTGCCATAGTGTAGCATACATATTCTGTTGTAATAAATTAGGAGCCTATATTTTTTTTCCCTTTGTTAGATGTAATGTCATGAAAACTATCACGTACTTCACAATTACTAACTATTTATCGCTTACAAATCTATATAACCTCATACATATGTATCATTTTCAGATTTATAGCAGTAACATACTCATAAATCTAGCCATTTACTTTTCCACCTTTTCTCAAATTTCAATCATTTGACCAATTAAACCAAAACCTGATACTCCATCCATCATATTCTTTAACCTCATTACAATTTCAGAATTTAATAGTTTTTAACAGAAAATTTCAACTCAACATAACCTTGTCATATAATATTAGTCATATCTATCATTTTCAGATTTATAGCAATAACATACTCATAAATCTAGCCATTTACTTTTTCACTCTTTTTCAAATTTCAATCATTTGACCAATTAAATCAAAATCTTATACTCCATCCATAGTATTCTTTAACCTCATTACAATTTCAGAATTTAATAGTTTTTAACAGAAAATTTCAACTCAAGATAACCTTGTCATACTATATTAGTCATATCTATCATTCATTTTCAGATTTATAGTAATAACATACTCATAAATCTAGCCATTTACTTTTCCACTCTTTCTCAAATTTCAATCATTTGACCAATTAAATCAAAACCTTATACTCCATCTATAGCATTCTTTAACCTCATTACAATTTCAGAATTTAATAATTTTTAACAGAAAATTTCAACTCAAGATAACTTTGTCATATTATATTAGTCATATCTATCATTTTCAGATTTATAACAATAACATACTCATAAATCTAGCCATTTGCTTTTCCATTTTTTCTCAAATTTCAATCATTTGACCAATTAAACCAAAACTTTATACTCCATCCATAATATTCTTTAATCTCATTACAATTTCGGAATTTAATAGTTTTTAACAAAAAATTTCAACTCAACATAGCTTTGTGATATTATATTAGTCAAATCTCCCAACTCAAGGCTTATCCAAGTTAGCAAGGAGTTTTCAAATTTCTTAATTAAAACCACCCTCATTATTGGAAGAGAACAATTATAGTACAATGTACTTTTGGTACAGGAACAATTGTAAAATATGATTGAGCAAGTTGAAAATTCAAGAGTTAAATTTAAAAAAAAAAAAAACAGAAGAATAATAAAAAAGGAGCTGTAATGGGACCCATATGACGTGGCGTCTATAGGCAAGTGGGTCCACACGCTGATGCATACTCGCACCTAAGTTGCTATCCTCGTTCTTAATACCTTGTTTGGATAGTTATCACCCATTGTATTGTATTAATATTTTAATTTTTAAATAAAAAATATTTTGATTCTGCTTGAATCTTATTATACTCTATTCCTTAAATTCATGGTTCTATAATGGTGAAAATTCTTATTTTATGTAACAACAGATTTAATATGATTGCATCTGTATCTTTTTTTAATATTTCATTTTGCCTTTGTTAATTATTTAATATTTTTTTTTACTCTTTATTCTATATTTTTATAATAAATATTTTATTTTTCTTTATCATATTGTAGGTTTATTCTTCAAATTATTGGCGTGTGCTATTTTAAAATGACAAAAATGATATAATCTGTCCAAATAATATTCTATTTGTTAAAATAATACATGTACAAAATCATAAAATTATGAAACATATCTAACAATCATGGAATGATCCAAACAAGCAAATTTCTTAAGAAAATGTTTGGATTAACCTTTTAAAAATAGCTTATAAGGTAAGAGCTTTTAGCTCGTTTTGTATTTTTTGGACATAAAAATAAATGCTTAAAAGCCAGTTTCATTTTTCCAAACATTACAAAAGGTAGAAAAAAGAAAAAGAGTTTAAAAGCCAGAAAACACTTAGCTAGCGTTGGCCTATAGATTTTGGATCAGATTTTAAAAATTTATCTTCAAATATCTATTTGGTCATAGATTTTGGATCAGATTTTTAAACTTTATTTTTTAAAAAACTTCAAGTTCCAATGGATTTTTGGGACTTTCACTCACAAAACTTCAATATTTTTTCAAATAAAATACATGTCCAAACACAATTTAAAAAACTCAAATTTTTAAGTTTCAACTTCAAAATCTATGGCCAAATCAAAGTTTAAAAATAAGCCAAACCAAACAACCTCTAAATAAAAAAGAGCGGTAATGGGACCCATCTGACGTGGCATCTATATTTCATCATTCAAGTGGGGTCCACAACGCTAATGCACACTTGCAGCAAACGTTGCTATCGTAGTTCTTAAAGAAAATTATCTCTAACACCGTTGATCTCTAGAACTCCAGTCACTTCACCGTTGATCTGAAAATCTCTCTCTTTGATTCATGGCTATTGCTAACGCTTTCTTCACTTCACTTCGATCATCGGCGATCTCCGACGCCGATGCCGGCCTCTTCTCTCCGACGCCGATGAACTCCTCTCCCGTCTTTCACGCATTTTCCAGTTCAAACATCAACACTTGTCGCCGGAAAATGTAAGCAACAAACTTAATATTTCTCCTTATTTACTTGTTTACTGATATATGATTCAGTTTAAGTGTATCTGTCTGTGTATTTGTATGAGTGTAAGGTAAATTATAAACAAGTTTTGGTGAATTAAGACTCTCTTCACGTTTCTCCTTATTTCCTGATATACGATTTAGTTTAACTTTTGACGTGACTCTGTGTGTTTATATGAGTATAAGTTTATTAGTTGACGTCTGACGAAACAAGTTTTGGTTAATTAAACCTACTTATAGACTCTCTTCGCTTATTTAATTTAACGTTTCGCCTTATTTCCTTGTTTCCTGATATACATGCAGTTTAAAATTTAGAGTGTTTCTGTGTGTTTATATGAGTATACGTTTGTTAGTTGAAGATCTCGTGTAAAGGTTTGAGCTACATCTTCAAATCTTATTTAGCTGAGAAACGAATTTGGTGAATTAAACCTATTTATAGATTCTCTTCGCTATTTAATTGAGTGAAGTACTGAAATTGCCACTTTTTCGCCTTATTTCCTGATAAACGATTCAGTTCAAACTTGAACGTGTCTCTGTGTGTTTATATTGAGTGTAAGATAAATCAAGTTGAAGATCTCGTGTAAAGTTTAGAGTTACATCTTCATATCTTATTTAGCTGAGAAACGAATTTGGTGAATTAAACCTATTTATAGATTCTCTTCGCTATTTAATTGAGCGAAGTACTGAAATTGCCACTTCTCGTTGGAGAATGTAAGCTGCAGAATTAACATTTCGCCTTATTTCCTTGTGTTTCTCGATATATGATTCAGTTTAAACTCCGCTTGCATTGATGTGGGTAGTTTGGAATGAGAGAAACAAGAGAGCTTTTAAAGGAATAGAGTCAAGTTTTTCTCAATTGAGGAGCAGTCTTCGCTCCCTTATTTTCTTTTGGTGTAATCAGAAAGTTCCTAGTTGTATAGAGGATTGGGTGGAGTTTGTAGAGAATCATATTTTGTAGATTCTTTATCTTTTGGTATATCCCTTGTATACGGCCGTTCTTTGGCCATGTTTATGAATGAAAATACTTTTACTTGATCAAAAAAAAAAAATGATTCAGTTTAAAATGTAAAGTGTTTATGTGTGTTTATATGAGTATAATTAGGTAAACTAAGTTGAAGATCTCGTGTAAAGGTTTGAGCTACATCTTCATATCTTATTTAGCAGACGAAACAAATTTTGGTGAATTAAACCTAACTTAACATTTCTCCTTACTTCCTTGTGTTTCCCGATATACGATTCAGTTTAAATTTTAAAGTGTCTCTGTGTGTTTATATGAGGATAACGAAAAATAAGTTGAAGATCTTCAAATCATATTTAGCTCAGAAACAAGTTTAAGTGAATTAAACCTATTTATGTACTCGATTCGATATTTAATTGAGTGAAGTACTAAAATTGCCACTTTTCGTTGGAGAATGTTTAACATTCGCCTTATTTCCTTTGTTTCCTGATATACGATTCAATTTAAATTTTAAAGTGTCTCTGTGTGTTTATATGAGTATAAGGAAAAATAAGTTGAAAATCTTCAAATCGTATTTAGCTGAGAAACACGTTTAAGTGAATTAAAACCTATTTATACACTCAATTCGCTATTTTACTGTGAAAGTACTGAAATTGCCACTTCTCGTTGGAGAATGTAAGCTACAGACTTAACATTTCTCCTTATTTCCTTGTCTCACTATATACGATTCAGTTTAAATTTTAAAGTGTATCTGTGTGTTTATATGAGTATAATTACGTAATCTAAGGTTAGAGCTACATCTTCAAATCTTGTTTAGCTGAGAAACACGTTTAAGTGAATTAAACCTGTTTATATAGTACTATTCGCTATTTAATTGAGTGAAGTACTGAAATTGCCACTTCTCGTTGGAGAATGTAAGCTATAAGCTTAACATTTCGCCTTATTTCCTTTGTTTCCTGATATATGATTCAGTTTAAACTTTAAAGTGTCTCTGTGTGTTTATAAGGTAAAACTAAGTTGAAGATCTCGTGTAAAAGTTTGTGTTTACCCTTAAAAGGTACAGTTGAATTTGTACAGTGATTTAAAGGACACGTGGATTGATTTGTCTACTTAGCAAGAATAATTAACTAAATAGAATGACAATAACGATTGAAATCAAGCAAAGTGAAATTAATAATTATATTGAAATATCCTGGGCGATGCAGTACAATGATTCCATTGTACAAGAACAAGGGCGACATCCAAAGTTGCAACAACTACAGAGGGATCAAGCTACTAAGTCACACTATGAAAGTGTGGGAAAGGGTGGTGGAGATGAGGGTGAGGAGAGGCGTGTCTATCTCAGAGAACCAGTTTGGATTCATGCCGGGGCGCTCAACTATAGAAGCTATTCATCTTGTACGGAGACTGGTGGAGCAATATAGGGAGAGGAAGAGGGACTTGCACATGGTATTCATCGACCTAGAAAAGGCATACGACAAAGTGCCGAGAGAGGTTCTATGGAGATGCTTGGAGGCTAGAGATGTACCTGTGGCGTACATTAGGGCGATCAAGGACATGTATGATGGGGCCAAGACCAGGGTAAGGACTTTGGGAGGATACTCAGAGCACTTCCCAGTGGTGATGGGGCTGCATCAGGGATCATCTCTTAGCCCATTTTTATTCTCCTTGGTGATCGATGGATTGACGCGGCAAATTCAAGGTGAGGTGCCATGGTGTATGTTATTTGCGGATGACATAGTCCTGATTGACGAGTATCGCAGCGGGGTTAACGCTAAGCTGGAGGTTTGGAGACAAACTCTGGAGTCTATAGGGTTCAAGTTGAGTAGGACCAAGACAGAGTACTTGGAGTGCAAGTTCAGTGATATAGTACAGGAGGCTGACGTGGAAGTGAAGCTTGGCACCCAGGCCATACAGAAGAAAGATAGTTTCAAGTATCTTGGGTCTGTTATACAAGGAAATGGGGAGATTGATGATGACGTCACACATCGTATTGGTGCAGGATGGATGAAATGGAGGCTTGCTTCCGGAGTGTTGTGTGACAAGAAGGTGTCACCGAAACTTAAAGGCAAGTTCTACAAAGTGGTGGTTAGACCAACTATGTTGTATGGGGCGGAGTGTTGGCCAGTCAAGAAATCTCATGTTCAGAAGATGAAAGTGGCGGAAATGAGAATGCTGCGATGGATGTGTGGGCACACTAGGAGTGATAGGATTAGGAATGAAGTCATCCGAGACAAGGTTGGAATAGCCTCAGTGGAAGACAAGATGCGGGAAGCGAGACTGAGATGGTTTGGGCATGTGATGCGGAGAGATGAAAATGCCCCAGTGCGGAGGTGCGAGAGGCTGGCCAGCGACGGTTTCAGAAGAGGTAGAGGTAGGCCGAAGAAGTATTGGGGGAAGTGATTAGACAGGACATGGCGCGTTTTCTGCTTACGGAGGACATGACCTTAGATAAGAGGGTACGGAGGACTCATATTAGGGTAGAAGGATAGTAGGTAGTCGCGTTTATCCTCCCTTAAGAGTAGTTATGTTGTTCTATAGTTTCTTGTCTCTTGATTTCTGCGAGTATCTGTTGGTTTATAATGACTTATTTACTTTCATTGTTTTCATTTTCATAGTTATTTATAACAGTTAATTCTCCTTTTACCATGACTTTCTTGCTTTGTTATTCCTTGCTTTCATATTGTTTTTGATACGCTTGATCATATCTAACCTTTTGTCTTGTCCTTTTTTTTTTTTTTTTTTTTCTCTCTCCTCTCTTGAGCCGAGGGTCTTTCGGAAACAGCCACCCTACCTTTCAAGGTGGGGGTTAGGTCTGCGTACACTCTACCCTCCCCAGACCCCACATAGTGGGATTATACTGGGCTTGTTGTTGTTGTTGTATTGAAATATCCTGGGCATCTTGAGCTCGGAAGGATCTCTCGGTGAAGATGCCTCCGGACCGACTTCGGTCCTTGAAGAACAATATGAATCGTAATGCTTAAAATGAGGAAGAATGCTGGTATTTTGCTAAGTGTGTTAAGCGTAAAATGTTAAACAGGAAATTGGATGCCCTTCCAGCATGAGGGTTGGGCTCCTTTTATAGGGGTGAATTCAAGGATTCATGGCCGTGAATCACTTTTTCATAATTTACATTGAATGAGCAATAAATGGCATTTAATTACAAAGGAGTAACGTCTGGCACCGTATCCGGAATGGATAAGTAACGGTTGAAGGTACTAATTGCTCTTCCCTCTATGTTGTTCTTTGTCCGGTCTTGTGTCTCCGGGGTGACTCGAGTCGATATTCTCCGGATCTTATCCTAGTCGAATCCGCAATTGTTCTGACTTGCCACGTGTCACCATCTACCGGCGACGTGTCATGTCGGTTTTCACCCTATACAGTTTGAGCTACATCTTCACATCTGATTTAGCTGAGAAACAAGTTTTGGTGAATTAAACCTACTTATAGACTCTCTTCGCTATTTAGATTTACATTTCTCCTTATTTCCTTGTTTCCTGATATACGATTCAGTTTATACTTTAAAGTGTTTCTGTGTGTTTATATGAGTATAAGTTTATTAGTTGAAGATCTCGTATAAAGGTTTGAGCTACACCTTCAAATCTTATTTAGCTGAGAAAAGAATTTGAAGCATTTGGTGAATTAAACGTATTTATAGATTCTCTTTGCTTTAATTGAGGAAGTACTGAAATTACTACTTGATTTGGTTTCTAAGGAATCATTCGACTGTTTAATTTTTGGTATCTAGAGTAGGCGTGAATGGTCCTTTTTTATTTTGATTAGTGGAACCATGGAAGCGAATGATTTTCAGTTATTTAAGTAATTGAATATATTTCTGATTGGTTATCTGACAAATTTTAGCTGCTTTGCAGGTATACTGTTTCTTGCACTCTTGATAGTGTTGATAGTTGGTCACCAGCATTAGTGAGTTTTGATTATATCTCTTTTGTAGCTAGTTTATGCTAGATATTCATACTGTGATGTGTTAAACTGATTGCTTGAACGGCTCAATCTTTCCTATAAATAAGTATGTGAATCCTGTTTTGTGCATCTTTTCTCATTTGGATAAATTATGTGCATGTTTTTCCTCATGTAGATGTAATTTAATTAATTATTTCTTCGAATTTGACTTCTCCGTTTACTGGTTTTCATAGACTGTTCTGGAAATAGTTGAAGTACGTTCTGTCTCAGGCTCTCAGCCTCTCAGGGGCTGTGTTGGGAAGCTCTTAAAGCAGTCAGGAATTTATCCTAGTCCTCAAGGACCTAGCGAATTTAGGAATTTTTGTACTTTACTTAACTGCACGTTGTTGAGGCTTTTAAGTAATAAATCAAATGAAACATCTCCAAATCTTCTATATCTCATAAATCACATTTTGAGTTTTTAGATACTTGTGAAAATCAAAACAAAAACATAGTTGATGCATTTCCAGAGGGATGATACTTATTCAGAGAAAAAGGGGAAGCGTGTTGTTAGGTGGTAGTTGTTTGACATTCCCTTACATTTGTTAAAATGCACGGCCTTCCGAAGTTGCAACTTGGCGGCTGAAGATAAGTAACAGCCATTTAACAAGGAAACTGCTGCTTTTTGTCATGGTGTTTGTTACCTTTGACTAAAAAAAAATAAAAAATTGAATGTTCAATCAAATTATAATGGCTGATGGAGGATAGTTTAAATGTAGAAACAATAGCAAGCCATTCATCTATATAAGATTAAAAAAGAAACTAAACTATTCCCTCCGTCCCAATTTGTTTGACACTTTTCGCTTTTCGAGAGTCAAACTTCTTAATTTTGACTGTGTGTTTGAACATAGAATCTTTAAATTTTTCGAAATAAAATTTACATATTTAGAAACTACGTAAAAAGTACTATAAGTCACCATAATTAATATTTTAAAATATTTAAAAGACATTAAAAAATTAGAGTCAAAGAACAACTCGGTTGACTCTTGATAAGCGAAAAGTGTCAAATAATTTGGGACGGAGGGAGTACAAGTTTTAACCTGACAATGGCTTCGAGTTTTTCGTTTGTATACCAGCACCATAATTTAGTGATTTCCTGTAAACTTGCAGCAAATGTTAGTAACATCACTATTTGTTGGAAATCTAATCATATTGTGGGGTGTGAAATCATTTAGAAATGGTAACACTAATTTTCTTATTTGATAAATTCCTTAAAAAGAAGACGCAAAGTTATATGCTATTATAGTTTTACTGAATATGCATAATCATGAATGGGGAAAAAAAAGAAATGCAGAGATTTGAAAATCTCCTTTTTCTCCAATCACGAGCATCTTTTTTTTTTTTTTTTTTTACTTTTGCGACATTTTGCCAGATCATGATAGTGACTATATATTTTCCTCTCAGAAAGACGAGGAGGAGTCTGTTTCTGTTCCTTTGCCAGTTGTTCAGATAATTCAAGATCCCGAATGCGATGCAACCACTGTGGAAATTAGCTTTGGTGATCGGCTAGGTCTTCTCATTGACACGGTGAATTCTTTGAACCACCATTCCTAGGCCTGTGCATGCCAACGTGCACTTGCATGTTTTTGTTTGCTTCCATATAAATGGGATTTTGTGAAGGTTATACATAATTTTGAGGGAGGGGGGGGGGGGGGGGGATACGATATACAACCACGGGAATCTGGTCTTCCTTGTCTTAACCATTTCCACTTGTACAAACGTCATATACAAGTACAACAATGGGAATCTGGTCTTCCTTATTGTCATAACCATTTCAGCTTGTAACATTCGTTGTATGTTGGATCCCATATCCGTTATGTTAAGAATGCTCCGAGAGATATCATTTTCTGTTGAGATACTTTCTCCAATGACAAGCACTATATATATTTTTTTAAAACAATTGTTTTACTCCTTTTGGTTTCTGGTTTGTGTATTTGTTTACTGGCTACTATCGGTTTTTAACTTTTTATCATGACGGTCGTGCTCGTATTGGACCTGGCCGTGCCCTTTTGGGCTGATCAGGCTCATGCGATGCCGACGTCAATGAGGAATGCCCTTATCAAAAAAAAAAAAAAAGTTTTTAACTTTTTATCGGATAGAAGTTTATCATGATTGGCAATACTTGCCTTATGCATTTTATACACGAGGGGAGAAGAGATTTGGTGGTTAACTATTTAGATTAGACTTATCTGCTTGCCTATCACTATTGGTAAATCCATACATATTTTCATGGACTATCTCCTTTTCCTGGGTCTAGTGCTTTTTGTATTTGCTGTCTTGACTTCTCCTCAAGTATACATAGCCAACTAGTTGATCTTGTATGTTGCGCAGATGAAGGCACTCAAAGACTTGGGCTTGGATGTTGTGAAAGGAATTGTTACGACCCAGGATTCAGTGAAAAAGACAAAGTTTCTCATTACGCGACTGTAAGTGTGTAGATTAACTTTTACTCCATTGAATATTTGCATTGGCATGCTACTACATGGAGCCAGGTTTTCTGAATTTTTTAGTAGTTTATGATTTATATCCTTTCGTCAATTGTTTATAAGAAAAGATCATTGCTAATCATTTTGGCTATTTGTTCTTTTCTTCACAAGTCCGCAAATTTTGAGCATTAATTAGTATGGTCTGCATGAAAGTTACGTGACGAAAGCCATTTTGCAAATTGTTCCTTTTTATCGATTTATTGCTTGATTTGATACTCATTGATGCTGAATCTTCTCTATAGTACTCCCATGTTGAGAAATATATGGATAATGCAAGTCAAATTAGCCGAATTAGAGCAATGATGTTGAATTACATGTTGCATATTTTCAAGGTTGCATAGCCGAAACCCTAATGGTAGTGGAGCACAGTGGCGGAGCCAGGATTTGCGATAAGGGGGTTCAAAATATGAAGAAGTAAACACTCGAAGAAGCCAAGGGGGTTCAACATCTACTATATATACATAAAAAATAATTTTAATCATGTGTAAATAGTGTAATTTTCGGCCGAAAGGGGTTCGGACCCTTAGCCGTGTGTGGCTCCGCCTCTGGTGGAGCAGGGGTAGGTACGCCTGTAAAATGATTTACCTGTAGCATGTATGTCTTGTTATGAAATGATACAGAAATGGAGGATGTCCAATAGCATGCTGTGATGACTACTTGTAATTTTACTCCAAATGTGTTCATCTTCATATCTATTTTCTATGAGAAAGACCTCAGGTGTTACTCCATAAATTCCCTCTATGTCCAGTTAATGATATCCCTCCATGTCTGTCTTTTGGCATATGCCGTCATATTTTTTTACTTAAATGCCATTGAATTTGCTCTCCAGGGATACTGGGCGCAAAGTTGAGGATCCTGATTTATTGGAGAACATCCGTTTGACCATAATCAGCAACCTTATCAAGTATCACCCAGTATGTAAACTTCCCATATATAATCCCTAGAAACATCTAGAACCTATACATGCCATTCTGATTGATCTATCCTGTGATAGAATAAAATGTTCATGTTTTTGTATTCCTTAGTGTTTTACTGCAACCCTTAAAGTAGAATCTTTTATGTTAATCAGGAGTCCAGCGAGCGGCTTGCTATGGGTGAGGCTTTTGGAATTAAAGCACCAGAAAAGAAGGTGAAACATTCAGATAATTTAGTTGTTTCCTCTCTTCATCCCAGTGCCTCCACGTCGATACAAAAATTATGCGTCAATCCTAAGCTAGTTAGGGTCGGATATATGAACTTGTTTGGACCTATTTCGACATCAACATGCTCAAAAATTTCAAGTATTTTACAGCTATTCTTGATATAGATGTTTTTGATATTTGTAAATAGTTTGTTAATGAACTACTATTATTACTACTAATACTACTACTCCTATTACTACTAATACTACTACTACTACTATAACTATAATTATCAATATTATTATTATTATTATTTACTTGTTTATTATTATTATTATTATTATTTCTTATATGGTGGTGGCGGTAGCAATCTAAATAAACAATTTTGCCACTTCCCTATGCCCCTTCAAACGCATGTGTTCTGCTTTTGGTTCTATGGTTTGGATGAATGAAGGAGATGGCACTTCATCATTTTCACTATCTTCGAGAGTTCATGATAACTGTTGTTTCCCTTTTGAAGTCAAATAGAAATAAACAATTTTTTCACTTCCCTATACCCCTTCAAAAGCACGTGTTCTGCTTTTGGTTCTATGGTTTGGATGAATGAAGGAGATGGCACTTCATCATTCTCACTATCTTCTAGAGTTCATGATAACTGTTGTTTCCCTTTTGAAGTCAAATGTTGCACTTGAAAAGGGGTGTGCATATCGAGAAGCTTTGGTTTGTTGATAAACTTTTAAATGCGTGTCATCAATGGAAGTACATATTTGGGAGAAATGGATGGAAAAGCAACGGGCAATGTGAAGGTTGTGAAAATATTTTGTGATGTCTTGGTAAGACCGTAGTTTTTTCTTATCCATCTGTGGGTTTCAGTTCCTGGTGCTATTAGGTGGCTTCCCATGGAATCTGGTACATCTTTTTTTCAGAATGGGAAGAGTCCCATAGAAATCTCAACATTTTATTTGTCATGCATCCTACTTATAAATCATAGTAAGTGGATTCTGATGGAAAATCAAGGAGCAGCCTGAACTTGAAGTAAAGCTCCGGTGTCGTGGGTTGAACTTAAAACATTTTCTTCTTATTGTTCTTTCTTGGGGTGGCACACTGTATCAGTAGTTGTCATTTCACTGAGAGTTTTTAAAATCTGCTTGCATGTTCTTTGACGGAAAGCTATGACTAAATAGGGCACTTTACCCTCTATACAATTTGCTGCTTGTCCTTATGATGTTTTTGTCATTGTCAATACTTAAATAGAGGGCATATGTTATAATTGTAACTTCCTTGGGGGAATGCTTGCTTTTATTGTGCTCTAGGTGGAAATTAATGACTTTGAACGCTTTAAAGATTTCCTTCAATACCAATGCATTTTGTTGCCCTTGGTAATTTCTCTTCAACCTTTTCGAGTGTTCCTAATAAACTTGTATTGCTCCATGGCAGCCTGATGTTGATATTGCGACTCATATCCATGTCAAAGATGATGGACCTAAGAGGAGGTAGCATCTTATGGCAGCTGTTTTCATTACCTCTTCTCAATTAGTTTAATGTTGATGAGCATTTGAAACTGGTGATGCAACACATACTGACTTGCCTGTTCTTGTGGTTATTTCAGTATGCTGTATCTTGAAACAGCTGATCGATCTGGTTTGCTGATTCAAGTCGTCAAAATAATGGCTGATATTAACATTGATGTTGAATCAGCAGAGATTGATACAGAAGTAAGCTTCTTCCGTTCCCCATATCGTGCAGAAGTGTATCTTACATTCGCTATCCAAAAAAGAAATGTACCTTACATTCTTCCATGTTATTTTCCTTATCTTTAATTTTCCCTCACTTCACTTTTGAAAATGTATAGGGTCTAATTGCGAAGGACAAGTTCTATGTCAGTTACGGAGGGGCAGCATTAAATAGTTCTTTGTCTCAGGTAACATACAGTTATGAAGTGTTTCCTACAATCATAGCAGTGTTTCTTTACTGGGGTATCTTTTCATGGTTTATAACTAAGACCTTTGATAAAGCAGTGTAACTTAAAACTAAATATCGTCCATTTCCCTTCATTTTTTTTTTCCTGTTGCTAATGTCTTTCTTATATGTCAAGTGGTCAGTGGTCAACATTGTAAACATGGGGAAAGCTATGGTTAATTGATGTAGCTAAAACAAAAATGCTAATAAGGTTTGACTGGGGTATAGGAGTAAGTAAAACCTGGAGATTATACCGAGCAGTTAAACGATTTAACCTTTTCATTGGTTGTGCTAACAATTTCTCTGAGTCTTTCTTATCATAGCGCTGTCCTCTTTCGCTATCTCTAAGTCCATCTTTGAACCTGCAGGTGCTTGTAAACTGCCTGCGCTACTTCCTTAGGAGGCCTGAAACAGATGAAGATAGTTACTAACTAGCGAGCATCCTCGTATGTACACTTATATGTATAACCTTGTCTGCTAATCAATGCAAGGGCTTGAGTCATTTTCATTGTCATGTAACATATTATGTCCGTTTTCTAATTGAGTCGTAATATAGATGCAAGATCTGTCTCTTCCTTTACGTCATGAATAAACGGAACAAACTGACAGGACTACTAATGTCATGTAGAATGTGCACAATTTCTTACGATTGTCAGTCTATTGAATGCAAAAAGCATTGTAGCGGAGTCAGTACACGCAGTAGTATTTTGTTGCTTAATAGTTCATAAACTCAATTAGAGTAAGCAGTTTGTTGCTTAATAGTTCACAATCTCGATAAGAGTGAGTAGTGGAAACACTGTGATTTCTTCACATGAATTACTGGGACGACCGGTTGTTGTCAAGTTACTTGTTTAAAGCGCACAGTCAATCCGGATACAATCGAATTATCGAAACTTCATAGTGACGTCTGGTCTCACCAGCCTCGTGCAGGAGTGGTTGTTGTCATTATTGGCCTGAAAAGTAAAAAGCCACTTTATGTGGCATTGTTTACAAGGATATTGCTTCCTTTTTTCATTTTTAGGGTAAGACTAATTACTAAAGAAAATGATAATAAGTAAGAAATATTTTGGAACATGTGAGGAGCTGTGGGAATTGAACACATCACATGTCTTGTATGATAAACTCAATCGATGTGGCAGAGTTAAGCTAGTACGGATCAAACTTACTCACTTCGACTCGAATTATATCAAGTTGAAATTTTTCTGAAACACATTGTGAACTGACCTTAAAATTCTAATCTGCGGTTAACTCTAATGCTGCAAGATCAACGCAACAACAATCTAAATCCATACTACAGTAAATCACTCACTTGTAATGAAATCACAATTTTTGCTTGGAGCACTACCATGCGCTAAACATGATAGAAGAAAGCAAAAGGTCAAAAGTGACCAGCTAGATGGAAGGAGTTTTAGAGGGGGAGGGGTGGAATGTATCCACCTGAACCATTATACAGTTGTTAGTACTGATGGTCATCCAGTCCACTAACAGAAATTTCTGAACAATGACTTTGGTCCCCCTTAGATATTTGTTAAACCATCATGCCCTAAGTCTTTGGCGTATCTCTGATGAAGCAAAATAACTGATACCCGATGAAATAATCGAGCTATGTACAAGTTGGCTAACATCATGTTATAGAAAAAAGAAAACAAAAATAATGTCCATCATGTAGCATTATCATTTGTTATCAGTTTCTTTTGCCTTTTGGGGTTGGTGAGTTGTGACAATATGGCTACATTATTTTCACTTATCTTATAATATAAGAATAAAATACTAGTTCTTTATCCTGGGGACCTTATTTTAAAATCATCACCTTCTGCCATTATCTTGCAAGAAGACGAGAGCAGAAGCATGGCAAAGCACTAATCCTCCATATCTTAATTCTCAAGCAAAAAGCCTTGCTTGTGGAGCACATCACTGTCCTCAATAATTACTCATTTACTATAAAAAGAAATCTTTTCTCAGTTCAAATTCCATATATATATTTCTCAACAGTAGACCAGTTGTTGAATAGAATCATTCACTAGGTTTCATTTTTCTTTGCTATTATATATTTTGGTTTGTCTAGATTAATCAGGGTTGAAAGTTGAAACCATAGTCTCTTTTAAAATTTCCAGCTTTTTCATTCTTGAATATTGATCCTAGACAATGATTCCTTCTCAAATGATAGTTTTTCTCGTTATTTTTCTTCAAAACTATATAGGCCTAGCATATGATTCTGATCCGGTTAATGACTATTGTATACCAAGGCAAGAATTCTCTTCAATCTTCCTTTCTTGCAAGAATTCATCGTTGGTCACAGTCGAAGATTTTATCTATTCAGGTATTAAAGATCCCGGGAACTTTAAACACACTGGATTTTCATCCATCCCAGTTAGCTCCACTGTCTTTCCTGGACTGAACACATTAGGCATGTCATTTGTGCGCGCTGATTTTGACGTTGGTGGTTTCAACGTGCCACATTTTCATCCAAGAGCAACAGAGACTGCATTCGTGCTCGAAGGGAAAATCTATTCGGGGTTTGTTGATTCGGGAAACAGAGTTTTTGCTAAAGTTCTTGAGAAAGGAGAAGTTATGGTGTTTCCAAAAGGTTTAGTTCACTTCCAGATGAATGTTGGCGACTTGCCAGCAACTATTTTGGGAAGTTTTAACAGCCAAAATCCCGGATTAGTAAAAATCCCATCTGCTCTTTTTGGAACAGGAATCAAAGAGGAGCTGTTGATGAAGGCTTTTGGATTGAGTGACAAGGAAATTGCTAAATTGAGGAAGAAGTTTGTTCCTCAATAACCGGGAGATAGGCGGATTTAGGATTTGAAGTCTATGGGTTCCGACAGGCTACAGTAATCTCAAATTAATTTACAGTGATAACTGGTGTTCACAATCAAATATTTATAACTTTTTAATGAAATTTCAATACATACACAGGCTATGAGCAAAAGCTATTGGATTCCCAGGAAACCGCACCTAAAGCTCTGGATCCGCCCGGGTAGATAATAGGAATATTTGTAGTTTCTGTGTTTCATCTCTTTTCTTTCTGTATTTCAGCAATGCAACTAGATTACCTTAGTTCCAAAAAGATGCAGCATAGTTCTAAAGGTTGCAAATTGCAACAGAAGCATACTGAGAATTGGTTTAGAAAAATGGAAATTTCTCAAGTTCTGATGATGAAGAAGCAGAAATTCACGATTCATATGTAGGTGAAAAATGTTTCTTGAAATTGATTAGTTTAGGACGAAACTGTTCTACGAGATCCTAGAAAAGAGTACGAAATGTAGGCATTTCATTCTTTTATAACAGAATTTATGAAGTATTTTTTGTTGTATTCCAGTATTTTTGGTCATAATCTTGTCTACATCAGAATGTGAAAAAATCAAGGGAAGGACCATCGTTTCAAAAGAAAAAAGCTAAAAGGGTAAAAGCAAGCATGCTGCTGTCATATTGATAGACCCCATCATTTGACCAATGTTAGAGCTGTTAAAGTTTCTTCCCCACAAGTGAAGAAATGATGAAATATTTATGGTCTGGATAAAATTGGAAAATCAGCCCATCAGTTTGTATATACAAAACTACTTGGATTTCATGAACTGGTTTTCTTAAAGGCGCATCTTAGGCACGCTTAAGCCTTGAAGGTGTGTGCTTCGTCTCGCTTAAGCAGCTTTAGTGGCACCAATGCTTATCGCCAGTTCGGCCAAGCTTCTGGGAAGCCAAGAGTGCTTATTTTCTTCAAAAAGTGCTTATTTTAGAAAGTTCGGTGTTCGACCAAGCTTTTGCAGAAAAAATAAGCGTTTTTTAGCAGTAGCAGAAGTTGTTTTTCAAAAGCTAGAAATAGTAGCTTTTTTCCCAAAACCACTTTTAGAACATTGGCCAAACACAAATTATTGCTCTAATATTGGCAAAAGTTTTTTTCAAATTAATTTGTCAAACACAAACGGCTACTCTCCAAAAGTACTTTTTCGAAAAGAACTTCCGACAAAAAACACTTTCCAAAATAAGCAGATCTTGGAAGCTTAGGCCAAACATTTTAAAAGGTGCGTGGTTCCTCGCCTGCGGGCTTTGTTTTGAAGACAGCGCCAGAATAATAAATGTTTCACCTACCTAATACACTTTGGAGCTTTTCTTCACTTTTCACCTTAGATAAAATTTGGACTAACACAGTATCTCACATTCAGAATCAGAAGCATCAGTTGTTTACAAAGGATCCTTGTGATACAACATTAAACAGTCAGCCTTAGAGTACAGTGCTGGAAAATTAAGCAAGAATAAAAAGGAACAACTCAAGATTGAAAATAAGCCATCTTGACGATGACCTCCTAAGCTATACGTACCAATACCATATCTTACTAGCTAGAGCATGACATTCAGCATTTCGTTCCAAGTATCGGGTACTCCAGGAAGGCACCAATGGCTACAATCAGATTTATAGTCTCCTAAGTGCTGCTTACCTGTTTGGCTAACAAACTTATTATAGACAGAAGGATGTCCGTCTCTTCGAAGAGCTGTCATTGTTGTTATATCCTGGAATGATACAGGAAAACTCATTCTTCTTAAAACCTCTTTTAGCACTAGCAGTGGTTCTGGTACATGCGGATGGCTAAAGGACTCCAGAGGCTCCCTCTGGTTGAAGCATTTCCATCCATTTTCCCTAACGAATCATAGTAAAAGAGATGAAATCAAAAACTTCATAATTGAAATTAAAAACACATTCTATTGTGAAGCAATGTGGTGCTCCGTCCATTCAGACGCGGATCCAGAATTTGAATTATATGGGTTCAATCTTTAAGGTTCTTAGTAATGAACCAATTGTATTTTTTATATTATGGGTTCAGACCTACTATTTATTGCAATTTAAATGAATTCTTATATACAAATTTATGCTCCGCGTCAAAAGTACTAGATTCAGATGAAATGAGTGTTGCATCCGCCACTGCGTCTATTCCATTTATATGACATTCTTTCCTTTTTAGTTTGTTCCAAAAAGGATGACACCTTTCTAAATTCGGAAACTTTTCAACTTTAATCTTCTCATTTTACCCTTAGTGACATGCTCTTATAGTCATAGAAATGTCATAACATGTTTAAGACCACACGTTCTAAGGGTACTTTTAGTATGAGCCAGAAGTTTTTTTTTTTTCCGTTCTTATAGTTCATGCTCAGTCAAATACCGTCATATGAAAATAGAGGGAGGAATTAAGATGAGTACCTGTTATGTCGAGGTGACATGCTTCTGAACAAAACTCGAGTTTTTCGGGGATCAAGATTCAAGTCTACCCATTTAGCCCATGTCATAAGTCCTTTCTCATAGGCAACCATCGGGTTCATGTTTCTATAAAAATTGTTTCCTTCCATGATCAAATCCCACCTGAGGTTCAGTTAAATGGTTCAATAAGACTCTATATTTCATGACCTCATAAAGAAATTCCCTTCATATTTATACTAATTTTTCTAGTATATTCAAAAATCATATGAGAGAAGAAAGGGTAAAAGAAAACGAAATTTATCTTACGAACTATATTTATCAGAGTGAGTCCACCAATGAGCTGAATCAAAAACAAGAACATCAGCTCCTCTCCAATACTTTGCATTCTCTTCAATCATGTCCAAATGCAATATTCTCTTGTTTTCTGGTCCTTTCTTCAGTTCCACCAAGAAAGGAGCCCAGCAGAATTCTATTGTTGTCTCAAAATCCTTCAAAACACCATTCAACCATATCAGTTAGCTAAGTTTAAATTTTTGGTACGTTTATCAGTTACGAAAGAGTTTAAATTCTATACACTGCCAATGTAAAAGAATTTTACTATTATCGGAGAGCTAGAAGTAAACACTCTCACCATAGCATGGAAGGCCATAGTAGGGCCAACATAGGTTACTGTTTTTCTAGCCATAGGGATAACAGATTGAACTAGACAAACAAGAGATTCCCATTGATTCCTCATTATAGAATCACCCACAAGCATTATTCTCTTCTTCCTCATCCTTCCAAGAAATTCCAATGCATTAAACCTACATTCATCCAAGAAAGTTAGACCATCATATGGATATTTTCCGAAAATTCAAAGAACAGTCCGGTGCACTAAGCTCCCGAAATTCTTAATTTTATCCTCCTTCATACTTCAGGTCATTCATACCTTCACGATTCGCAAATTGTCTCGTATACGGACTTGATTTTAACAAAGCTCCCAACTTAAACTGGGTGAATTTTACGTGACAGAATACTTCGAGTAAAATGTTCAAATTTGGTCCTCTACTTTTGAGTAATGGTTTTATACTACCTATTGTTATACTTCAGGTTGGAGCTCGGTTAGTGCCAAGGGCAAATACGAGACAATTTGACAACAACAAAGGTATTTTAAAAGGCAGTCCGGTGAACAAAACATCCTGCATTCATGCAGAACACCCCATGTGGGTGTAATGAAGACAGTCTACCGTGAAGCAAGCTCAGTAGCCAATTTCACAGCTCACACCTGTGACCCATGGGTCACACGGAGACAACTTTAATATTGCTCCGAAGCTCCTTTTAAGATCCCAAAGTTTAAAGAAGATTAGAATTAAGATACCCCTTCGTCTCAAAATATTTGTCAGTGATTTTTAAAAATAATTGTCTCAAATTATTTATCTTCTTAGAAGTTCAAAACGAAATTAATTTTTTTCCCATTTTACCCTTAGTACTAATTAATTTTCGAAGACTACAAACACCTCAATTACGAAGAGATAACGCATAAACAAAGTAAATATTCAATTAAGAGAGATTATTATATCTTAAGACATAAATAAGGTTAAAACAGTAAAAAAAAAAATCTAATTAATGTTTTTTTAAGCAGCTAAGTAAAAGAGAAACACGACAAATAATCTGAGACAGAGGGAGTATTTCTTAAATGGGTAACTAAAACATTAAAATACCTGGGAATGTCACAACCATGGGGTTTCCACCTCCACTTTTCATAGTCAGAATCAGGACGGCCATTCTTGGTACAAGTTACAGCAGTACTAAGATAAGGACAGCTCGAATCATAAAGAGGATAAGATTGGTCAAAAACCCATTTGCCAGAAGTTAAATCACATTTTCTCATAGCAGAATGCCGGTTATGAAACATAGAAATTTCATCATCATTGTCATCTAACCATGTAAGTTCCTCCAACGCATACTGTGCTAAAATCCCAGAAAAAAAGCTCAAAACAAGAACAAGAAACAACAAAAGGAGTAGTAACAATGAATTCTTTGCCATGACTTTGCATGCAAAGTGTGGGTTTTTGGAGTGATGGCTAAAGTAAATTAAAGAAGGGGTACTCTTATCTATGGAGTTTTATTAGCTTTCTTGAAAAAGTTGACAAAATGAGTTCTATTTTCGCCATGACTGGCGGGGTGAATGGGCCATATGGCCATGTGGTAACCAACTTTTTTTACTCCCTATAGTCATAAATGATTACCATTGTTTCTAGAATAAGCAGGAGTAGTTAAGATGTCAAAATTCAAATGATCGATGTTTATGTCCTATGTCCATAATGGGTTCTGCCTTTTTTGTTTCTTTTTGTCTAACTTTTATATCTCGAAATCCGAATAGATTCCTCATTTTTGTGCATTTATGAAGGTCTTAATCTATCTTATTCAAATTTTAATCGTTAAATTGGTTTGATTTTAGGCATGAATCTTAATTTTTCAACTCTAAACTATTAAATTTTTTTTACATATTATACAACCACGTAATGAATAGTATGATTTATTAAGATATAATCTTAATGTCATTAAGATATCTATTCATTGAAATTTTTATAAGGATGATAGTTCAACACTAGTCGATTAACTTTCACCGCTAACCGTTGGTGTCCACCATTATCAGCCATATCGGCCATCGCTTGTCAACTACCACCATCCATCAACCAGAATTGTCATCACTATCATCAATTATCATAGTCAACTGTCACCATCGCAAGACGTCATTTATCATCATCATCACCGACCACGATTACCGCGACAACCATCACCATCAGCCGCCATTATATATCGCCAAACCAACACTATCATTCACCACTACTACTAGTAGGAGTAGTTAAGATGTCAAAATTCAAATGATCAATGTTTTTGTCTAAGGTATATATATATATATACTTATTATGGTTAAATAATTAATAAAGTAAGGATAAGTGAGGATATATTAACCGAGATTAAATGTTAAATGTTTATATGCAAACACATAGCATACATTTATTATTGATTTGGTGTAAACAGTCGATGCGGAGAAATCTTTTGCCTTCTATCCAATGTCCATAACGTCTTCTGATTTATTTTTTTTAAAAAAATCTTTTTGTTCACAATCTAAAATTTATATCTTGGAATTGATGCAAATTTAGCAAAGTGATAGAAAATACTTCCTTATTGCAAGTTATGTGATATTATTTGATTCGTTATGGTATCTAAATTATAGGTATTGCACAATTTTTTATGAACGGAAGCTCTTGTTTTCATATTTCTTATTCGTTACGTTAATTCTGAATCTATTTTTCAAAAGAAAATAAGTTTCTTAAAATTTTTGTCGACAAAACAAAAACTGCAAAGACAAAAGAATCGAATCTCTCCAATATCCATGTAAGATTTACTTAGCTCGCTACTTGCTCTCGGAGGTCGTGATATGATAAGCATAAGCATCTCTGTCCATGCAAGGCCGGCAATATATACCCCTTCATGGTAGGAATCAACGAAGTGCTACTGTCAAGCTCTACAACATTTGTAATTTTATATTGCTATAAATATCTCATTAAGGGTAAACTAGAAATTTAAATAAAATTATTATTTGTAAATATGAAAATGTGATATTTTTTGGGACAAACAAAAAAAAGAAAGTATTATGATATTAATAATTTATACAATCGACCCAATTAATTTAGGATTCTGACATAATTTGTGAGTCTAATTCTTATACATTGATAGTTGCAAAAAGATTTACACTATCTGATTAATTAAAATATAGTTACAAGTAATCTTCTGTTGTAAGTGAGATCAATAACCTAAAATATAGAGCCAAGTAACCTAATACAACGGGATTAAAGTACATTCATAATCATAGCGTAGAAATTCTTTAAAGCGTAAGTAATTAGGAACCCAACCTTTTTTGTAGGGGTTGTCGGCCACTGTGAAAGGTCAAAGTGAAAAAGAAAAAGGAGGATTATTAGCTTGATTACACCGTAATTTAGGGGTTGTTGACCAATTGTTATTATTGATTGTTTTTTTTCTTTTTCTTTTTCTTTTCTTTATCATTTGTTGACTCTCCTTATCCTTTTTTTCTTACCATTAATATTCCATTTGGTCTAAACCAAGAACTAATATCAGTTAAAAATATTCAAAATTTTATAGCTCAACAAGAAGTATATATATGAACCAAAGTGTTATTTAGAGCCCGTTTGGATTGGCTTATAAGTTGCTTATAAGTTGTTTTCAGCTTTTTTGAGTGTTTGGCTGGCCAGCTTAAAGTCATTTTGTGCTTAAAATAAGCTCAAAAAAATAATTGAGCCCATTTGACTTAGCTTACCTAAAGCAGTTTATAAGCTGTTTTCCAAAAAAAATAAGTTAGACTATCCCAACTTATTTTTTTTTAGCTTATAAGCTGTTTGCAGCTTATAGGCATAAGCCCATCCAAACAGGCTCTTATTCTGTAGGTCAATTTCGAAATTAATAAGTGTAGACTCCTTCAAAATTAACTAGAATTAGTGACGTTTTAACATGTAAATTAACATATTACTACATCTTTTTGTATACGGTGAAAACCGGATGAGGGCCAATCCGGGGTAACCGTGGCTCGGAGGAGGAAAAGGAGGGAAAGTTCGTGTATAAGCATCGGGTTTCCGGATAAGCATTCGGATCAAAGCCGAGCGGAAGCATCATCGGTCCCGGTTTTTAAGCCACCGAAGGCTCGGATCTCTTTCCGGGGGGTTACCGCCGGTGGTCCGGTACCCGTGAGTCCGTTGGTCCGTTATGACCGTTATTGGGGCGCAGCAGTGGTGTCACATCATGGTCGGCTACCAACTATGCGTGTGTCAGACGGCGCCGTCAGTCAGATCCCATCACATCCATACAGGGGCTGTCCTTTTATTATTATTTTATTAATTCATATTGAGGAAGGCCCATGGGTTCATCACTATAAATAGGGCATTCCCTCCTCCCTTTGGGGGTTGGTTGATCTTTTATTCAAAAGAACACTTGTAACACAATACATATATATATACAGTTCTTGCAATCTCAATATTGATATTTTCCATTGTAAGTTTGTTATCTATATCATATTTCTTCAATCAAATTGGCCATACGCGGAGTCATCTGTCACTTGCGCTCCTTGCACGCTTATCAATAAGCATTCTCATCCACGGTTTGTAATAAACATTGGGACTCAAGCACATATCCTATACTCACACACAAATTCAATTGATTACCGAATCCGGGGTAAACAGTTTGGCGCCCACCGTGGGGCAAGGATAATAGTTCTTGGTCCTGATTCTTGTCGTTTTCACCTCCAAACCGTAACACTTCCGCCCCGTTTGTCTCGACAAAAACTGACTCATGGCTGATGTTGAGCAGTCCGGCCATGTCAATAATACCGAGATTGTGGCAGAAAACGAGGAAAGCGAATTACGGGGACTACCGAACCCCGCTGACCCGAACCGCGTCGACTCGAGGGAGGGCCTCAACCGACAAAACACGATGGATCAAATTAACGCCGCCCTACCGGCAACTGATCCCCTAAGAACTCGCAACTCCGTCACATTGTCTCGGACCCGAAGCCAGAAGGAGCCGGAGGCACCAAATGACGGCATTAATTTGCGTTTGATTTTCGAAATGTTGCAGGACCAAAGAGCGGCAATCGCCGAGCAAGGGATGGCGATTTCCCGGTTACAGAGCGGGCAGGGGGAGCCTGGGCCGGAAAAGGCCAAGGGAACAGCGAAAATCGAGAGAAGCAGGCCGCGGACAGTCGAGAGCAATGATTCCGGAGCCGGTTCTTCCACCGAGGTACTAAAGATGCTTGAAACCTTGGCGAAACGAGTGGACTCTACCGAAAAAAGGGTAGAGACTTACAATTCTCGGGTAGATCAGATACTGGGGGCTCCCCCTTTGCTGAAGGGGGCTAACTCGAAAAAATATATTCAAAGGCCTTTTCCCCCGAGTGCAGCACCCAAGTTGATCCCGAAGAGATTCAAGATGCCGGACATTCAGAAATACGACGGCACCACGGACCCGCATGAGCACGTGACCTCGTACACCTGTGCTATCAAGGGTAATGATATGGAAGAAGATGAGATAGAGTCAGTACTGTTGAAAAAATTCGGGGAGACTCTGTCAAAGGGGGCGTTGACGTGGTACGACCATCTGCCCGAGCATTCGATCACTTCTTTTGAGATGCTCGCCGATGCCTTTGTGAAAGCCCACGCCGGTGCAATAAAGGTGCAGGCCCGTAAGGCTGACATTTTCCGGATAACCCAAAGGGACGGCGAGTTATTACGGGAATTCGTCACCCGGTTCCAGAGGGAACGAATGGAGC
This sequence comes from Lycium barbarum, assembly GCF_019175385.1. Lineage (NCBI taxonomy): Eukaryota > Viridiplantae > Streptophyta > Magnoliopsida > Solanales > Solanaceae > Lycium > Lycium barbarum. The sequence goes on along the minus strand of NC_083346.1, from coordinate 12,129,728 downwards.
TACCCCCGGTGCCGGAAGAGTGGGCCGCACAGGCCTTCACAAAGGGCATCAACATGCTAAGTTCGGTGGCCTCGGCAAAATTGAAAGAGAGCTTGCTGGAATACGAGGCCGTAACATGGGCCGACGTCCACAATCGGTATGAGTCAAAGATTCGGGTGGAGGATGATCAATTCGAGTTCTCTCCGGTAAGGACCAAAATAAGTAGAGGTTTCGAGCCGCCAAGGAAGGGATACGAGGCCATGTCTGAATCATCGAAAGAAAGGTTTCGGCCATATCCCTATCCGGATAAGCAAAGTTTCAGGTCGGAAAAGGCAATAGAGAGCCCGAGCCATTTCTCAGGACGGGGCAGCAAACGAGTGAAGCGGCCATCGAACAGTCGGGGACTCTCGTTTAGGAGCGATGCCGGAAGTTCCGCCGGCAATAAAGTTCCTCCAAAAATTTCAGAATACAACTTCAACGTTAGTACTTCAGGACTTGTCTCGGCTATTGGACGTGTCCCCGATGTAAGGTGGCCTAAACCATTGAGGTCGGATCCGGGTCAGCGAGATCCGGGTGTAGTGTGCGAGTATCACGGGACCCACGGGCATCGAACCGAAGATTGCCGTCAATTGAGAGACGAGGTAGCCCGGTTATTGAAAAATGGTCACCTCCGAGATCTGCTGAGCGACCGGGCCAAAAATCACTATAAGGAAAGGGAATCTTTTCAAAGGTCCGAGCCTGTCGAACCCCAACATACGATCAACATGATAGTGGGCGGGACAGACGCCCCTCGAGGGCCGGTAATGAAACGGACGAAGATCTATATTGTTCGTGAAAAGCGCACCCGAGGCCATTCGGCCGAGGGATCCATCTTCTTTAATGACGGAGACGCAGAGGACATCGTTCAACCCCACAATGACGCATTGGTAATCTCTATACTAGTCTTTAAAACTAAGGTTAAACGTATTCTGATTGACCCAGGTAGCTCGGCCAACATCATCCGATGGAGGGTGGTTGAACAGCTAGGACTGCTCGGCCAGATCGCACCAGTGGCCCGGGTGCTAAGCGGGTTCAATATGGCGAGCGAAACCACAAAGGGGGAAATCTCATTGCCTGTAAATGTGGGTGGCACCATTCAGCAAACGATGTTCTATGTGATCGAGGGGGACATGAAATATAATGCATTATTGGGCAGACCTTCGATACATAGCATGAGGGCGGTGCCCTCAACACTACATCAGCTATTGAAATTCCCCACGCCGGAAGGAGTGAAAACCGGCCGGGGCGAGCAGCCCGCTGCAAGGGAAATGTTTGCAGTAGAAGAAGCGGCACCTCGGCCCGAGGGGCCGGAATGGAAAAGTGCAACCGGAGGAGAGATTCCCAAATAGCAATCAAAGTGCGCCGGGTTGAACCCGGTACATAAGGAGGAAGATTACGAGGTACCCAGATCGTTCGTCATGCCAGATGACTCGGATGCAACTCAGTCAACTGTGGAGGAATTGGAGCAGATCATCCTGTTCGAATATCTCCCGGACAGAAAGGTATACCTGGGCACGGGGCTCACCCCGGAGCTCAGGCGTCGATTAATTGAATTTCTTCGTGCTAACGCCGATTGCTTTGCATGGTCGCATATAGATATGACAGGTATATCACCAGAAATAGCAACTCACAAGCTCAGCCTGGATGGGAAGTTTACTCCGCTGAAACAGAAAAGGAGACCCATGGCGGAGGCTAAACACGCATTTGTGAAGGACGAGGTAACAAAATTTTGAAGATAGGATCCATCCGAGAGGTAAAGTACCCGGACTGGCTGGCCAACGTTGTGGTAGTACCCAAAAAAGGTAACAAACTTCGAATGTGTGTCGACTTCAAAGATTTAAACAAGGCATGCCCGAAGGACTCGTTTCCGTTGCCTCATATCGACAGAATGATCGATGCGACGGCCGGGCATGAGATGTTGAGTTTTCTCGACGCTTACTCCGGGTATAACCAGATCCGGATGTACCCGGAGGATCAAGAGAAAACATCCTTCATCACCCGGTACGGGACCTACTGTTATAATGTCATGCCTTTCGGACTAAAAAATGCCGGTGCAACTTACCAACGCCTAGTTAATGAAATGTTCGAAGAACAGATAGGGAAAACAATGGAGGTTTACGTTGACGATATGGTTGTTAAGTCCCTGGAAACAGAGGACCATTTAAAGCATTTGCAGGAAACCTTCAATGTGCTTCGCAAATACAACATGAAGCTTAACCCGGAGAAGTGTGCATTCGGTGTGAGATCTGGCAGATTCCTAGGTTTCATGGTGTCAAACCGAGGGATCGAAATCAACCCGGACAAGATCAAAGCCATCGAAGATATCGAGGTAGTGAACAACATAAAGGGGGTTCAGAAACTCACCGGGAGAATCGCAGCACTAAGTCGCTTCATATTGAGATCCTCGGACAGGAGTCACCGGTTCTTCTCCTTGCTCAGAAAGAAGAATGATTTTATCTGGACACCGGAGTGCCAAGAAGCTCTGCAGGATCTGAAGAAGTACTTGTCTAACCCCCCTCTACTGCACACGCCGAAGGCAGGTGAGACACTATTTCTGTACCTAGCGGTCTCCAAAGTTGCGGTAAGCGGCGTTTTGGTCCGAGAAGAATCAGGTACGCAATTCCCTATCTATTACGTGAGTAGAACATTGGGGGATGCGGAGACCCGTTACCCCCATCTGGAAAAGTTGGCGTTGGCACTAGTAAGCGCCTCCAGAAAGCTTAAGCCTTACTTTCAAAGCCATCCCATATGTGTAGTAACTACTTATCCTTTGAAAAACATCATGCATAAACCCGAGTTGTCGGGTAGGCTAACGAAGTGGGCTGTAGAGGTCAGCGGCTACGACCTCGAATACAGACCCCGAACAGCCATCAAATCCCAAATCTTAGCCGATTTCATAGCAGACTTCGCCCCAGCCATGGTCCCCGAGGTCGAAAAAGAGTTCCTGCTGACCTCGGGAAAGGCCACGGGCATTTGGTCTCTGTATACGGACGGGGCTTCGAACCTTAGAGGTTCCGGGCTTGGTATTGTCCTTAGGGCCCCGGCCGGTGATGTCATTCGACATTCCATCAAAACTATCAAGCTAACTAACAATGAAGCCGAGTATGAGGCTATGATTGCAGGATTAGAATTGGCCCGGAGTATGGGGGCAGAAACTATCGAGGCAAAGTGCGACTCGCTTTTGGTCGCAAACCAGGTGAATGGCACGTTTGAAGTCAAGGATGAACGGATGCAGATGTATCTCGAGAAAACCAGAGTGATACTTCACCGATTTAAAAAATGGAGCCTGCAGCATATACCGAGAGAACAGAACTGTGAGGCCGATGCATTGGCAAATTTGGGATCTGCGGTCGAAGGGGTCGAAATCAACTCCGGAGAAACGGTGCTACTGACAAGAACGGCCATAGAAAGCGGACACGCTGAAATATACTCGACAGGTCTGACTTGGGATTGGCGCAACAAATACATTGACTACTTGCGTGATGATAAGCTTCCAAGGGACCCGAAGGAGTCGCGTTCGTTACGAACGAAGGCAGCCCGATTTTGCTTAGTGGATGGCCAATTATACCGACGCTCCTTCCACGGACCCTTGGCTAAATGTTTGGGCCCCGGGGAAACGGAGTATGTGATGAGGGAAGTACATGAAGGGACCTGTGGCAATCACTCTGGTGCAGAAGCTCTGGTCCGGAAGCTGATCAGGGCCGGGTATTACTGGAATCAGATGGATGAAGACACGAGAAACTTCGTCCGAAAATGTGACGGGTGTCAGAGGCATGCCCCGATGGTTCACCGGCCCGGGGAGTCATTGCATTCAGTGGTCTCACCATGGCCGTTCATGAAATGGGGAATGGACATCGTGGGTCCGTTACCCCGGGCACCAGGTAAGGCACGCTTTATTTTATTTATGACTGACTACTTTTCTAAATGGGTCGAAGCGCAGGCCTTTGAAAAAATCAGAGAAAAGGAGGTTATCGACTTCGTTTGGGACCACATCGTCTGCCGTTTCGGCATTCCAGCCGAAATAACTTGTGATAACGGTCCTCAGTTCATGGGTAGTAAGGTCAACAGTTTCCTCGAGGGGTTGAAGATCAAGAAGATTGTGTCGACCCCATATCACCCGTGTGCAAACGGACAGGCGGAATCCACTAACAAGACAATAATCCAAAGTCTAAGGAAGCGGCTGGAAGCATCGAAGCACCGTTGGAGAGAAGTGTTGCCCGAGGTACTATGGGCTTACCGAACCACGGCCAAGTCCAGCACGGGCGAGACCCCTTTCTCGTTGGTATACGGGACCGAAGCCCTTATCCCCGTCGAGGTTGGCGAGCCGACTCTCCGTTTCAGGTATGCAACCGAGGAGTTAAACGGGGAGGCCATGGTCGTAAGGCTCGACCTGGCAGATGAGATGCGCGAAAGAACATTGGTCCGAATTGCGGCTCAAAAGCAGAGGGTGGAAAGGTACTATAATCGGAGAGCCAACTTTCGGCATTTCCGGGTTGGGGACTTGGTACTTCGAAAAGTCACTTTGCATACAAAAAACCCAAACGAGGGAAAGCTAGGACCAAACTGGGAAGGGCCGTACAAGGTGACCGGTGTAACAGGCAAAGGATCGTACCAGCTGGAGTCCATGGATGGACAATGCCTACGCAACAACTGGAACATAGCCCATCTGAAAAGATATTACTGCTAAGGTATGATCCTCTCATATACCTTCTGTTAACCGTATTGTCTTTTTGCAGGAAATCGAACACGACACAAAAATAGAAACTTAGGACTGAAAGCACGTGTTGCACTCTTTTCCTTAAGCGCGGTTTTGTCCCAAAATGGGTTTTCCGCCAAGGTTTTTAATGAGGCAACGAGTACAACGTGCTACGCAATAAAGGCCAAGGGCCAGAACTCGGACACCCGAGGTTGCATCTTCCGAGTGAGGGCTTGGTAACACTCACCCGACCTCGAAGCTCGGATCAGTGTTAAGGGGCCACAGTACCCACATCGAGGCATGGCACGATAAAGAGAAACAAGGGAAGAAATTCAGCATTTGCCACGGCAAAAGCATAGGCCGGCCACCGGCCTCCGACTTCGATGTAAGGACCAAACGATCATAATGAATCGTGTCTCATTCAACATTTGCCACGGCAAAAGCATAGGCCGGCCACCGGCCTCCGACTTCGATGTAAGGACCAAACGATCATAATGAACCGTGTCCCATTCAACATTTGCCACGGCAAAAGCATAGGCCGGCCACCGGCCTCCGACTTCGATGTAAGGACCAAACGATCATAATGAATCGTGTCCCATTTAGTGTTTGCTATGGCAAAGGTACAAGGAATGAAAATTCTTCTATATGTACGAACACTTGTAATACAAAAGTCATTACAATAACCAATATTTTGGCAGTGCTCAAGTTGTACGCCCAAAAAACTGGGCGAAGTGAGGTCATCTCAAATCGGCCTTAAAGATAAGTCCCACGGGCAGAATTAATCAACGACCACGGATCATCTTGTCCGAAATTCGGACCAATAGTTCAAGGCAGAATAAAAACAAGCAATCAAACGAAGACACAAGAGAAGTGTAACTTTCGTATACGCAAAGGATACTTTTATAAAGAGTACATTTACATCAAACATAAAAAAGATCCTATGCTACTCAGCACGGCTAGAGTCAGAATAATCGGACTCGGTTCGTTCGGAGTCATCCGAGTCGGACCCAAGGGCACGGTTGGCCTCCTCCTCCATCTCCTTGGCCTGGGTAATCAGGGCCGGAAGATCGGATAATCCGCGATCGGCCTCTTCAAGGGTGAGCCGCCGAGACTTCCACTTCTCATACTCGGCAACAATGGCAGTATGGGCCTCGGCCGTCTCCACGCCTTTCCAGGCTTCTTCCAAGTCGGCCTCAACCTTAGCCAACTTAGCCTCTAGCTCAGCTCGGCCTGCCACAGCGATAGTCCTCATGTGGACAGCAGCTTCTAGCTCGGCCTTAAGAACGTCGTTGGCACTCACCGCCTCCTCCAGCTCGGCTTTTAAGCCCTCACTCATCCGAGACCGCTCCTCGGCCTTCTCTTCGAAAACTTTCATGTGTTTTTCGTACAAGGCGGTATCAGATTCCAGTTGCCGATTCCTCTCGGCCAAGATAGTCGCATCGGCTTTCACCAAGTCAAGTTCCCCTCGGAGTTGAGAGACAGTGGTCTCCAACTCGTCCAGCCTTGACGAAAACTGAGCTTTGTCTCGGCTGAGGCAAATCTTATCAGCCTCGAGGCTTCGGTTATAATCAGTCATGGTGGCCAACTCATTTTTTAAACGACAACTTTCGTCCTTAGCCGCATCGAGTTCGGGACGAAGGTTGGCGAGAACGGCGGCCTGGCTCAACTCTTCCTCTTTCTCTCGGAGGAGGTGCTTGTATTTCTCCGTTTCTCGGCCCTGGGCGTCTAGTTGGCCTCGGAGATCATCCATCTCGTGTTGGGCACGGATGAAGGCTTCGTTCACCAGTACTACACTCTGCAAGGAAAGCAAACATAAGGAATCAAAACCAAAATGAGCGCAAAATCTGATTGATATGCAAAGATGGCTGTAAGTTCTACCCGGTTGCCCGCGTGCATGCCTTCGTTCATGAGGCATTGCCAAGTGACCCCGGTCATTTTGCGCTTATCCGAGTCGGAAACAAGAGGACGCAAATAACTTGCCACTCCTACCGGACGTGATAGAAAGCCACAATCCTCGGGGACGGTGACTACGGCCGATCTGGTCCTTCTCGGCTCAACGCTCGGGGCTGGGAAGATGGTCACCAGGTTATCCCTAGAGCCAGATTCTGACTGTCGATTGGCCGACCTCGTGACCCGAGGAATTGGAAGATGACCAAAACCCGCAGCTTCACCGGTAGCCGGAGGAGTGGCTGAAAACATATCTTCGAAGTCTGCAACCCTCGGGGCAGGGGTAGACGAACTCGGTATAGACTCAATATTCCTGGCGAGGGCCGGGGGCTCGGAAGTAGAAACCGGTTCGTGGCCGGGCGATGGACGAGCCTGAGTGGGGGCTTCGGTCTCCGGAACTGGAACGGTCCCTTGATCGGTTGCAGCAACAGCCGTTTCCCCGGCTCCTTTTCTCCTTTGCAGGGGAGTATCTTCCGAAGAAGTTTCACCTGAAATGTCGACGAAGTCAACCGACCGAAGAGGGGCCGGGGAAAGGATTTCTTCCGCGCTTGAAAGAAGAGCGGGAATTAAGATACCTTCATTCATAGAAGGCAAGGGCGGTTCGGATGCAGTCTCCTCGGGTACTGGGGCCGCTAACGGTGCCGGGTCTACCCTCCAAACAATGAAGTCAGACTCCACCTCCTCCCTCGGTGGCCGGGCAACACTCCTTGCTTTGTTTCGTTTGGACGGTTGGCCCTTTTCGGGGGGTCGTTTCCTTTTGGCGGCTTCGGCGAGAACGCGAGCGGAACCCGCCATGTCGAACGCGGACGCCGGTGCAGGGGAAGCAGCCCCCGACTCCGATCTAGATGCCACCGAACCCTTCGGCAAGCCTGAATGACAAAAGCATAGGCAGGTTAAGGAAATTGACGGCCTCGAATGGCTAAAGAGGCAACGAGATCAAAGGGAAGCCAAATATTACCATGATTTTGAGCGATCCATCGACCGCGTGATAAGTGGGCCCAAGTCCGGTCCTCATAGGGAATAACCGGGGGAACAAATCCATTTGCTGTAAAGTAGCGAAAGGGTGGTGAGAAAACAATACCGTAAGCAACTAAACATATGATGACGATTACTCAAAGGATCGAACTTACGTTTGTCGTTCCATTTCTCCGGAAAAGGTTGATAGGAGGCCGGGATTATGTCCTCGGATTTTACCCGGACGTAGCGTTCCAACCACCCCCTGTCCCGGTCTTCGTCCATCTTCGAGAAGAGCGGGTTCCGGCTGCGCTTGGTTAATCTTATGACACCACCCCGGAATATCCTCGGGGAATACAAACGTATTAGGTGGCCCAATGAGAATTCCTTCTCAGCCCTGATGGCCAGCAACCGGAGGCAGGCAACGACCCTCCAAACAGTTGGGCCGATCTGAGCCAAAGTTACGCCATAAGTCCGGCACATATCCAGTATGACCGGATCAACCGGGGGGTCGAGCTTAAGGGTGAAGGGGTAAGTGTACACGTACAAAAACCCCTCCCGGTGGTCGGTTATGGATTCATCTGGCCCGGGTGCGAAAACCCTCACCGGGCGTGTGTCCCACCCGCAGTCTGTCCGGACTGTGTCGAGCCTGTCCTCGGTTATAGAGGAAGGATATCGCCTCACGTCGTATCCCCGGTCTGAAACGACGGAGGGTTTTTCTACCTCCAGGTCTTTGTTGAAGTTAAATTTTGCCGGTATAATATCCGAGGCCGCAGTTTCGGGGTTACCCTTTTGTTTGACCGGGGATACGGCCTCGGCCCTCGGGGACGAGATTGAAGGAACGTCTGTAGAAGTGGTTTCAGACATGATTGAAAGAAAAGGAGAAAAGTAGGGAATGGCGTAAAGGAAACGAAGGAAGTGACGATTTGAAGAAGCAAAGAAGCAATTGACGAGAGTAGTGACAAAGCTAATTCCCTTTCCTTTCTTTTTTTTTTGTATTGGTAAGAGAAGGTTTGGCAACGAATTTGTGAACGGAAAGGATGGTTGTTGACGCACAGAAGGAAGAAGAAAAGGGAGAGCAAACCAGAAAAGTGAAAAATGAGGAAAGGAGGGGCTTTATATAGGCGTAAGGGAGGAACGGTTATCGAGGGCGGCCAATCGAGGATCGCCACGTGTTGCGACATTAATGCGAAACGACGTGTAAAAGGCGGTTGACAGGAACGAACAAACCAGAATTGGACACGTGGGCGACAAAAAGGAAGACGCAACGCAGCCGTTCCCGCCAAAATAAAGTGATAAGAATTGGCCGACCGGGTGGCCGGATGTACGATTCATTCACTTCCCATCACTCCGATAGATCGTTGGTCCGGGAAGCGTGGGGCTATCTGTATACGGTGAAAACCGGATGAGGGCCAATCCGGGGTAACCGTGGCTCGGAGGAGGAAAAGGAGGGAAAGTTCGTGTATAAGCATCGGGTTTCCGGATAAGCATTCGGATCAAAGCCGAGCGGAAGCATCATCGGTCCCGGTTTTTAAGCCACCGAAGGCTCGGATCTCTTTCCGGGGGGTTACCGCCGGTGGTCCGGTACCCGTGAGTCCGTTGGTCCGTTATGACCGTTATTGGGGCGCAGCAGTGGTGTCACATCATGGTCGGCTACCAACTATGCGTGTGTCAGACGGCGCCGTCAGTCAGATCCCATCACATCCATACAGGGGCTGTCCTTTTATTATTATTTTATTAATTCATATTGAGGAAGGCCCATGGGTTCATCACTATAAATAGGGCATTCCCTCCTCCCTTTGGGGGTTGGTTGATCTTTTATTCAAAAGAACACTTGTAACACAATACATATATATATACAGTTCTTGCAATCTCAATATTGATATTTTCCATTGTAAGTTTGTCATCTATATCATATTTCTTCAATCAAATTGGCCATACGCGGAGTCATCTGTCACTTGCGCTCCTTGCACGCTTATCAATAAGCATTCTCATCCACGGTTTGTAATAAACATTGAGACTCAAGCACATATCCTATATTCACACACAAATTCAATTGATTACCGAATCCGGGGTAAACACTTTTACCGTCTCGAATGCACCTTAGTAGTATCCAATGAGAATGTCCATTCACTATTGACGGGTATGTTTTCATCCATTGAGATAGCAAACAAAGATGCTTCTAATAGTGAAGGCAATTTTTATTGAGCGAATGTGAGATCATTAATTTTATAAAGTAAAGTCAAATCTAACGTCCAATATAATCACAATATGAGTGTCATAAAAACTATCAATGCTAAAATCGATATTGGGTAAGATTAAAAGTATTGCATTTGACATAGGATGCAAGCTATAAGTCCAAAACGAAATATAAATGATATAAGATCGCTTGAGATGACTCACTTGTGTTCTAACTAAACATAAAGAGGGTTAAGTGGCATTTCAGACAACTTGTTTCCTCTCCACCTCATCCCCTGCCCTAGCCACACACCCCTTCACCTTCCACCCCCACCTCGCAGAGATGTTTAACTGAAAATCCGACTCAAGTATAGGGCTGCTTATGCCTTCCTCGTACAAAATAAGTAGTGAAAGTGGCCGCACTTCGCGCGGTGATAAAAGTATCATCAAACTTGTATCTTTATAAATTACATGTGTTCTATAGTAAAAAGTAAAAATATACAAAAGTATGTATTGTCACTTATCTTAGAGACCTCAATTTATGATGCCGGAGGTACCCTCTTTGACCAACTATATTGTTAGTATATTCTTCAGTCATAACTACCAGTATGTTTTAAAATAAATGTTTTCTCAAGGTTTACTATTCTTTTTCAGACATTTAGTCACTCATTTTTTGAATTACAGTGTGTAATATCAAGCAAAAAACTTTCCTAATCATATGACACACCTATAGGAAGTAATATGTATTTGTTATGATCTTTAAAAGACACGTGCATCTAAAATTGCTCGTTAAACTTGATCCTATAGCAAAATATCATAGCCAAGTAACTCTGCTGTCATTATATGCTAATCTTGTTTAAGCCAAATCATAGAGAACCACTAACATTGACCTAAGTTAGCAGGGAGTAGAAACATACAACAATATTTAACTTGTATAGATATAATAGTTGGAACTATAATCTATAGTTAGGTGACAGTTTTCTTCGCAATAAAAAATAATGAATAAAAAACATGTAAAATAAGACACGCATACAAATAGAAAGATATTCAGAAAATAAAAATACCTCAAATAGATTAGTAATTATCTCAAATCATCTCTAAACTCATTATCAAGCAGCACATCCAAAAAAAAATTCGTGCTCCCTATGCTTGGTTTCTCTCCTTTCCCTATTTCTTTGTTATTGAGTCTTGAGGATTTTCGTGGATGCAATGGGTGATGACCCAACAACTACAAGTTATATATAGCCCTCCATAATTCATATCTTTCCAACTTCATAACCCCTCAATGAGTTTATTACAATTGAAAGTGTGTGTGCCGTTTTATTCCTCCATGGTCATCACGTTAGGCATGTTGAAATGATGCTCTAAATAAATCTAATTAATGGGATAGTTACTTTTGTAACGTCTTGAACAATGGGAGGGAAGAAGAACTAAAATATTAAATAGGAATGAGTGGAGTAGTAAATATTGAGACATTTAAATATAAACATTTAACGAATAAGAATGAATAGAGGAGTAGTAATTGACACATTTATTTTTGTACAATAATAAGTAATAAAAATGTAGGAAAAAAATGTCAAAAAAATGAGAAAATAAATAAATATGATTCTTGGGCAAAGACAGGTGCCACATCACTTCTCTAATTCCTAACTTTATATTATATATAGATATAAAATTGATGTATAACTTATACTAGGATTAATTATTCAATACTAAAGCAAGAAAATTCAATTCATTTGATTATTACAGGGTTGAACCCAAAGAGCAGGGGCGGAGCTAGCCCTTCGGGGGTGGGTTCGGCCGAACCCAGTAGCTTTGGTCCGAATCATATATTTGTATATTTTTTTGTCGAATATGTACAAATTATTAATTTAGAACCCAGTAAATCTAAAGAATTAGAACCCCGAATCCACAAGTTTCGATTCCTGACTCCACCTATGCCAGAGAGGAATGTCAAAGCCAGGGCTAGTGATAACCCAGTAGCTTTGGTCCGAATCATATATTTGTATATTTTTTTGTCGAATATGTACAAATTATTAATTTAGAACCCAGTAAATCTAAAGAATTAGAACCCCGAATCCACAAGTTTCGATTCCTGACTCCACCTATGCCAGAGAGGAATGTCAAAGCCAGGGCTAGTGATTGGAGTGAAGTCGTAACAAGGTAGTCGTACTGGAAGGTATTGTTGAATCACTAAATATCAAACACTGATTAATTATGTACAAATTTCTATACCGTAAAAATTTCTCCTAATACACCGTGCCAAATGTTTCCTCAAGTAATTAAAATAAATTCTACTTTTGGAGCTAATATCAGCTGCAATTAACTTAGCCCAAATGAACACTTAAAATCGCCGACTAATAATATGTGTGAATGATAACTACTATGTTATTAGAAGTTAAATTTCATAGATAAATAAAAATAACAATGATATAATTATAAAAGTCCCAAAAAAGCTCAAAAACCTTTGTACAAACAAATGTTGGCCACGCACTTAGTACCTAAACGATTCGACAATATCAAATTATTTATCATGTATTCTTTAGTCTAACTTCCTCTCTTTCATTCTCTTCCCATTGTGCTTATTATGATATAAGTAGTTTTTTTTTTTTTCACTATGTAGGTGACCGATTTTTGCTTAAGATGAATTTCGTTCAATCTTTTTACCTTTAATTTCCTTTTCAATACTCTAAACACCATGAATGAGTCACGACGTAAATTATTTTGCACTTCTCTTTTTTCTCAGAGTCAATTTGATACGTTAAATTCATTCACCAATTGAACATACACTTAGAGATCACGTACCAACGGCTTCTTTGAGCTCCTTCATATCTATGGAGAGGCTCTTATGGAAATCGTCACATCGGCCTTCAGATCTAGCAGACTTAATTCTCAAAACAATGACTGCTATGGTGGCTAGGATTCCTCCTTACAAATAGCCGAGACAATAGCCGAGACGCCCCAAAAATGCAAGGACCAGACATGACTGAATTCATGGGAAATTCCAGAAAAAAAAAATTGCTTCCTTTATATTATCTGTAGTGCGTGTTAGGCCAAATTAAGGTTGATTCAATATATATTTTTTCAAGATACTTTTTCATGCTTTACAGCTAAATTCAAACCCTTAACACACCTTCCTCTCCACAATAAAGTCAAGACGTATGTAATTTACGTGCAATGTAAATCAAAAGATAACTGTAAATTTTTTATTCGTATGTAATTTAACTCAACTCGTAGAAAAAAGTGATTGTGCTTCAACATGATGCATAGAAAGAAAATAAGTGGACTCGGATATAAGTTTATGGAAAAGGGGAGAGGAGATGACTGCGTGAAGAGAAAATAGAGAACCTATGACCTATTGATGCCGAGGGTGGTCTGTTGGAACGAGAGAGACGAGCAGAAGTGACACTATTGACCAATTGATATACTCGTTACATGAATGACGTATCACCTAATTAGTAGAAAGAGCTATTTAAGAGCCAAATAAGCTGAGTTGCAATTTAAAAATCAAAATCAAGCAACATGATAAAAGGACCTGAATGAAAAAAGAAAATTAGCAAATTTAGAACGAAAAGTGAAAAGTTAGTAACGACATGGTAGGAGTAAAAGAATGGGAGTTCCCCTCACTTTTATTTGTCACATCCGTTTTGTTTAAGAAAAGGAGAAGAAAGAGGAATTTGGAGAACGAGGATTGAAACAATTAGTTGTTTGAATAAAATGAGAGTTATTCTTTGATACATTTAAATAGTTAAAATCAACACCAAAATCCCATAAGTAAAAAAAATTATTATAATTACTGAAGTAATTTAGACCGCAATAATCAATAATTTTAAGCAGGGGCGTCAAAAAAATATGAAAAACTGACTGAACCGACCGAACCGATTTATAGTGTTTTTTCAATAAAACCGTGAATTTTTATTTAAGCTTATAACCGTCCCGAATGATTAGGGTGGTCTTTTAAATTTATACAAAAAATCCAAAAAATTCTCGAAGCGAACCGAATAGCCTTACATGTATGAAATATATTTTATATATTACAAATATGTTAAATTGAATAAATAAAATATATTTTATAAGTTCTGTTTCAAATATAAAAAAGAATTTTGGCAACTAAATTTTGGGCCTTTAGTTGATTGGATTTAGTTTCAAAAGGATACCTCATATACATAGTCATACGGTTATAGATTTATATGATTTAAGTAGGCATTTTTGGTTATAGTTAGCGCTAACAGAAGTTTACCTCCATCTTGGTCTCCTCTACGATGTTGCTTGATGTATATGTATCAAATTCAAGCTTTGGTTACTGTGGCCTATAAGCTAATGTTTGTTTTGGCTCCATTCAACATTGTTGTGTTTGGCAAGTTATTCTTCTGCCTGGTTAATCTGTGAGGATTCACGTCGCGATGATGCCATCGTTGTTGTCTTGCTACTTGATATAACACATTTCAGTTTAATTACTTTGTGTAGTTTCTTTAATAGCTCTTACATTAAATATTTCATAAGAAACAAATAGAAGCTTTATTTGATGGTGTACCACAAATAGGTTTGTGGAGGTCTGTGTCGTTACATTTTAATGGTGGTGTATTCTTAGGTGACACTTTAAAACTAAAATAACCGAAAATTAACCGAACCGAATCGATTCCGAAGAAAAACCGAGATGATGGGACGGTCTCGAAAAATCTAATTTTGGTTATACAAAATAAAATAACCAAAAAATTAGGATGGTGTAATTTTTTTAAAATAACTGACCGAACCGTCCCATTGACACTCCTAATTTTAAGTGTGTCACTTGCGGTTGGAATTTCACTTTCATCGCGGGCTAAATTTTTTAATTTTCTAATATTAAAATCGAAAATAAAAAAGAACGACCATAACATTCGGAAGAAAAAGCAGCCAAAGTTACACTTTTGGAACTAATCTCTCAATTTAGTGTATGTTTTCATTTTCATATACTCGTATTCCAACTTTTTCTCTAATGAAAATAATTGAAGATCGTAAATAGTTGCAGATAAGAATTAAGATCATCATCAAACATATTTGTAGGGACGCCAACCAAATGTGCAAACTTTTTGACATGTGAAGATCACAAACACTATAAATACTTGTTACTATGAAAGAATCTACTAAGAGATACGGAATTTCTTCTCACAACTGACTTGTCTCATGTGGCTTATAAAAGAACTCACGACTTTTATTTAGTTATTTCAATCTACTAAAAATAATTCCAACGACAAAAAGGATTGCTCAAAAAGTAAGCGAGCACCCTTTATCTCCGAATCGAAAGTTGTGGGTTCTAGTTATTAATGGAGCGAAAAGAGGAGCTATTGAGGGAGGGGTTAAAAAAAAAAACCTATATAAAAAAATTAAACCCTTTTTCTTTTTCTTTTTTCGAATAAAACATATTCCACAGAGAATTAAGAACCCATTTGGATTGACTTATAAGTTGTTTATAAGCTGTTTTCAATTTTTTTTAACGTTTGACTGGCCAGCTTAAAGCCATTTTATGCATAAAATAAGTCCAAAAACATAATTAAACCCTTTTAATTTAGCTTATTTAAAGCACCTTATAAGCTGCTTATTTTAAGCCGATCAAACAGGCTCTAAAACATCTCTTAAAAACCCCAAAAGTACCTAAATCTTATGGCTATACAAATATCCACGCTTTGTTTTGCCCATGGTTTAGCGTGAACCGGCCGGTTCATCCTTAAACCCTGTCCAAGATTTAACGTGGCCAAGCCAAAACCCAAGAACGCAGCAACACAAAATTTGCAGCAATTTTGATAGAGAATATTGAAACCCCAAAAAAGAGCAATGTTAGAGAGCAGATTGATTACACTTCTAAGGCGAAATAAAGATTTGGGTCATAAAATTTCATCAAATCTTGGAAAATGGGGTTTTACAGAAACCAAGATTTCTTCATTTTCGATATTGAACCAGCAAAGGTGTTTATATTCTAGCAGAAATATAATTAGAAGAACATTTGTTAACTATGGTTTAAGATCCTTTCATCAACTTAATCACAAGGTTGGTTTTTTGAGCTTTCATTTGTTAGAAAGTTGTCCCTTTTTTACTAAATTTGTGTTAAGCATTCTTGGATTATGTCGTTTTTTGTTAATTGAACATGATTTGTTCAATGGGTTCTATGATAATTTTTATTCATCTTTTTTTTTTTTTTTTTTTGATGAAGTAAATATATATTACTATTAAAGAGCATCTGGTTAATTTGTGTGATGGATTCTGTGGACTGGTGAATTGTTGTTGGGGTTTTCTGTTTTGGATTGACCAATTTGTATTGAACTGTGTTTTTTTTTTAGAAAGTAGTTAGTCTTTTATATTCATAGAGTAGCTATTGTTGTGATCTTTTATCTAGTTATTGCCTTGATTTTTTACAAATGTTGAACCAGCAAAGGCTCTTATATTCTAGCAGAAACTTCATTAGAAGAACATTTGTTAACTATGGTTTAAGATCCTTTCATCAACTTAATCACTAGGTTGGTTTTTTGAGCTTTTATTTGTTAGAAAGTTGTCCCCTTATTTTTTTTTTCTTTCTTTATTTGTGTTTAGCATTCTTGGATTATGTCATCTTTTTGTTAATTGAACGTGTTTTGTTCAACGGGTTTTAATTTGTTAGTCTATTACATTCTTAGATTAGCTCGTTATTGCTTTGATTTTTTACAAATTTTGCTGCTTTTACACAACGAACAGCTAATGCAGTATAACTTATTCTTTCTTCATTTTTCTTTTCCCAAAATGCTGCAATATAGAATTACAATTTTGATATTGTAAGTAAAAGGTAGGCCTTTATGTGTTGAATAGGTGTATGAATATGCAGGTAAGAAATTTAGAACTGCCTAAGGGTGTGTTTGGTATGAAGGAAAATGATTTCCGCGGAAAATTAGTTGGTTTCTTTCTTATTCTAGTGGTTTGGTAAATAAGCAGAAAATATTATCCCGAAAACATTTGTATGTAATCTAGGCAAACACAATTGGAGTTAGCATGGGGGCCTAGGGGAGTGGTGGTGGTGGTGGTGGTGGTGGATGGGGCCTATGGGGTTGTGGGTGTGCTAGAGGGCGGGTATTAGGCAACTAGTGTGGAATATCGCTGATAGAACTTGTTTTCCTTATTTTTATCAAGGAACTCATTTTCCTTAACGTTTAAGGAACATTTAAGGAACTTGTTTTCCCAGGAAAAATGTGGTCCAAAAGTTTTGACCAACCAAACATGAGAAACTTGGCAAACTTCATCCATACCAAACACACCCTAAGTCAGATTTCTTTCCTTTGTGTCTGTTTTTCTGTCCATATATTTACATTGTGGTAGCCAACAAGGGTATATGTATTGATTTCAGGGTGTGCATAGGACGCCTTTCAGAAAACTTTCGACGGTGGCAGCTTCTGCAGCTGAAAACAAGGAGGGATTGAAGTTCCTTGTAACTGCTGGACCCCACGCCCGGAAAGCGGTTGGCATATGGCTTTTTGCGTCTGCTGCTTGGGTCTTCAGTATGGTTTTGCTTGGTGGTGTAACACGGTTGACACGTTCTGGTCTTTCAATGACGGACTGGAAATTCACCGGGAGCCTTCCTCCTCTAACAGATGAAGACTGGTTGGTTGAATTTGAGAAGTACAAGCAATCCCCAGAATACAAACGGTCAGTCCAAACAACAGTATGTGCTCAGTGCACTTCACTTACTCTAATCTTAACGCGCATATGCTAAAACACTAAGAAGTAATTTTGGTTTTGCCTTCATGAAATTACTTTTATTGTTAGCCGTGGAAAGCAAATATGCACTAGAGGATCATGTTGTAGTCCATATTGATACTTTTTATTAGAATGATTTATGAAGATTATTATTGAGTCTAATCGTCTGTTTTGACCAAGCTTCTAAAATAAGCTTATTTTGACACGTGTTTTTTTGTCAAAAAAATTACTTTTGGTGAGAAGCAGTTTGTGTTTGGCTAATCAATTTGAAGAACACTTTTGAGCAGCAATTAGTGGTTGGCCAAGCTTTTTAAATGTGCTTCGAAGTGTATATTCTCAAAAGTACTTCTGGGAGAAGGTACTTTTTTCTGCTTCTCAGAAATAGCTTCTGCTTCTACTCAAAACCCCATTTTTTGTTCTCCTAAAAGCTTGGCCAAACACCTCAACTTTTGAAAGAAAAAAAAAATGCACTTTTGGCCTTGGAGAAGCTTGGGCAAACAGGCTATTATTTCTCGATTATTTTTTGTGCTGGGTTGACTAGTGATTTGACTTAAATTTAATCCTTACAGTGTGAACAAGGGGATGAACATTAAGGATTTCAAGTTCATATATTGGATGGAATATGCACACAGAATGTGGGGAAGGGCTCTTGGTATAATGTTTGCACTTCCATTCTCATATTTTCTCCGTAAAGGATACATAACAGTAAGACTTGGACTTAGACTGTCTGGACTCTTTGCTCTTGGTGCTGGACAGGGGCTCATAGGTTGGTGGATGGTGAAAAGTGGTTTAGAGGTACCAACCAATTATTTAATTTATGCTGCTTTTAAACTCATATAAGACACAACATTATTTAAGTTGGATTAAATGTTTTTTTTCTGCAGGAGCCAGCATCGGAGTATGTTGAACCAAGAGTAAGCCCTTACCGCCTTGCAGCTCATCTTACCTCCGCGTTTGCTATTTATTGTGGACTTTTCTGGACGGCTCTTTCTGTTGTTATGCCTGAACCTCCTGCTGAATCACTTTCCTGTGTTCGTGGGGCAGCAAAAGTTAAGCGGCTTGCAATTCCTGTGGGCATCCTTGTTGGAATTACTGCTATCTCTGGAGCTTTTGTTGCTGGAAATGACGCTGTATGTAACTAAATAATTCTCCATATCATAGTTTTATGCTTGCACAGGTTAAAAGTTTTTTTTTTTTTCAAAGTTGAGGTGTTTGGCCAAGCTTTTAGGAGACGAAAAGTGTTTTTGAGTAGCACTGTAGAAGCAGAAGCTGTTTTAGAGAAACTGAAAAAGTAGCTTCTCCCCAAAAGTACTTTTTTGAAAAGCACTTTTGAGAAAATACACTTAGAAACACTTTCTAAAAGCTTGGCCAAACACTAATTGGTGCTCAAAAGTGCTTTTCAAATTGATTAGCCAAACACAAACTGCTTATCACCAAAAGTACTTCTCTGAAATGCACTTTTCAAAATAAGTTGATTTTAGAAGCTTGGCCAAACAAGCTACAAGTATTTGATGGTTTGTTATGGGATTGGAAAGACCAATAAAAAGCAAGATTTCTTATTCTTTCATGTATGTAGTGTTTACATAATTCTCTTAATAAGTTTGGATAAAGGGAAGTAATCATCTAAATATTGGTTGAATGAATTTTCCTCCAGGGACGGGCATTTAATACTTTTCCAAAGATGGGAGATACATGGATTCCAGATGATATCTTTAGTATGAAACCTCTTATCCGCAACTTTTTTGAGAATACATCAACAGTTCAGGTAAACTTAAGTTTCTGGACTTTCTATTTTGTCTACTCTTGAAAGATCAGATATTTTTGCATGAAATTTTACTCCATATTTAGAACCATGAAAAAGAATTAGTAGAAGAGACTAGAGAGTATAGTTATGGAGTATGTTGCTGTTGATAGAGTGTTTTTTTTTTTTTTTTTTTTTTTTTTTAAAAAGATTGTGGCTGTTGGCTAAGTGAATCGCTGAGATCCTTTTATTCAAGCCTGGCATCTTTTATTGTTCTTGCTAGTCATGAAATAGAAGATACTGAAGCTCAGAAATTTGACAGAATTTATTCCTTCACTAACTAAAAGAGATAAAGTTTATTCTCGTCAGAAGAAAGTGTGGCTAGGAGCATGTAAGTTTCTTTAAATGGAATTAATCTGGCGAATTCTGTTTCTTTTGTGAAAGGGCAGCACTCAAGGCGCTTTAAATTTTCATTTTTATGTTTTTGCTTGTGATTAACTTTCTATTATGAACAGTGCATGTATGAAAACTCCTATCCAACTTCTTTGAGAATACATCAACAGTTCAGGTTAACTTTTGTTTTTGAACTTTCTGGTTTGTCAAATCTTGAGAGAAGAGATATTTTTGTCCAATAAATGATATCTAACTCCATATTTAGCGCCATGAAGAAATGGTTTTCCCTAAAAAATTTGTGCATGTTGCTGTCGAGAAATTGTGATATCCGTTATGCAAGCTTAACCTCTTCTATTCCTCTTGCTAATCATGATTCATTAAGATGCTAAAGCTCAGTAACAGAAGTTTAACGAAGTATATTCCTTCCATAATTAAAGAGATAAAGTTCACTTTTATTTGAACAAACAATTTCAAGGTGACTGTATTTTTCTTTTAATGGAATTACTCTAACTGGTTAATTTTCTTGCACAAGGGCTTTGGTGGTGTTTAGATTTTACTAGTAAAACTTTGCATGTGAAGTAGATTATTGTGAACTTTGATTTACTTTAATAGCCATTGATTTTCATCTCTTCGATAAAGCTGCTGTGAGAAAGTTAAGTTGTTGGACACTAGAAGAGCTAGACTTGGTATGTGTCATTGGCAGAACTGCAGACCCTGAGACAGGGCAATATAACGACCGGCAGAAAACTATGATTATTAGAATGCCAGTTTAAGCATTTATTCTAGACACATGTTCTTGATGATGAATTTTGTTCTTGTCTTTTGCAGCTTGATCATCGTATACTCGCCACTGCTACTTTAGCTGCAATAGGCGGATTATGGTTGTCAACCAGAAAGGTGGATACGCATCCTGCAGTACGACATTTAATTGGAAGCACCATGGGCATGGCTGCTCTGCAGGTACTCTCCATGCATCATCAAGCGTCCTCTGTGAACGGCTCTTTTTTTTAGGCTTAATACATCGGCTCAATATTGGAAGAGCGCCCTCTCTTTTCTTCGGGAAATCGAGTTCGCTGGGCCAGTAAATTTCATTTAGACACTCGAACTATGATTTATTCCTATTGAGCACCTGAACACATGATAAAGTGTTCCTATTAGACACTCGGTTTAAATGTTTGAAAAACTTTGGCGCGTATATTGAAACGTGTATTAGGTAGTTGAGTTAACCACATAAAATATGACATCTCCTTTAATTATACACATCAACCTCAATTGGGACATTGCCTGAGGTTTTTACGGCTTATTTAGGCTAATGCGTATAAATAAAGGAGGTGACATGTTTTAAGTGGTTAACTTATCTATGTAATAGCACTTGAGAAGAACGAGCAAAAGTTTTTTTTCCAAAATTTAAACTGAAAGTGTCTAATAGGAACATATTTACGTTCAGGTGCTCAATTGGAACAAGTCGTAGTTCGAGTGTCTAAATGAAATTTACTGGCAAGTTTAAAGGGGTTGTCGATGTATTAAGCCTTCTTCTTAATTTACTTGGATGATTGAATCATTTTGATATCAAATGCAGGTCACATTGGGCATATCTACTCTTCTTTCCTATGTCCCAGTTTCTCTAGGAACTGCTCATCAGGCAGGAGCATTGACTCTTTTAACATTCATGATCCTGCTCAATCACACTGTGCGGCGACCTTCCCCATCACTTCTGAAGACATTACCTTCAGTCGGGAAAATGGTCTGACATTATTGATATCGTAACTTCTTATAGAACATTGACATTGTTAGGCATTTTAAGTTATACCATTTGCGACCCTTGCGCAACTTGCAGAATCAGAAAAATGCTTCTTTTTCTTCCCCTTTTGTTTTCATATGTTCTTGGAAATTTAGAATGATTAATCTTGTAAAGAATCTGCAATCTTGTGCTTTTGTCTGTGCTCATTCAATGAGTCTTTAGAAAATCAACAGCAATCAACTTTAACGGAGTGGGGAAAGGAAAATTCCTCCTTGTTGAATAAGTATTACTCCAGTTGTATCCAAAGATGAAAGTTCATTGAAATTCACCCTTACTGAATTTCTTATTATGTTGCTAAGCTTGATGTTAATATTCGTGACTGCTTGTTGAAAGAAAGATACATAATTTGCAATTGCTTTCATGATGGAAGAGGTGACTGTTTTCATGAAAGCAGAAGATTGGCCAAGGAGAATTCAGTTCTGGTTTTATTTTTCTTCTAAAACTAGTGTACTTGACCGAGCTTCGTGCAGTCATAAAAAATTATATGTAATAGAATTTAAATTTTATAAAAGATCAGTCTTATTAATAAAATATTTTTTCATGTTTCTTTTAACATCTTACTTAAATTCTTTTACAAAAAATTTGCAGTAGTAAAAAAAAGAAGTCCTTAAAAGTATCCAATTTCTTCTCTTTAACATTCCTAATTCCCTCATTAGTTCTCCATAAAAAGAATCCATGATTTTTCTATAGCACTCAACGCCCTGGCCTACATATATATGTTGTATGCTCCACATTGTTGATAGCAAATATGGACACATGTTATTATATATGTAAATTTAATCTCAATTTTTCTAATATAATGTGAATGAAAAAAATGAAAGGAACAGACTCGAGAAATGGAGAGAAAAGAATATGGACACATGTTATTATATATGTAAATTTAATCTCAATTTTTCTAATATAATGTGAATGAAAAAAATGAAAGGAAACAGACTCGAGAAATGGAGAGAAAAGAACAATAAATGTGCTTGGCCAGTCATTAGGATATTGTTTTTGGTTTCTTATTTGGTGCTTATATCCACATTGTGGTGCAACTAAATCTGGTTTACGTGGAATTAAAGCCCCACTTTGAAAATATAACACTCTATCAAAAAATAAATTTATTTTCAAGGCTCAAAACTGAAACCTTACATTGAAATAAGTATTATTTGCCATGCTCTTTTACTATTTTTAGTGATTTCATTAGAATATATATTTAAAGAACAAAAGGGCAATAAACTTTCGCAACAACCGGCTTACCAAATTCATGGAAAACCAACTATCTCAGGGGAACCATTTCTTAATAAAGAGGTAAAGTGATTGAATCTTTTGCTTATATACTCAGGGGCGGATCCACATGTTGTGGAGGGTGTTCACCCTCGGCAAAAGTTACAGTGTATATATAGGGTAAATATTTTGTGTTTATGTGCATATATTAACTTTTGAACACCCTGAATAAATTATATTTAGTTTTTTTTTTTCGAACACCCTGAACGAAAATCCTGGATCCGCCACTGTATATATATATATATATTTTTTTTTTTTGGTGAATGTATACTTTTGTTGCAATTGCATAAATAAGATATAGCATTCGGTTCCTTTCCAAAAGGATGAGCAGATATATGTATCAACAGCCAAAATACAACCGCTTGTGTCTCCCGGATCACGATTCCATAAATCCTTCTATAGTTAAAGAAAATTACAAAATGCAAGCACATAACTCCTTTTAGTATCACCCCTGTCGAAAACCTCAGTGCAACAATAACAAATTGATCTACCAGAGACATCATATCCATCAAAACGTCAGTGCACACTCACTCCCTTATTGCTCTTCCATTACTCGTTTCCGATTAAAAAAAATCTCCTTATAAGAAAGAGAAAATTTTATGTGTGTATTTACAAAATGATAAAGAAAGGAAGAAAAAGAAGCGTGAAACTCAACTATCTAAGTTAGCTTCATTGCCCTATAGGCTATAAAACCCAAAAAGGAAGCTTATTTTGGAATGGCTTATGGCAAATATGTATATTTTATATATAGAATGCTACTTGACTTACGTTACACTTGAGGAAGTGATCAAACCTTTGAGTTTCTTTTTTTTTTTTTTTTCCTTCAAGAAACCATTGTGTTCCTTAGTTTTCTCCCTTAACTGTTGCATTTCTTCAATTTGGTGTCATTATTAGCATGAATATGTAGCAGCCATTATTATCATACACCGGATACATTTTTTGAGTGAGCAACTGTTGAGGCTTTTTTTAATTTTTTTTTTTATCATAACAATAGAGAACATAAATGTGCAATTATGTAGAGAAGTTGTTCATTTTTTTTCTTTGAAATACACGTTTTATTTACTGATTGGTTAATTTGACAAAACAATAACGTTTCTAATTTACACAAGATTTTAGGAGTCGAGTGTTTAAGATACACACTTCAGCCAAGTTGATGTGTTTAATTTGGTCACCACCTAAGTTGAAGTGTCTAACTAGCAAAAAGTACCAAGTTTAAGAAGCTATCTAGGTACTTAGCCAAAAATAAATTAAAACTTATAATGAAATTGCCACTATCACGAAGAGTACTCTCCATATATTCCATGAGTATACATTTTTCTACGAGAGCTTGTATACATGTAATATTCAGGTAAAACTTTAATTTACAAGGCCGATATTGTAGTAACACATGTGTGACTACCCACAAACTCCTAAATTAAAACAAATACCGTTCTATCTCAGAATGATTAATGAGTTGTTAACAAAAAAATTATTATTCAAAATACTTAAAATCTGAAAGAATAACGTATGGTAATACATCACTACAATTTTGAAAAAGATATTTTAGACAAGGTGTTTGACTCAAACATTAAAAAAATAAAATTGTGTTGTACCTAGGATTTATTATTTATATAGATACCTAGGATTTTATTAAAAAAAATATATAAATAATCGATTCGGCAAGTTTAATTTGGTTGCTGATTGAGTTTTTAAAGAACCACTGACACATACTCATGCCGCCCCTGATCAATAATTGTCTTTTAGCAAAATAAAAATTATCCCAAAATAAGTGTCATCCAAGAAATTTAAGATAAAAATTGACAAGTGTTTCCAATTATGCTCTTAGCATTAAAGAAGTAGTCATCTTTAATATTCCTCAAATCTCAAAAAACATCTACGAGTAATAATAGGGATAGTTTAAGAAACTCTATATTGTATTTATTGATTTCTTAACGAGTGTGATTTTTGCTAAGGTGACACTTAATTTGGGACTGAAGGAGTATCTCTTCCTTTCAAAATTTGATAATCAAATATTTATTGTAGATTTAGATAAGAATCGCGCAGAAAAAAAAAAGGAAAAATAACACTCTATGTCTATTTTGAGAAAATATTCACACGAAATGGTCCATATTTCTAATATTACCCGAAATGACCCTTTTATACATTATTATACACCTTATACAAGGTTGATACATTGTCTATAGTAAGTGTATAATGTTGTATATCATGTATAAACACTTGTTGTAAGAAAAAAAAAAACTTGGCTATTTGTATGTAAATTAAAAAAATAGGGCCACATGGATGTAATGTCATATGTTGGATTGTATATTATTAAAATTATCCCAAAAAAATTAACCGGGTAGGCAAAATTTCTGAATTTTTCAGATTTCACTATTATGTTTCATATATGCCACCAACTTGGAGTTTGTAAATGGAGCTTTTTTCTCTTCTTTTTTACAATTAATTAACTTCAGTCTTCAAATTTAACAAAAAGAAGAAGAAGAAGAACAAGTGACTTTCTAAATTGTACTCAAACAATGGTTTGTTTTCATTTTCAGTCGATCTTTATACCAATCCAAAAAAAGACGGTAAATGTCTTTTACATGACTTTTATCATTTAATTATAATTAAATAATATATATTTTTACTTTAAAATATAATTAATTAATGCAAACATCTAGGTGGGTAAGTTTAGGACCGTTTGACCATGAAATTTTTTCACTTTTTCCTAAAATATTATTTCACTTTATTTGGAAATTAGTGTTTTGCCATGAAAATTTCAAATTGTATTTAGAGTTTGTAAAACAACTAAAATCTTATTTTCACTTTTAACATATTCAAATAATCAAATATTCAAGAAATTATAACCAAATACAACTCCATCTTTAACTTTAAAACTTCAAATAAAGCAAAAAATATTTGATTTTCGTGACCAAACGCCTAGTTAATCTCACCAATCAGGAATAATAGTACCAAATAGTAAGGTCCGACCCGATTTCATTAAAAAACGAAAACCTAACCTTCTACCCTGTTAGGGTTTATCCCTTAAACCCTAAAACAAGTCACAACACCCCCAATTTCACTACTTCCTCTTTCCCTTCAATGGCGGCCTCTAATAATAATAATAATACAATTGAAAACATGTACGACGTCGCTTTGAAGCCTCGTCTACTTCGCTCTCTTCTCAAAGAGTATGTTCCGGATTTGAAACATCAGTTTCGAAACCCTTCAGTTCTTTCATATGTTGTTTCCGCCATTAAAACTCATCAGCTATTGTCGGAATCGGGTCAACCCGAATCCGATGAAAAGTTGATTGAAAACTGGACGGCTGCTGTTGATTCATGGATTAATCGAGTTGTCGGTCTTGCCTCTAGCGATACGGTGAATAATCTTTAAAAAACTGCTCTTTTTTTGGGCAGAATAAATAGATTGACATGTTAACTTGGTTTAAGTTGCCCCGTAAACACCACAAGTTTGAGAATGCACATCCGGAAAAGTGTGTTTCCGGGGCCAAATTAAGGTGTCTAGTCTCTAGATGTGCATTTTCAAAGTTAGGGAGTTTAGTTGCCAGTTGTATTATGCCTCTTTTTTTATGTATAGGATTTGTGACTAACTATATACATTTTGTGCTTCTGCTTTTTGTATGCTCGCGACGAAGCTATAGAACATACATACATTTCGACGCTATTGAAATATTTGCGTCCAAGCTTGTACTTAGTAGGTGTTTGGCCATAGAAATTAAAAAAAAATATCACTTTATTTGGAATTTTTGAAGTTGCAGTTAGAAGATGGAGTTGTGTTTGGTTATACTTTTTGCAATGGAGAGAAGAGAGCGTTTTATTTGAAATTAGGAAGATGGAGTTGGAAAATAGGTTATAAGTTGTTTTTCAAATTTGGGTTTTAACTTCAAGTTGAATTTGGAACTTTCATGGCCAAACACTGATTTTTAAATAAAGTGAAAAATTATTCTGGAAAAAAAGTAATAGTCTTTATGGCTAAACGGGTCCTTAAAATTTGCAAATTGAAATAATGATGATATGTAATTATCTCACCTTTAGCAAATGGGTGTCTGGGTCTGTTCCTTTTGTAAGCCGATTTGTTGACTGGGAAATGAAACCTTATTCTGGTTTTGGTATGCTTTCTTGGAAAGCAAATTGCTGACTTGGTATTTATGAACTTCCTTACCACGTATTATGATTTGGGACTAAGGAGTTGGCTTTTTGTGATGTTTGTGTTGCAGCCAGATAAATGCTGGGCTGGTATATGTTTGCTTGGGGTGACATGTCAAGAATGCAGTACGGAACGTTTCTTAGCTTCTTATGCTGGCTGGTTTAACAAACTCTTACTCCACCTACAGGTAATCAAGCTGATCCCTTATTGAGAAGAATTCTTTGCGTAATCTTCTTTTCTTTGATAACATATAGTATAAAATGTTTTCACATTCCTGTTTCAGTAAAAGTGCGAACACTTGCCCCTGTGGTTACAAAATATGTTATATTCTGTTTTTCATTTTGGTCATGGAAAGAGTACATTTGGATGTTATTATATCTGCAAGAAGTAGAACTATGATCTGTAAAGCAGGAAAGTTTTATGAGTTGTGTTGTTGTGATGTTGTCATTATCAACTATACCTCAAGATGACTGATCATGTAGATATATTAATATCATCGGTCTAAACATTAGACTAACTGGGACTTCAAACCATTAGAAGTGCTAATCATTTGTTTTACTCAGCCTGATAATTGTGGTATTAATTGGTGCCTAATCCTATATGTTCTCTTAATTAATCAGTGAAGAGTAACAAACATTATATTTGCTTTATATCAATGTGGAAAATTAATGAACATCCCTTTCTTTTTTGTTTTATGTGGGTACTTGGACTAGTCCCCTGCAGATTCTCAGTTTGTGAAGGTAGCTACTTGTGCCTCCCTGTCAGATTTGTTCACAAGGTTCGTTTGGCAACTTTTGATGTCCGATTGTTGTTATTAGGACTCCATGAGTCTATGGTTGATGTAGAGGGCTATTGCTTGCTTATATCTTTGGAAAAACTGTTTTGATCTTATATTAATGGGAAACTCTTACTGATAGAAAAAAAATGTTATGTTAATGGGAACCTCTTGCTAAGCTTACACTATTGATGCTTTATGAAATCATTATTTTCTTTAGGTTTGGTTTAATTTAGATTTGCAGATTAAATTTCCTTTCTGATCCTAATGGTGTCCAGAAATAAAATACTCATCATATGGACTTTCTCGTGCATGATATGGCATCTATGTGGAGTTAGTAGCTTATACACCTTCTCATTGATATTGATTAAAAAAAACCACCTTCTCACTGATATGGCTACGGGGTTTAAACCCTGAAAGTAGCTGCTGCAGCGAGTGAAATATTAAGATTTGGTGCATAGCATATATTGAAGGAGCTCCAGTTAATTGGTCCCTTTTAGAAAGGAAAAAGACTACTGCGGGGTAATTCTGAACTAATAAAGTAAAAGTTAGCGTAACTAGGTAAAGATTGCTGCAAGACTGAGCAGATTTGGATATTTTCCGGTCTTTTAGATGTTCCTACCTCAGGATTAGCTTATTTTGTAAATGTTCAGGCTGGGTAAAGTGCAGAGTGTTTACTTCCATTTGTGCACACTAAGGAACCGAACTAATAAAGACTGGTCAATGCTTTTGCATCTTACTTTGATAAGATTTTTAATAATTTTAAATTTGTAGTAAGTTCAGGGTTTCCCCCTTGGGGCATTTTGCCCTTTAATGTAAATACTGCGGATCGTATTACTCTGGCAACATTTATACAGAGCCCTGTAAGAAGGCATCAGGCCGGCGTTTTGACTTTTGAAGTTTTGTCTGATCAAAAGGATATGTGCCTTTCCCTTCCTTAATACCAGGTTGAGTGGATTGCCCAATGCAAAGAAAGATGGTATATCACTCAGTGCAAAACTAATTCAACCATTATTGAAGCAGCTAAACGAGGATAACTTTGATGCTGTATGGGTTAGTAAAACTAGCTGAACTGTTCGTTCTTGGAAGTAGTTAGTTAATTTCGTTTACTGCATATGAAGTTGTTGCTTGTCTTTGTTTTAGGTTTTGACATCTCTTGCAACCTGTGCAGGAAGAAGCTATCTTTCTGTTGTGCACCATTTTAGATATCTTTCCATCTTCCATCCAACGGCATTATGATGGTGTAAGTTCTTTGTTGGTATCTTGATTTTCTTTTATTACTTTGCTTAACATTCAAACTACTCTAAGGAGGCTCATTAGGATCCAAGTTCATAATTCATCATTGTCTAGTTTGTTCATCGAGAAACAAGATAGAAATGGAAGCATGAGATACACAGAGTAGGATTAGCTTCTTAAGCACTCTGCTTAGGAAATAATTTGTTCGATGAACCTGAGAAATCGGATTTATGCTAGATGGAAGTATGTTGATTGATTTAAGTTTGTCTATAACGAAACCGTCTCCTGCGACATTGGTTCTTGTCTCACACTCATTTGCCATTATTCTAAGGTTTTGATTGTTGTTTCTATTTCTTGCTTGTCTTTTTTTTTTTTTTTTTGGAGAGTCCTAATCATGATATCATGTGTATGTCAGTATAGATGCATTAGTTGAAATGGTAATTTTGGCAGGTTGAGGATGCTATTGTTTTGAGGCTCATGTCAGGCAAGTGCGGTCCTAGTATGTTGAAGGTGAGACAAAAACCAGAAGGTTTATTTGAATTCTAGCTAGAATGTGATAGCAAAAAGTAGAGGGACTCATCTGGTTTTAGTTTTCAGAAGCTTGGTTATTGCTTGGCTTTGCTACCAAAATCAAGAGGGGACGAGGATAGCTGGTTATTGATGATGCAGAAAATCATGGTGTCAATCAACATTCAGCTGAATGATGCCTTCCAGGGTCTAGAGAAAGGTGACTATCGGATATTGATTGACTATCCTTACTAATCATGGCAAGAGCTCTAACTGAGAGTCATCTTTATAAATATATTTGTAGAATCTATAAGAACTGAGGCCATGAGATTGCTGCTTCCCCCTGGGAAAGACCCACCACCTCCATTAGGGGGCCAATCTTTGTCTAGAGGAACTGCAGACAACACAATGAGGCCTGAGCACTTGCAGATCTCCAGAATCTCTACCCTGATATCTTGTTGTTGTAAATTGCTTACTAGTTCTTACCCATTTCAGGTCAGAATCTGTGGTCACATACAACTTTTAATTTAATGGGAGTTCATGATTAATTTATTTCCGTGTGTGGTGCGAGTTATAGAAGTATTTGAGGCATTATCTTAATTTTTTTCTCTTGTTTACTAGGTTGCTATACATGTCATTCCATTAATAGCTCTTGCTCAAAGAGTGCTGATGGTTGATGGTTCCTCATCACCAGGCATCTCCTACATGACTACAATGAAACAAGAATTTTTTTGTTCAGAACTCCCAGTCTTGCATTCACACATATTGGATCTTCTTACATCACTTGTTAAGGGACTGGGATGGTGAGCTTTTCAATATTTGTTTTCCTATGTCTTGTTTCATTTGATAACATATGTCTTGTTTCATTTGATAACATTTATTCATTTCATTATTCTTGTCCCAAAGACTGATGATTCTCCTGCTTAGGATAAAATACCATTTCGGACATGCACAATCTAACTGGATCATTCTTGACGTGTCTGTTCATGTTTTAGTTTTAGTTCCATTTCTTCAAATAAATTGGCAAATCTGACTTGTAGAAAGATCAATATTCCCTGATATGGGGAAATCTTGGTAGTCCAGTTGGTTGGGTTGGTTGGGCTACCTAAACTCTCACCTTGTTGGTGGGGGTTCGACTCCCCACCTTCTAATCTTGCTTCCCATTTCCCCTTTTCCCCTCACCCTATTGTGTAATAATTTTTTTTTTTCATGAAAATATTCCCTTGGTCATCCCTAAGTAGAAGGGAGTTAATACCAAGCGTTATCACCAGGGATCAGTTACAATCACCCTTTGACCATCTTGGGAAAGGAGAGTAGAGAAAGTCTTCATAAGTCATTCTCCTCGTTTTTCTTTAATATAACCTTCTCTCTTTTGGGGAAATTTAACAAAAAGTCCAACCTGCCATACTCTGGTTGTTGGCTAAGTACAAGGAGGAGCTAATTTTTGTCTTCTTTAGGTTTATGAAGTAGAATGTTGGTACATTGCGATATTAGAGTTCAAATGCTGCAGGTGTTTATTGTATCCTGCTTCACCTAATTATGAATATACCTTTGATTTTTAACGGCAACCTACTCTATCACTATTTCTTATTGTTTTGATAAGTTCAGCCTGTTCTATCACTACTGAGGCATTTAAAATTGTCTATGTTTTCCCATCTGTTTTTCCCTTAATTTTACTCAGTAAATGGATTGTCCTGTTAGAATTCCAGAGTATCTTTGCTATTTTAGCAAGATAATGAACTAAAGCTGCAAGAAGAAACTTAGAGGCAGAGAATGAGGATATCACTTTGTAGAATGATTAAGGTGATGGTTAAAAATTATGGTAGAGAACTAGTACATACTTGGATAAAGTGCTCACAAACTTTATAACACGTGTTGGGCATTTACCCCATGCATGATGCATAACATCCAGTTCAAAAGCAAAGTCTATTACATGTGTTTTCAATATTTAGTTGATTATTTTGTTATAGTTCCCCTTTCCATATTGGGTAATCTATTAGAGTATACTAATGCTAAGATTGGGCTGCTCCATTCTTTCTTTTGCAGCCAGTTGCTCCCTCATATTGGCTCTATAATACGACTCCTAACCAACTACTTTGAGACTTCTGCTTTGCCAGAGCTAAGGATAAAGATGTATGCAATTATGAAAGTTCTGCTGATGTCACTGGGGGTTGGTAGGCATTTTAAATTTTCTACACGTTTGTACTTCTTTTGTCCTTTGTTTATGCTGATAACCAGCTGCCTAACTTAGAGGCTGGGTTGTCTGTGGGCACTTGGACTCCTCCTTATATGGTCTTGGGCAATCCTCACCTCTTGAGCTTGAGTTAGCCCAATGTCCATTTCTTTATCATATGCCAAATAAATCTAGTGCTCCTCGTTGGCTGTGCATTTAGTGGAGTGACGATTCTGATAGTGGCTGTGATTGATTATAAGTCTGTAACTGACTGCAGCAATTTTGATTTGGCAGGGTTATCCAGACACCTTACTGATGTGATTGTTCACAATTCATTGATGGATTTGGATGAGGGAGGCACATCTTCTGTTGCAAAACAGAAGATATATCCAGAGACTACAACAAAGACTTCCCGCAAGAAGAGGAAGCATGCAAGTACAAGTAGTTCTCTTGAGGAGCAGCCTGATAGAGATGTTTTTGAAGTGGAAATATCCCCAAATATGGCTTCGTTATCTGTTAAGATAGCTGCACTAGAGGCATTGGAAACCCTTCTTGCTGTGGTATGCTTGGTGTTGCTCTCACTGTGGACTACTTTTGACAACATGTGGTTTTTAAGAGAAGAGTTACACTTCTATTTTTAAGTTTTTTTTTTTTCAAAGAGTTGCAAGTAATTTTGTAATAGCATGACGGCCAAAAGTTAGAAGATAAGGTTGACTTTTTGATGAATTTGTAGTTTTATTCTTATAAAAGCAGGGCCTCAATTTGGTAATATAATATCATATAAGAAAAAGTATTGAAAAGTGTAAGAAAGAAGTTCATGTTAGAGAAAGCTGACACCATTGTAGAAATTTTGCAATATTTGTGACCATGTAATAATTCCTACTTCTCTCTCCCTAACTATTCTATATTATCCAACTTTTCTCCTTTGTACCTATTATCTCAAGAAGTTGTTTTGATGGCAAGTATCTTATCTTTGTCATTTTAAGGGTGGTTCTTGGAGATCCGAGAGTTGGCGAGTAAAAGTTGATCACCTTCTTTTGGATGTTACCAGAAATGCTTGGAAAGGAGGGTGGGCCAAGGATGACAGAGGCGAAGACTATCAAATTGCAGCTTTACGAGCACTTCTGGCTTCTCTGCTCTCTCCTGGACGCACTCGCCCGCCACACCTATCTCAGGGGCTTGAACTTTTCCGCAGAGGTAAAAATGCAATTTTGTTGAGGTGATTGTACAGATTTTTCTTAGAAACGGCTAGAAATCTTCTATGCCATTTCATGAATAACTAAAACAAGTCCCTTAGACAATAGCAAGTAAGAACCGTGCGCATCAAATTATTCTATTAATCAACCTGCTGTGGGCCCGACCCATTCCTTGTCAGTTTTCTTCTGTGCCATATGCTAAGGGTACTAAAAACATACACTGATAAAGTAGAAGTGAATATTCAAGAGATTGAAAGTTAAACTAGTAGATATATAGACATGGCAAGAGCGGAAGATCTGTTGAAATTTAGATCTCATAACGATTCGTCAGTTGCATGCTGTGGGAACTGCAATTAACAAATGTTTGGCCTAGCAGTTGCTCTCAAAATGATTGAGGTATTGGCTAGAGAGTGGGTGATGCTTTTTAGTTAAATGCCATTATGCTACCAACGCATTGGGAGAACATTTACATCTAAGGATGATGTTGCTGTTCTCACCTTGTAGTTCCTTGCCCCTAGTTTAGCCTCCTTCCAATTTTTTGTAATCTGCTTCAATGAAATAACCTGTCTCTAATTTGTTGTTGGCAGGGACACGAGAAATAGGAACTAAAGTTGCTGAATGTTGTGCACACGCTCTTTTGGCATTGGAAGTGCTTATACATCCCAGGGCCCTTCCATTGTTAGATCTCCAGTCCAGTGAAAACAATTACGAAGTAGGAAATAAGTGGTTTTTGGGGAATGCACACATCAGTGACCGTGCAGCAAATAACACATTCCACATTGGCACGTCCAGAAAGGCCCCTGACGAGCCAGACTCTTATAATGATGACCTCTACGCAGATTGGATGCGAAATGGTGAAGATTCGGATGCCGTGGCAGCTGATCTTGGAAAAAATACGGATAGAGGTATTCAACCCCCAGAAACATTGAGAGATCCTTCATCAGAAAAGCTTCCATCTTTTGATACCACGGCAGTAAAAGTTTCTGAAAGCAGTAAATTGGAGGAAGTTGCGCCTATTACTGTTGCTAAGAAAAGTCCCATGGAGAAGGATGAGGTCATGGTTGAATCACAACTCTGTGAAAAAACAAGTAAGCATTCTGAAGAGATCCCGCCGTCCAAGTCTGAAACTCTTGCTTCGATTAGTGGTGGGAAAAGCAGCTTTCAATCCTGTTCCCTTGTTTCTGGCGGCAATGCTTTAAATACAATGGGTAGTGAAGTTCAAGCTAGCGATACTGGATTTGCTTCGCCACTGATGATGAGTTTAGACAGAGGTAAAGAGTTGATGCATGAATCAGATAATGAGTCCATGGAGTCAATTCCTGATATTGTTGATGTTGAGCCCGATTCTGATTAAATAGAGAACGACCTATATAGCGGTGCATATTAAATTTATTATGTCTCATATTGGGCGGAAAGTTGTATTTGCCTAAGAAAATCATCAGTCCCCTGGCTTTTTCTCTAAGAAGGGAGATTAGGGAGGCATTGATGCATCTATCAGGTTACCACCCTCATGGTCACGGTTGGGAGTTCAGTTGTGGTTGGGATCAGTTATTTTCTTGATTGTGCATGTTATCCTTGCACACTGGGGTCATGCGAATTTCCTCTTTATCATTCCAATTTTATCTGGAGTGGCTCAACTTGCTAGTGGTCGAATGTTAAACTGGTGAGTTGTGACTAAGCCACTAGGTTATAGATTTCGAATTCGTTAGGTAGATTGGATACGAGTTTTTCATTTAACCTGTGTTTAAAAGGTCTTGTGAGTCTGTAGGTTGTACTATCCTACTATTGAGGATCCAGATGAATTCCAATACATTCCTTGAAAAGGATATGCCAATTTTGAAAAGAGTGGATAGTGTTTCTTATGGGTTTTCTTCAATGTGCAGTCTAGCTTTGTTGCCTTTGTCCAGGTTTTGTTCGTTTTAAGCTACCAAGAATGTGTGGTAACCAAATGATCGCAACAAGAATCACTCTACAAATTATTTCCTCAAATATTCCAATTCTGAAGATATACTTCAGTGAAATTTATGGCAAATATAATGAAGAAAAAGATAGATCCATGTTCTATCATGATAAAGTATTCTAACGTTAGGTTAAGTTGGTTTTACTAATTGCAGTTGTATCAAGGAAAGGATTTTGTGAAGCACTAATAAAGTTGTGATGGAGTAGTAAGTATTCTTCCATCGTTAACCAAGAGTCTCGGGTTTGAATCCTGGAAATGTTGTTTTTGGTAGGGCGCGTTTACAGTAGGACTTTTTGGTGTGACGCTGAATTAGTTGGATCTCAAAGCATGTACTTGTTCTTAACCAAAGGTCTCGAGTTCGAATCTTATGTATGAGTTGCCTTTGAGGGATCATGACCCCAAATTGGACTTTTCAATGCATATTCGAATTACCCGAGTCTCAAAGCGGGTAGCGATCACCGGATAAGGAAAAAAATGGGAATTTGTAAAGGAGTCAGCTCTGGCCTGCTAATAAATCGGACTCTTAATAGATTCATAGGCCAATAAAGTCGGTTAAGAAGTGATCATTTCAAGAAAGTATTGAACTGCCTTCGACGGCTCAATTAGTTTTGAATTAATGGATTAATGTGGTAGAGCCCCCCATTCAATTGAAAAAAAAAAAAGTAAAAAAAAGTTTAATAATCCAGATATCATTTTAATTTTTGACAGAGAATTCTAACTAGATCAATAATTGCATGTTTAGCTTTAATTAAGAGGATTTGAAATTTTTATGTAAAGTTGAACATGATTTTTCTTCATTCTTTTGAAATATATACGTATTTAGAAATTAAAGAAGCTACAAAATGTTATTTTTTAAAATAACTACTCCATTCCCCTAACAATAATAATATGGCATAAAATAAGAAAAGATACACCAAGTTTGATAAAAACATCACTTATGGGGTCAAAGAAGAGACTAGTTTATGTCTCTTCACTACATGAGGTAAGGTTCATTGGTAAATTAAGCAAATCAATAAATATTGCGACTTCAAAAGCACTACTCAAGTTCCTAAGTTATAGACTAGTGGTACTAGTGATAATATTCCATATAATAAAAGTGTGGATTTCAATTTTTACTATCCCATTCCCCTTGTAATATATATATATTTTTTTTTGGAAAACAGAAATCCTAAGTTAGTTTCTAACTACTGTCAAAATTCAACAAAATTGAAGGGTCAAAAAGAGAACTGGAAGTCGTATAATTAGTATTTTGAAACCATTCAAGATTGTGGTCGGATGTATATGATTCCTTTATCCTTAGCCAAAGGTTTTGAGTGTGAGTCATCATAATAGAGAAAATAATTGTAAAGAATGCTTCTATCTTTCATAAGCCTTTTACAATTTGAACTTAAATTAGTCGAAATCTCAAAGCAAATATTAGATATTTATTTTTATTTTATTTTTAAAAAAATAGTAATTTGAAGGGAGTTAGCTGTCAGAATTTGACCTTACTAGTGTGACTTTGACGAATATTGTGACATGTGAGAGTGACAAAGTTGGTGAAGAATGGCTGTACGAGGCATTCGGCCATCCAACTTCAGTCCAAGAAAGTGCACTTCGATCTTCAAGATTTTTTTTTAGTATTTAATTCTTATGAAAATTACAGATGTTTTTGACATCTAGACTATATTTTATTCTTTATTTTGTTTTTGTTCTGCCGGGGCCAAACCTCTATCTTGGCTCATGCTCATTTTAATAACAAATAAAATAATACATTTTTAATAAGTAGATCAATGCATGTGTAGCAACAAAACTTGGAATAAATTTTAGATTCCCTCATTTTCTAATTTTCCGGTCCAAATTCTCTTACTTTATCTCACTTATATCCGGTACCTGTTTTAAGAACCTTTTAATTCGAATTCGTGTCGAAGAATTTCATTTTAAAGATAAAACACTTCCTACTAAATGCTATTTTCTTTCCCAGGTTCAAATTCAATATTCATAAGTTCGTTGTGCATAAGTTATAATGTACTTTACTAAAGTATAGGTGATATTCGCCACTACTTCATAAAAAAATCTTAGCATGTAATTCCAACTAAATAATTTTTGTTTAATAGAAAATACATGCATAATAGACCGCACGTCAATATCAGTTAAGAAGTTTACAATGTAAATATCATTTTGTTCGAAGTGAAACTTTAAGGCCTTATTTATTTATGAGTTAATAGTGGAAAACACATATGAACTGTCGCTTTTCGTGAGTTTTCTACCTAAAATATTAAGTGTGCGGGTTTTCTACCTAAATTATCAACAACTGTTTATCAAATTATACCTCAACTATCAGTTGTTCTGTTTTCCTTCTTGAATGATGGTGATAGTTCATGTAGGAAAAGAGAACAACTAATAGTTGAGGTGTATTTTGATAAAATAATTGGTGATAGTTCAGGTAGGAAACTCGCACCTGATAGTTCAGGTCGGAAATTCAGGAAAAAGTGATAGTTCAAGTGTCTTTTTAACCATTATTTCTTTATTTTTATTAAGATTAAGATATTTGAATCTAAATGAACATCTGAATATTAAGATGCGGATTAAAAATGAAATGTCTAAATGGCTAAAGCTACTACAATCTCATATTCAAATAATTCACTTACAAGTTGAATTACAACAATAAAAACAAATGCCACTTGGATAAATTTGTCGTACGCCAGTATTGTGCATGCAATATGGTTTATAAATATGACTAATCAAAGACAAACACTATTAAAACGTTGTCTGCGGAGCCCAGGTGCTTTTCTATGACTGGAAAAATAAACTTAGAAAAGAAAAAGACAAACACTACACCAAGGTTTCAAAATTCACCATTGATCCTTATGTCACTATATTTTTACTATTTTTTTACTACTACTATTAATTGATCTACTCTAACCCTACAAATTAATTAAGAAAATAATAATAATAAAAAAAGTTCCAAGTTTTGTTCTCGTGACTTGAGCATAGCATAATAGAAGTATCAATTTGGTTGGTAGTATTTGGTAATTGAATTTGGAGGCTTTCTTCCATTGAGAAGTTAGGAGGAAGGTAATATTCCATGATTCTCACTAGGAGTGTACAAATGAAACTGACAAATTGATAACCCAAATCAAATCGAGAAAAAAACTCGATTAGTGATTTAGCTTGACTTGGTTTGATTTTAAAAAAGAAAATTCCGATCACCATTGGTTTGCTTGGTTTTAACTAAAAAAACGTTACCCAACCCGACATTATATGTATAAAATTTCAAAAATATTTTATACATAAAAATATTTATTATAATGTAATTTATAAATATTTCTTAAACTTTTCCATAGTTTAATTTTTTTGTCTTTTAACATATTATTTCAAGCTTGAATTTAGAATTTTAAATGGTCCAATAAGTTTTATAAGCCATATATGTTAGTAACTCAAATAAAACTCAACAAAAATCAAATCAATATTAATGCTAAGAAAAGAAGTTCAATTCTAAATGACAATAGTGTTGGTTATCTATTCTTTAGTTTTATGTTTGTTTAGAAAGTGAAAATAAATAACTTAATTTTATTTTTTTCTTTAATATCTAGTCATGTAATTAATACTTATTAGCCGTACTTATTTTAGTATGACTAGTACTTTTAGATTAAGATCATTTTTTGTATGCCTTAAAAATTAGTCATATTTATTATAGCATGACTTAGTACTTTTAGATTATGATTATTTTATTTTATGCAATTTCATTATTTTTTTTTTGTTGAATATTTTAGTACAATGTCATCATCGCTCATCTCACATTTTGTATTATTTTCTTAATAAAAAACTTAATTAGATAGTCGTATCTTACTAGGACTAAATATATATTTGAAGTACAAGTTATATATTTTGTATGAAGACTTTGCCGGAAAAAATCTCAAAAAATCCGAGCAAACCAAAAAAACCGAGAAACCCGAGGTTGAAAAAATCAACTTTTGTTGGTTTGATTTGGTTTGGTCTTTAAAAAATCCGAACCAACCCGGTTCATGTACACCCCTAATTTTCACCCTTGTGAATTGCAAAGTTGAATTTTCTCCCTCAATAATTGTGTTGAAACTTTTAGGATTAGACGATGGATATATACCTAATCTTTCATCTTTGAATTTTGAAGACTTAAATATAAAGAATGCAAAATCATAGTCAGACGATCCAAATCATGTTGAGATCGAACCTGAAACTTACTCGTCTGAATTCAATTCCCGTCATATTGTGAAAGTTGTGCCCTATAGTGGTAAAAATGTACAGCATTGTTAATCAATTTCATGTATAGTTAATTGTGATGAATGCAATGTATATCAACAAGATCAATAGAATTTATTACTAGAAATATATTTATACTTCAGCAATTTTAAAAAAAATAA
Source organism: Lycium barbarum (assembly GCF_019175385.1). Lineage (NCBI taxonomy): Eukaryota > Viridiplantae > Streptophyta > Magnoliopsida > Solanales > Solanaceae > Lycium > Lycium barbarum. The sequence continues at coordinate 12,090,658 of NC_083346.1, read as the reverse complement.
TAATAATCGCCAAAGTTACTATCTTAATGACAGTTGTGTTTTTTTTTTTTTTTTTTTAAAGAAATGGCGTTCACTGACCATTTTCGGCTCTATCTTTATTTAAAAAATAATTGTTATCCTAGAGTTTAAAATTTTACAGACAAAAAATTCATGATATTATTATAAAGTTTTACTGGTGATTTTTGAAACCTCATGATGTAACTATTTTTTCAATTATAGAGGCTGAAAAGTGATTATTTATAAAATTGTCCTATTCTTTTTCGACCTACTAGTGATCTTATTTTTCAATTGCGCAAATAAACTTGAGAAAATTATCCTGTATGTTAAATGGGGCAATAATACAACCAAAATTGACTCTTTTTTTTAATTCTTACAAAAAATGACTCAAACTTTTCTCTCTCTCGCTCTCTCTGTGCCTTATATATTTGTATATGTTGGTATAAGTATTTGTATATGTCTGTATATATTTGTATATTTTGACTATTTTTTGTAATGTAAACTTTAGGCTATTTTTTTACAATATAAGTGACCAACTTGTATAGTTCTAAAATTTTCCCAATAAACTTTCCTTACTCCAAAACAATAAAACTTTCCTTACTCCAAAACAATAAAGAGAATACACACATTTTAATTAATTTTGATTTTTCTTAAAATTCATCAACAATTTAATACAGTATATCCTTTTATTAGGTCCCACAAGCCTTTTATTATAAATCATAATTTGCCAACGAGAAATATAATAAACTACTTTTCATTCAACAATGGAGGTTGTTCCTCACTACTTATAGCAGCCATACTCCTTCACATATACTATAAATACATAATCCAAATTTAAGACCAACCCACATTCCCATTTTTGTAGATCTAAATCCCCAGATTCCCTTATTTGGAATTAACGCCTTCAAATTTTGCAATGGGAGAACAATCAGAAAAATGGGTTCTTATGGAAACTGCTCAAACACCAACAAATATAGCAGTGATTAAGTATTGGGGGAAAAGAGATGAGAATTTAATACTTGCTATTAATGATAGTATTAGTGTTACTCTTGATCCTGCTCATCTTTGTACTACTACCACTGTTGCTGTTAGCCCTTCTTTTGATCAAGATCGCATGTGGCTCAATGGAAAGGTAAAAAAAAAATAAAAAAATTAACTTTTTCAGTGTAAAAAAATTAAATTTTTGATGGGTATTTGTTTTTTTAATTTTGTTTGGGGTGATTTGTGTGAAAGAAAATTGGTTTGATAGCTGAGATATTGAGAAAGTTCAGTTCTTGATTACTGAAAATTATGTTTTTGTAATTTTATGTGGGTAGATTATGTTTTTCACTTTTTCAGTGTAAGTGTTTTAAATTTTTGATGGGTATTTGTTTTTTGTGATTTTGGCAGCTCAGATGTTTGAGAAAGTTTCAGTTCTTGATGAGTGAAAACTTAATAATTTTCTCAGTGTATTTGATAATAGAATGATTATTTTATATGTTTTTTTTTTTGTAATTTTATGTGGGTCAATTATGGAAAGGTAAATTCTTTTTTACTTTTTTAAATATAATATTTTAAATTTTTTGATGGGTATTTGTTTTTTGTGATTTTGGCAGCTGAGATGTTGAGAAAGTTCAGTTCTTGATGAGTGGAAACTTAATAATTTGCTCAGTGTATTTGATAATAGAATGATTATTATATGTTTTTTTTTGTAATTTTATGTGGGTCAATTATGGAAAGGTAATTTTCTTTTTTCACTTTGCAGTTTAAATAATTTAAATTTTTGATGGGTGATTGTTTTTGTAATTTTGTTTGGGTTGGATAATTGGATTAATGTGATAGAAAACTGGTTTGGTAGCTCAGTTATTGATGAGTAAAAACTTCTAATTTTATCAGTGTAACTAATCTTAATGTAATTTTTTAAAACCTTTTTAGTGTAATTTGTTTAGAAATTTGATGGGTATTTCTTTTTACTTTTTCAGTTTAAATATTTAATTTTTTGATGGGTATTTGTTTTAGTAATTTTGTTGGGGTTGATTTGTGTGATAGTAAACTGGATTGACAGCTCAGATTTTGAGAAAGTTCAGTTCTTGATGAGTAAAAATTCTAATTTTCTCAGTATTTCTACTCTTAATGTAATTGCTTTAGAAATTTAATGGGTATTTGTTTTTGTAATTTTGTTTGGGTTGGATCAATGTGATAGAAAACTGTTTTGTCAGCTCAGATGATTGAGAAGTTCAGTTCTTGATGAGTGGAAACTTCTAATTTCCTCAGTTTGTTTAATAAAAGATGATGAGTATATGTTTTTGTAATTTTAACTATGCGGGGAGTGAGGATTATGTGAAAGAAGGTTGTGCTTGAAAAGTTCAGTTCTTGAATTTCTCATTTTATCAATGCAATTTTATTGAAATTGTTGATCAGCATTTGTTCTAGTAATTTTATGTGGGTTGATTTATGTGAAAGAAGACTGTATTGGCAGCTCTGATGTTGGGAAAGTTCAGTTCTTGAAGAGTAAAAATTTCTCATTTTCTCATTACAAGTTTTCATAAAAAATTGATGACTATTTGTTCTTGAAATTTATGTAGGTCTATTTATCTGAAACAAGATGTTTTGGCAGCTCAAATGTTAAGAAAGTTTCATTCTTGAAAAAAATCTTCTTCTTTTTTCTGAGTTTAACCCCTATTTCTGATTTTATTTGATGACTATTTGGTCTAGTAATTTTATTTGGGTCGATTTTATAATAAACAAGGCTTTTGGCATCTCAGATGTTGGGGAAATTCAGTGCTTGAAGAGTAAAAATTTCTCTTTTTTTGAGTTTAAGTTTATAGAAGTTATGTGGATTGATTAATGTGAAAGAAGAGTATTCTGCATCTTTAGTTTATCTGTTCTTCTTTAGGATATTTCCAGTTTAATGATGGATCATATCTTTGATCATCTTCTCTGTTTTTGCTAGAGAAATTGATTAAAATAGTTGTGCAGGAAATCAATCTAAACCAATATAATTCATATTTGCGCAGTCCTAGAAAGCCGAGCTCATTATAATTCTCCCTTTCCTTCCATTTTCGAGCAATGAGAAAGATTTGTATGCTACAGTTTTTTGTTTCTGGATTTTGACATTTTTATATTGCTTTTGCTTGTTTTGTAGGAAATATCTCTTGCTGGAGGCAGGTACCAAAATTGTCTAAGAGAAATTCGAGCTCGTGCTAGTGATGTTGAGGATGAGAAGAAGGGTATCAAGATCACGAAAAATGATTGGCAGAACTTACATGTGCATGTTGCTTCTTACAATAATTTCCCTACTGCTGCTGGTCTGGCTTCCTCGGCTGCTGGTTTTGCCTGCCTCGGTATGATTATCCATTTCTCTTTCTTGTATTCTGAAATCATTTGTCACTCCTCTTTTTTATTTCATTATTTCTAATTTTAAAGACTTAAGATTCATAGATGAATCCTGAAAAGTAATTGGAGTACTCTTTTACAAGAGTTTTAGAAGTTAGTTATTTTCTACATCAATTTGGATATATTGCAAGGCGTTTGCATATTGCACGTGCCCGGAACTGATCCAACTGTAATTAACCTTATTTGTCGGTATTGCTTCTTCTGGGGTCTATAAAATTCAGATTAACTTTATTCCTTATTGAATATATGACACTAGAAATTAATTTTGTTGAGACTCTGCTATGCTCAATCTGTGATTTGACTTCAACTAGCAAAGATCAAAGTGATACCTTTGTATTTTTCCAGAGCGTTCCCGAACTTTGGGTTCTTTTTCCAGCTTGACAGAATGCATTTAGGATAAAATCTATTATCTTTTCTGAAGTGTTGCATGTGTCTTCTCTGGGTACCTTTCTATTGGGATGACCTTTGGTTCTGTGATCAATTATTTATTTTATTGTTTGGCGAGTAAGATAGTTCAAAAAAGCTCTGGACACGTATATGGTGCAGTTTAACCAAGTACCTTAAGCTTCACTTGATGTAAATCACAATAAAATCAGAGCTTCTTAATGACATTTTCCTTTTCCTGCAACTTATTTTTCAGGAAATTATGCTCTATAACTTTCATATAATTGGCCATTTAAACAATGTACTTGCTGATAAGTAATGCATTTATCTTTGCATTTGAGCTCTCTGGATTTTAACGGATGTTGCCTTATTTTACGTTCATGTTTTATCTTTTCATTTGAGCTTCTCTGGATTTTAACGGATGTTGCCTTATTTTAAATTCATGTTGGTGGATGAGTTAGTGGTAAGAGTTACCCATGGTGTCCAGTCTATGCTGCATATGCACGTGCATGACTGCCTCAAGATTGAGCTTCTGTTTATGTGTTATCTTCTTCAACCTAATCTATAAAGTTATAATAAGTTTTCATTATTAAATTTATGAACTGTGGATTATGTCAGCCCTTCTTAACAATTCATCTTCAGAGTAATTTTGAAAATGCTTTTCTCCAAGTGAATGTTTCCTCTTGCAGGAATCTCTATTTTACCTATTATCTAATTTCTTCTGAAAGTTTTGAGATGAGTAAAACTTATGTCTCTTATATGCAGTTTTTTCCCTTGCAAAGTTAATGAATGTGCAAGAGGACAATGGGAGACTTTCTGCCATAGCAAGGTAAATTCATATCAGTCGTGAATATTTCATTAGCTGGTTTTGTTTACCTATATTGTTTGTCTAGAAGACTACAACTTAGATTGAGGTAATAGCATTTCTAACTGATCCTTCTTGATCTTTCTTTCTCTGTTCCACTACCGATTCAATAGCTATGAAAAAAAAAAAAAGTGACATACTTCATTTATTTGCACACAGGCAAGGTTCAGGAAGTGCTTGTCGAAGCTTGTACGGAGGATTTGTCAAGTGGGTCATGGGAAAGGTACTTTGAGCCCTATGTTCTTGTGTTGTAGCTTCTCTCAACGTTTTTTCAGTCTGTTCTAATTCCCTTTGTGATGTGTGAAGGAGGACAATGGTAGCGATAGCATTGCTGTTCCGCTTGTAGACGAGAAGCACTGGGATGAGCTTGTTATTATCATTTGCGTGGTATGTACTTTCCATCCAGAATGTGATTGTTGTTCATTTTTTCAGGAAAACTTTGCTATTTATATGTCATTGTTAGATATTGAGAAGGAAGAAAGAACTGTCTCTCTATGTCTGTTTCTCCCGTTCAGATTTGAGATGGTATTTATGTTATCTTGTTTTTTCTCCGGAAATGATACTTGCCTTAGCATTACTTTCGTGCATCTGTGTTTTTCAGAAATAATACAACAACAACAACAACAACAACCCAGTGAAATCCCACAACGTGGGCTCTGGGGAGGGTAGAGTGTACGCAGACCTTACTCCTACCAAGGTAGGACGGCTCTTTCCGAAAGACCCTCGGCTGTTTCAGAAATAATACGTGGAACAGAAACCGAATCTATCCCAGTGGATCTGCGTTCTTTCCGACTTTAAAAAGGAAAAATCTTTATGGGAAATAAGGTTGGGGAAGAACTTGGTTTCTGTTTTATTCCTATAATTAGCTCCTGGTTCAAGTTTTAGATCTTGGGAAACCCCGTCTTCTAGAAATCCGAGCTTCCTTGAGTCATATGCGGAAGTTGGAAGGAAAAAGAGAGTATTCTGCTTTTATTCCCTCCTAACCAATTCTTGGACGTTAACGGCCACCTACTTTAAGCTACTTTCAGTAACTCCTAATTCTTGACCATGAATTAATGAAGTTTAATCAAGTGAATTACACAAGTGTTATTCATTGGAACAGCTGTTGGATGCGTTTTTTGTTTTCAGTTTCACAAAATAAACAGGATTCTGAACTTGCATCATCTTCTAAAATAAGATGTGTACATAACTGATGATGACGTCAGTTTATTTTTTTTAATTTTTTTTTAAATAACCGTGGTGTCCGGGCTAGTTTGTGCACACCTCGACTAATTCCACAGGATACCTGCTACCTTCAGCCAACAAAGGTACCGGCTAACTCTGTCCACCAAGGTTTGGACAAATGGGAAGAGATTCACCTAGTTTTATTTGCCAACATTGAGATTTGAACCTGTGACCTCATGGTTCTCAATCCACCCACTAGGCTGTCCCTTTAGTGCAATGCCATCAGTTTGATCGCGATACTAACTCATCAACTTGCGCCTTCTGATAGTTTTCTCTTTAATATTTTTATTATGTGCTGAACTTCAGGTGAGCTCACGGCAGAAGGAAACAAGTAGCACCTCAGGAATGCGTGAGACTGTTGAAACCAGTGCGCTTATAGAACACAGAGCAAAGGTATTTCCTTTGTACTCTCTACATTTGGATTTTGTAGTTCTGACACATCTTCAATCAATATTCTCGACCTCTCTTCCATTGGTAAACAATGTATCAGACGTTTGACTTCTCATCTTGCATTGTCTATTGCAGGAAGTAGTACCAAAACGCATTATTCAGATGGAAGAAGCTATACAAAATCGCGATTTTCCAACTTTTGCTCAACTGACTTGTTCTGACAGCAATCAATTTCATGCAGTCTGCATGGATACTAGCCCTCCTATATTCTACATGAACGACACATCTCATAGGCAAGTTGTCTTAACTTCAGGCTGTAGCTTTAGTTATGTTGTAACATAGAGAAGTTCTGAACTTGATGATGTCTTATACTGAAAATTGAATAAAGAAGAAAGTCTTGACGGTGTGTAAACTTTTCAGGGTAATTGGCTGTGTCGAGAAATGGAACCGTTCAGAAGGAACTCCACAGGTTTAAAGCGTTATATGCCCTTGTCCAAATATATAATTGCATGAATTGGTCCTTCTTCTCTTTTACTGAAGTAATAAAACAGGTCACCAAGATTTTCAACCTTTTGAAATATCAAAATTACTGCAGGTTAAGTTAGTCACACAAATTTGTTCTTGACCCAGAACAGTAACAGAATAATAATTATCTCTTTTTGGGGAAATTTGTCTATTTATATTCGCGAAATCTTCCCTAAACTTGATGCACCTTTCTGTGTTGAAGATTCTGCAAACTTTCTCTATGTATCTAAACACTGAAATTTTTCCCTCTTAAGCTGGTTTTGACACTATAACAAGCAACTCCCGGACTTATCTCAAACCTTTTCGAACTTTGATTGACAATTCAGTGTCAGGCCTGGTTGCTAGTAATATTTCAGTACAGATATTACTTTCTCCTGCAAGTTTGATGTCGTAGGTGCAATTTAGCATGAATAAAGCATCTTTCATTTTTAATAGACATAAGAATGTTTCCAGGTTGCATACACCTTTGATGCTGGGCCAAATGCTGTTCTGATTGCACGTAACAGAAAGGCTGCCACGCTTATGCTTCAGAGGCTGCTCTTCCACTTCCCTCCAAATTCAGATACCGATCTAAACAGGTATGTCTGTCATTTACAAGATTTGAAGATCTAATATAACTACAAAGGAATTCATTTTGAGAAAATGTTTTTCGAAAAGTGACTTATTTTTTAGAAAATATTTTCCAGGCAAATGTTTTGCGGTGTTTGGTTTGAGGATGGTACTAAAGATGGATAATAATATTAACAAACCAACAATGTTTTGACAAAATATTTAGTATTAAAGATTGATTATAATGTTAAAGTGCTAGTTAAAGTATGGTATAAAGTTAAGAGTTTGATGTAATTGTGAAGGGAAATGATTTCTGCCCAAAAATGAGGGAAGTCATTTTTCCTCTTTTGGTGGAAATATTTTCCCTAGATAGCATTTTCTGGCAACCAAACACCAGAAAATGACTTATTTTATGGAAAATATTTTCCTCCGTACCAACACACCCCGCCATGATATGTATTATGAACCTTGTGCCATCAACATGCAACCATCTTCACGAATCCTCCCCATTCTTTATTCCTTCTCTCCAGCTACGTCATAGGCGATAAGTCAATTCTGAAGGATGCTGGGATTCAGGATCTAAAGGATGTGGAAGCATTGCCTCCTCCACCTGAAATTAAGGACAAGGTTCCGGCTCAGAAATACAAGGGCGAAATAAGCTACTTCATCTGCACAAGACCCGGTAGAGGTCCAGTTTTGTTGACTGATGAAAGCCAGGCTCTCCTCAACCCTGAAACTGGATTGCCCAAGTGAGATAGCAAACAATTATTGTGCTAATGTTTAAGAAATCGGCGCAACTCCATGAGATCCAAGTATTGCAGCCTCTTTGCCTTAAGAAGATGGGGCTGCCATTTTAAATTGTTTTCTTTTAGTTTGGATGAAATTTGAATTCAGAGCTTTTGTTTTTACTTATTAGGTTCCAGTTATTCTCCAATGGAAATAGTTGTGTACTCTTTATCTCTGAGCAATGCAATAAAAGTCTTGAACTTGCTTCTTTTAGATCTCAAAAGATCTTTTAAATTCAACAAGTGTGGAGAAGTCAAATGATTTCTTGCTGGCTGTTTGTGTAGTAGCGTTCCTTACTGGATGTTGTCTGCTTTCCTTTTTGAGTTGTGTCAATATTATATCTACTTTCTTGAAAGTGTATTACTACTATTTACTACTCCTTCCTTCCGATTTATGCAACATTTTTTGAATTTCGAGAGTCAAACGAGTGTCTCTTTGACCGTAATTTTTTTTTAATTTTTTTAATATGCGTTTTATAAATTTTGAGTTGTTAATTATTGTGATTTAAGTACTTATTTGGTTTCCGAATGTATTTAAATTTTATTTAAGAACTTAAAGATTTTATGTCCCGAATTCACAGTCAAAATTAAAATATTTGAATCTAAATCTGAACTGTGCCTAGGGGTGCCAAATGGGCCGTTTGGGCTGAATCCATAAATGGGTTAATGCCCAACTCTGCCCAAAGTGCATTTGGGCCAGGATGGGCTAAATAATGGGCCGTAACTCTACCCAATTCTTTACAATATTCTCATCTTTTAAGCAAATCAAAAATTTATAATTTTTTTTTAAAAAAATAATTATAAATTTATTTTTCAAGCTATACCATATCAAGCTACAGTTAGTTTTTTTGCACAAATAACCAAAACCATCAACAAATATTTACCCATTTTCAAAAGGAAATGTTTTTTTTTTTTTGCAACCTAAAGAAAGGAACTGTTATCATGACAAAAACTAATCACATCAACGTTATCCACGTATGAGTTATCATATCTCCTAAAATTGACTTGAGTGAGAGTACTAGAGTTTGACTTACTGTTCTATATCTAAAGCTCCTTAAAACTGCCTTCACAGATCAAAATTTATTCTCTCGTTCATGCTTTTCTAAATAAACGGTATTTTGAAAAAATCAAATTTAAACACTTTTTGGATATAAAAAAAACTCAAACGTATGCTTTTTACTCAAAATTATAAAGATATTCATTGTAAATATTTCCTCAAAATTTATCTCAGTACATAAATTATATTCAAAATTATTTCGAAAAGTAAATCAAAAGAAAATTATAGTTACTTGACGTAATGAATAGTGATTTTGTCAAATTTCTCTTTTACTCCTTTGTCTTATTTATATATTTTTATGATTGTCTTGTACATAACTAAGAGTGGCAAACGTGTGTCGGTATGGGTGGGTCGAAAAATAGGTTAAACAAAAATGGATAAGCATAGAACCTAAGGAAAAAACAATTAAAAACAAAAAATTTCTAGTAAAACATTTAAAATAAGGAAATTAAAAAAAAACTAAAAATAAATAAAAATAAACATTTTAAAAAGTAAAAATAATTATAAAAATAAATCTAAATAATAATTAAAAAAGAAGTTAATAATGTTTTATGTTTTGTAAGCGGGCAATTCGCAGAATTGCCCTTCTTTTGGGGTGGTCTTTAAATTTTGCCCCTCATATTTGAAATCTTTAAGTTTTGCCCTTCGGCTAAACTCCATGGGTTCCAGGTTCGAACTCCTACACAGTTAAAATTTTTAAAAAAATTCGCAAGACAGAGTTTAAATTCGCTATGCCCCCACCGGCATACACTTGTGAAGGAATTACCAAAGTTATGCTGGACCCGGCATACTTATGCCTTATGGGCAGACTTGGCATAAGTATGCCGGGTCCGGCATAACTTTGGTAATTCCTTCACAAGTTTATGGCGGATTCGGCATAAAAGTTTGCCCATTAAAAGTATGCCTCCAACGGCATAAACTTGTTAAGGAATTACCAAACTTATGTCGGTCCCGGCATACTTATGCCTTATGGGCAGACTTGGCATAAGTATGCCGGGTCCGACATAACTTTGGTAATTCCTTCACAAGTTTATGCCTGGTCCGGCATAAAAGTTTGCCCATTAAAAGTATACCCCCACCGGATGAGGGTACCTAGGAAGAATTTCATTGTCCTCCTTCTAATATTATTACAGAACTAAAAGGCTTCATGGTAAAAACTTTGTGCGTGGCTTCTTCCACTCATCGTCATGCAAATGCTTTCAACAATTATCATAGTGTTAATACTCATGAAAAACTAGGCTTAGATATAATGGAACAAAATCACGACAACTACTCTTTTCTAACACTATCCCATAATATATTAACAAGAGCAATTATAATATATCCAATACAGGAAATGTAGCAAAGAAAGTCTTAGGCCACATTGACACAAAAACCACTTGAATTTTAATAGAGCATTTTGATGTCACTAAAAATCTGTAAAAAGTTGACATGAGATGTCAAAGTTATGCCGGACCCGGCATAAACTTATGAAGGAATAAACAATTACTTATGCCGAGTCTGCCCATAAGGCATGAGCATGCCGGGTCCGACATAACTTTGATAATTCCTTCATAAGTTTATGCCGGGTCCGGCAGACACGCGACCCAAACCTTGCTTTGCAGTTTTCTTTTTTAATTTATGCTTGAGCGGGGGTTCGAACTCAGAACCTCATGATTTCTGCGTGAACGCTCAGTGTTGCAATGCGAAGGGCAAAAATTAAAGACCAGTAATATGAGGGGCATAATTTAAAGACCACAAATATGAGGGGCAAAATTTAAAGACCACCCCAAAAGAAGGGCAGTCCGCGCAAAAAAATGTAGCTTTTACACATATGAATGAAGGATAATTGATGGATCAATTTGGGCTGATGATTAGTGATGGGTCAACTTGGGCTAAGCCCAAATCAGCCCATCTTCAAAATCACTCTAGCCCATACCCATTAAAGCTTGGACGGGTCAAATGGGTTTGGGCTAGTAGTATAATTTATTGAGTTACATAACTTGCAACATTTTTAACCAAACGGAAAAACAAGGCAACATAGCTTGCGATGTGTGGGTTAGTTGTGCGCGTAATGCGTTTGAACTCTGCTGAAAAAAAAAAAAAGTTTGATACTTAAGTGAAGAAGAGTAAAGGGGCAGACGCATTATCTATCAAGTTTCGAACCCTGCACTAGTGACCTTCGGAGATTTCAAGTAAAAGGCACTTGTCTTGTGGGAGCCACAGTTACTACTCCCTTCAAGGGGAAAATTTCGTATCCTGATGTTTTTCCAATAAATCTTTTAATATGTAATTACCACTTGCATTCCGAGTTGCCAACAAATATATAAACAATCTGACAAAGTGCAGAACAGGACATCAAATTCTGGAACAAAGAAATAGAGCTTTGTTCAAAGATAAGCAGAAAAGAGAGTTTATGCTCATAGTCCTAATGTAGCACACTTCAAATTCCAGCCCTTCTTCAATTTAAACATCGAAGTTGGAAATAAAACACCTTAAAAAAGAATCACATTCTCATAATAAGTCCAAGCAACTTTATACTATTTGATTAATATTTGTGCGTTAGAATTATGCCAATATCAAAAGGAACCTCTGATCTCTTTGTTCCCCTTTAAGAATGCACTATATCTGTTCTATCTCTCCTGTCAAAAATGTCTTCCAGATAACCTCGTTCATGGCTGGATCATGCATAAGAAGATGTCCCACATTGGGTATTTCATGGTAGCGTATCCATGGAAGTCTTTCTGCAACATACCGCTGTAATATAACAGGCACAACCCAGTCTTCGTCACCATGCCATAAGTGGATGGAGCCTTCACCATTTGGGAAAAGGTTTTTAAGATCCAACGGATCAAAATCCCATTTCCCGAACCCCACCATCATGTCACGGTGGAGGGACTCGAATACTCCTTGTTTTACCGCATATTCCTACAGAGAAAGAAGCAGCAACTCTTAAGCCAGCAATGCCTCATCACATAAGCAACAAGCTTACGAAAGTAACTCTTAGTTGTGTGTTATTTTTAGTAATCAATTACGTTCTAGCACTTTTGACTTCCTCCCCTGTATTGTTCCCTAATAGCAGCGTACTTTTCACTTCCTCTGAGGAAAGTTCTTTCTCGAGAGCATAACACCCGAGCCAAAATGACACTTACTACTACAGATCATAGGCAAACAAATATAAAAAGTTCGTAACTTGTATGGTCTTTTCACCCCTATAGTGGTTATTCTAATGTTTCACTAAAAACAGAAGAAACATTTAGTAGGCATTTGGCCATAGATTCCAAATATTTTTCTCATTATTTGGAATTTCTGAAGTTGGAGTTGAAGATGGAGTTGTGTTTGGTTATGCTTTTTACAAAGGAGAGAATAGAGCTCTTATTTGGAATTTATGAAGATGGAAAACAAGTTTGGAGCACTTTTTCAATTTGGAATCCAACTCCAAGTTGTATTTGGAAATTTATAACCAAACACTGATTTTGAAATAGAGTGAAAACTCATTCCGGAAAGAAGTGAATAATTCTCATGGCAAAACGGCTCCTTAATATGAGCAGCAATAAAACTCCAAATTTACTATGACCTGGAACAAAATTCCAGGCCATTAAATATTCTCCCAGCAAATTTATTACAAGGATCAAACACATGCAAGATATCATGTTCAGGTGGGAAATCAATTACCTTAAGTTTTTGTATTTCACTTGCATGCTTAGCAGATCTAGTAGCAACTTCTATATCTGGGGGAGACATTTTGAATTTTCCAGCTATAACACTATTGTAAGGGAACCATTTCTGAGTGTTCCACCAGTAGACTAGCCAAGGTGCATAATGTGCAACTCGAAGTGCCCATTGGTCCTGTGGTAGCTGTAGATTGTATCCTTCTGTAGATAAATTAGCAGGAAAGCCAGGCCACCAGTAATTGACAACGGGAGCAACTAGAGCTGCTCCAGCTAACCTATTAGCACCAGAAGAAAATGCAACAAATAATCAAAAGCAGAGAATAAAGGAATACTAGAAGTGTTGCTGTTGTTGCTGAGAATAGCGAGGACTAAAACAAAGTAGCATATATATCGCTCAGAGGGACTTTGATTTTGTCTGTGTAATACCAACATCTAAACTGCTTCAGTTATACCTCTCTTACCTTTCAGGTGAAGGTGTGTATCAAATTGGCAAGCTATAAAGTGAAACAACAATCTGCTACTCCCTCTGTCCCAATTTATGTAACACTTTTGCTTTTTAGTCAGTCCCAAAAAGAACGAGACCTTTCTATATTTAGTAACAATTTAACTTTAAACTTCCCATTTTACCTTACTGAAATGATTGATAACCACACAAATATCCATTGCTTATTTTAGACCACAAGTTTCATAAGTTCTTTTTTTCATTCTTAAACTACGTGCCCAGTCAAACACCTTCACATAAATTGGGACAGAGGTAGTATAATTGTAGAACAGTTGGTTTCATGTTCGAAATACAATATACCTACCGATTAGGGATGTACTTAAGACAACCCCAAACTGAATGACCACCCATGGAAAACCCCATAACATAAAATTTAGGGCCGAGTCCCAATTGATCAGCAAGCTCTTCCATATCCAAAGCTGTAGTCTGTAGGGTCCGTTTTGGATGTGGATCACTTTCCCCATAACCAGGTCTATCAAAAGAGACAACGTACACCCCTAATTCTTGAAGTGTTTCCTGAAAGAAACATCAATAAGCCGTCTTAATCTCAGTTTGGTTGTATTCAAAATGATGCATAAGTACAAGTTTGACAGAGTTGATGAAATACCAAGGGTGCAACAGCTGTCTCATATTTGGTAGAGCCAAAGCTATGAGCATATACGACCTTATATTTGGCCATTTCTTTGGGTACACCATGCTCCTTATACGCCAGATGTCTTCCATCCCTAAGTTTGATTCTAGGTCCGGTAATTATTGGACCACCAGGAGAGCCACAGATACTGGGAGGTGGAGGCAAGAGGGCCGGGAATGCCCATGCTAGACCTGCAACGAATAAGACAACTAAAACTTTCCCGAGCATACCTGAACACAACATAGAAATAATTCTTACAATAGCATTGGAATATGTAGATGACATATCCCTACATAGTTTGAATGACAGAGGGCCAAAACATTCTAGAAAGGTTTTGCTTATAAGGAGATTTCAGCTTCTATATGACAATAAAGAATGCTGGCAAGGTGATGATATGAAGAAATGAATGTGGAATAAACAAAAAGGCGAACAGATTAAATAAGATGTAATAACACAGAAGAAGGCATTCGTTCTGAAATTTTCAACCAAATCAGTTCTTCAACACAATTACCCTCTTCTAGAGTTAAGATTGAAGGTTTAGAATCGCAGAACTTTTTTATGACAATTCTTGCAAGCTAAACTCCCCGAACTTATGAAATCATCCACGCGATTCCTACAACCACGTTCCCCTCAATGTGGCAAGATAAAATTGAAGGAAAACACTGTCTAGTATAACTAATCTTGGATTATTCCTCCCTTATGGAGAGATCCGTAGTTAGCTTCAGCGAGAAATTCCTGTGTCTTCCCTCCATCCTCTCTGTCTAGAGCCTATGCCAATTGGTCTTGGCAGTTGAACAATTTGCACCTACTTTACTATGAGCCAAATGCAGTAGAAATGAAGCTACATTTGGCATGAGCAAGCATAAAACTACACAAATTATAGCTATTTCCTTTCTTCTGCATACCTAGTACTTGTGTCAAAATCCATCAAAACATCAGCTCTTCTTGTTCTCTTTCTTGGGTGAACTGTACTGCTCTTCTTTTCTGGCTGGTTAATTTCTCTCTCAATTTTCCTCTTCATTCCTTTGTTTCTCAATTTTCTCTTGGCTAAGAGTCGGGGGCGGAGCTACAAGCCAAGCTACGCTGAACCCAGTAACTTTGGCTCAGACCCTATATTTGTATTTAAATCCACTTAATATATATAAATAATTTATCAAGAACCTAGGAAGTTGTAGATTCTAGAATCCAGAACCTATAAACTCAAAATCCTAGCTTTGTCTCTGTTAAGAGTCATTTCATTCTCTCGGCCACGCAACAGCTGCTACTTTCCCACTCTAATTCCCCTTCCTTTTCATAGTTCTAATAGTATTAACATTTTAAATGAATTAATCAATCAATAATCAACTACGCCTCAATCCTAAACTAGTTGACCTCAGTTGCATGAATCTTCTGTAACCATTCCTCTCAATTCAATTACAAAAAAGAATTCATCACTTTGACTCTTTTTATGCTAATAGTCAACTTAGTGCGACACCCTCTCCTCTTTTCCTCCTTTTAACAAAAATCTCTTCCTCTTCATAATTCCCTTCTTTCTCATAATTCTAATTGTTGGAAATTTGGATTTGGGCCACCCATGTGGGTGTTGGGTGTGGAATTGGCCAAACAAGTCAATTCTTTTGTTCACATAGTCGTGATGTAAGCGCTTATCTCATGATAGTCGTGATGTAAGCGCTTACCTCATCATAGGAAATTCATTCCTATAAATAGGTAGCTTATGGTTCATTTGTAAGACATCATTAAGATCATTTGCTATACACATCCCAAGAGAGAAAAAATCTAAGAGAAATACTCTTAGTGAAAGGCCTAAGTAAGAGAAGGTCTTTGAGAGAATTTTCTGTGGTAAAATTCTTGAGTGTAATTGGGATTGGGGTTGTGAGGTTGAGTGTTGTAAACACTTGTAATATTTCTTCTTTAATAAGATCTGCAGCAGCAACGTGGACGTAGCTCTCACATTGAGGGTGAACCACTATAAATCTGTGTGTGCTATTTATTCTTCGCTTACATCACGGCGTAAGTAGGTTCTGTCTAAGGAGGTTGGTATTTAAGTGGTCCAGCTGTGACTCTCCAATCTTTCCTGGGAACCTGCTTACAAAGGTCAGATTTGGGATTCAAATCCTAACAACTGGTATCAAAGCAACAAGTTGTGTTGTGATTTAGAAACGATGGGAGGCGAAGATGGTACGACGCACGGCATCGGTAAATTCGATGGTACAGATTTTGCGTTCTGGAGAATGCAAATTGAAGATTATTTATATGGCAGAAAGCTTCATGAACCTCTGAGTCCGAAACCAGAGGAGATGAAGCAAGCAGATTGGGATCTCCTCGACAGACAAGTTCTGGGAGTCATTCGACTGACGTTGTCGAAGAACGTTGCTCACAACGTGGCAAAGGAGAAGACCACCGCAGATATGATGAAGGTATTGTCTGACATGTATGAGAAACCTTCGGCAAATAATAAGGTATTTCTCATGAAGAAACTATTTCATCTAAAGATGATGGAAAATGCTCATGTTGCTGCACACATAAATGAATTCAATACCATTGTAAATCAATTGTCATCGGTAAAAATTGATTTCGATGATGAAGTACAAGCTCTAATTTTGTTGGCATCCCTACCAAATAGTTGGGAGCCAATGAGAGCAGCGGTTAGTAATTCTGTCGGCAGTGACAAACTAAAGTTCAACGATGTTAGGGATCGTATCCTTGCTGAGGAGGTGCGCAGGACAGATTCGGGAGAGGCATCGACGAGTTCTGCTTTTAATGTTGAAAACAGAAGCAGAAATTATGACAAAAACTACAACCGAAATAGGGGCAGATCAAAGTCAAGGAATGGCAGGGGTCAATCCAGACCAGGACGAACACATGAGTGTTGGAACTGTGGAAAACCAGGTCACTTCAAGAAGAACTGCAGGGCGCCAAAGAAGGAGGACAACAAGGGGGCTGGAATCAACGCTGCTACGGAAGACATTGGCGATGCGTTGTTGCTATCGGTTGACAGCCCGATAGACTCTTGGGTGCTTGACTCAGGAGCGTCCTTTCATACCACCCCACATCATGATATAATGACAAACTACGTGGCTGGGAATCTCGGCAAAGTTTATTTAGCCGATGGAGAGCCGCTAGACGTTGTTGGCACGAGAGACATTAATTTGAAGATGTCAAATGGATCCTCGTGGAAGATTACAAAAGTTAGACATGTTCCAAAGCTGATGCGAAACCTGATTTCAGTAGGTCAGCTTGATGATGAGGGATATGATCTCAACTTTGGTAATGGGTCTTGGAAGGTGGCGAAAGGTGCTATGGTAGTTGGCCGAGGAAAGAAGATTGGCACTCTCTACATGACGGATAGCTGTCGTGATATTGTTGCTGTGGTTGACAACACAAAGAAGACAGATTTGTGGCATTGTCGGCTTGGGCATATCAGCCAGAAGGGGATGAAGCTGTTGGTGACAAATGGCTTAATTCCGGAGCTGAAGACGGTGGACCTTCATACGTGTGAGAGCTGCATTCTCGGAAAACAAAAGCGAGTAAGCTTCTCAAGTGCAGCAGAGAGTTGAAGGTCGAAAAGCTGGAATTGGTGCACACAGACGTGTGGGGACCTACCACTGTACCCTCCCTTGGAGGATCACACTACTACGTGACCTTCATTGATGATTCAACCAGGAAGGTATGGGTTTATTTTATGAAAAATAAATCCGATGTGTGTAGTGTATTCAAAAGATGGAAAGCCATGGTCGAGAATGAAACAAACCTCAAGTTGAAGTGTTTGAGGTCCGACAACGGCGGAGAATACACCGATGGTGATTTCAAACGGTACTGTGCCGATAATGGGATCAAGATGATGAAGACTATTCCTGGAACGCCGCAACAAAATGGAATAGCCGAAAGAATGAGCCGAACGTTGAACGAGCGTGCTCGGAGTATGAGAATACACTCTGGACTGCCCAAGACATTCTGGGCAGATGCAGTCAATACCGCGGCCTTCTTAATTAACCGAGGACCGTCAGTTCCCTTGGATTTCAGAATTCCAGAAGAAGTCTGGAGTGGCAAGAAGGTAAATCTTTCATTTCTGAAAGTGTTCGGTTGCTTATCATATGTTCATAATGATGATACGGCTAGAAGCAAGCTTGATCCAAAATCAAAGAAGTGTTACTTTATTGGCTATGGTGACACCGAGCTTGGGTACCGATTTTGGGATGAACAAAATCGGAAGATCATCCGAAGCAGGAATGTTGTCTTCAACGAAGAGGTGCTGTACAAAGACAAGTTGCAAAAAAATTCAGAATGTCAGGACAAGGAATCGGAAATAGTCGATTTGAGGGACTTCCCGACACCTGAGCCGCAGCCAGGTACAGCCGAGGCAGAGGAACAAACAATCCGAGAAGGTGCTGATGAAAGTGCTGATTCTGAAACAAATGAACAGACGCCAATCACAGAACTGCGTAGATCATCCAGGATCAGGAAGCCGCTTCACAGGTACTCTCCATCCCTCAACTACATTCTACTCACTGACAGAGGGGAGCCGGAATGTTATGAAGAAGCAATGCAAGTCGATGAATCGACTAAGTGGGAGCTGGCAATGAAGGATGAGATGGATTCACTATCGGCAAATCATACATGGGAGTTAGCCGAGTTGCCAAAGGATAAGAAGGCATTGCAAAACAAATGGGTTTATCGAATAAAAGAAGAACCCAATGGAAGCAAGCGTTATAAAGCAAGGCTGGTTGCAAAGGGATTTCAACAGAAAGAAGGCATCGACTATACGGAGATCTTCTCTCCCGTAGTCAAGATGGTGACTATCAGAACTGTTCTTGGACTGGTAGCAAAGGAAAATCTACATCTGCAACAGATGGACGTGAAAACTGCATTTCTTCACGGTGATCTAGACGAGGAAATCTACATGCGACAGCCAGAGGGATTCAAAGTCAAAGGAAAGGAGAATCTGGTGTGCAAACTTCAAAAGAGTCTGTACGGACTAAAACAGGCTCCAAGACAGTGGTATTTAAAGTTTGACAGCTTTATGAAGAAAGCTGATTTTTCAAGGTGCGAGGCAGATCACTGCTGTTACTTCAAAAAATTTGAAGACTCGTACATGATACTGCTACTCTATGTCGACGACATGCTAATCGTAGGAGCAAACCTACAGGAGATTGATCGGTTGAAAAAAGGGTTATCGGAAGAGTTTGCAATGAAGGATTTGGGAGCTGCAAAGCAAATCCTTGGGATGAGAATCGACCGAAGCAAGGAGGGCATTAAACTCTCACAAGAAGAATATGTGAGGAAAGTTATCAAAAGGTTTAACATGCATGATGCCAAGCCAGTCAGCACTCCCTTGGCTGGACACTTTCGGTTGTCAAAGGATTAGTCGCCGACTACCGAGGATGAGAAGAAGCAGATGGAAAAGATACCTTATGCATCTGCAATCGGTAGTCTTATGTATGCAATGATATGTACAAGGCCAGACATTGCACATGCAGTGGGAGTTGTCAGCCGATTTATGAGCAATCCGGGAAAGCAACACTGGGAGGCTGTGAAGTGGATATTCAGATATCTGAAAGGCAGCTCGAGTTCATCTCTGTATTTCCGAAAATCAAAAACAAGATTGCAAGGGTATGTTGATGCTGACAACGGTGGTGATATTGATAGCAGAAAGAGCACATCCGGGTATGTTTACACCTTCGGAGGTACTGCAATCTCTTGGGTTTCCAAGTTGCAAAAGATAGTAGCTCTCTCTAGTTGTGAGGCTGAGTACGTTGCTGTGACGGAGGCCACAAAGGAAATGATGTGGCTACAATCGTTTCTGCGGGAATTGGATCAGGACCACGAGGGAAGTGTGCTATATTGTGATAGCCAAAGTGCCATTCATTTGGCAAAGAACCCGGTCTACCATGCTCGAACGAAGCACATACAACTCCGGTACCATTTCATTAGATCAGCTTTGGAAGATGGAGCGCTAGTGCTTGAGAAGATCGCAGGGAGTCAGAATCCAGCAGACATGCTGACAAAGGCAGTGACGATAGACAAACTGAAGCTATGCTCAGCTTCAGTTGGCCTACACGAAGTATGAAACTAGGAAAGAGCTGCTGCATCGATCAAAGTGTGAAGACAAATTAAAATTAGTCTTCAAGTGGGAGATTTGTTGGGTGTGGAATTGGCCAAACAAGTCAATTCTTTTGTTCACATAGTCGTGATGTAAGCGCTTACCTCATGATAGTCGTGATGTAAGCGCTTACCTCATCATAGGAAATTCATTCCTATAAATAGGTAGCTTATGGTTCATTTGTAAGACATCATTAAGATCATTTGCTATACACATCCCAAGAGAGAAAAAATCTAAGAGAAATACTCTTAGTGAAAGGCCTAAGTAAGAGAAGGTCTTTGAGAGAATTTTCTGTGGTAAAATTCTTGAGTGTAATTGGGATTGGGGTTGTGAGGTTGAGTGTTGTAAACACTTGTAATATTTCTTCTTTAATAAGATCTGCAGCAGCAATGTGGACGTAGCTCTCACATTGAGGGTGAACCACTATAAATCTGTGTGTGCTATTTATTCTTCGCTTACATCACGACGTAAGTAGGTTCTGTCTAAGGAGGTTGGTATTTAAGTGGTCCAGCTGTGACCCTCCAATCTTTCCTGGGAACCTGCTTACAAAGGTCGGATTTGAGATTCAAATCCTAACAGTGGGTCAACCCAAATAAGTAATATATGTATATAATATGTTGTATATATATTACTAAATAAAAATGGAAAAAGGGAAAAGACATAACTTTTGGGAAAAATGTATCCCATCAGCCAAATAAATAGGCTTCTGCAGAAGAAACCAAGTAACTTTTTTCTTCTGCTTCCTTCTCCAAAATACAAGTAGAAAAACTCTCTTATTCTTTTGGTGAAGAAGACTCCTGCGTTTTGTTCATGGATCAATCTTCTTCTCTGTAACTCAGGACGTCATAGACCATGAAACTTTACGGTGTAGTTCATGTTTATAGCATGTGATTACGTTGTTGACAAGTGAAACAAATATATGGATCTTGGGAGAACTATGTGTTCTTAGATTGATTTTATTTTCCATCACTAATACTACGTTTTAGTGAATCAACAAAATAATCAACTATACCTCGATCCTAAACTAGCTTACCTCAGTTGCATGAATTTTCTATAAACATTCCTCTCAGTTCAGTTAAAACAAATAATGAATTCATCCCAGCTGACTGTTTTTATGCTGATGGTCAACTTACTGCAACACCCTCCCATTCTAACAAAAATCTCTTCCTCTTTTTTTTTGTTTGTTTCCCACTCGGTGTCCGGTACCCGCATTGGAGCCCAACTATATCCGGATTCGCGCCGTGTAGAGCCTCATTCTGAGGCAAAGAACTCCCTAACAAGAATTTTTTCATACCCAGAGCTCGAACCCAAGACCTCTGGCAGCCTCATCGCTGCACCACATCCTTTCGTGGTAAATCTCTTCATAGTCTTCTTAAATAGTATAGCAATAAAAAAATAAAAAAATAGAATCTTGATTTTACTTTAAGATAAAGAACACATAAATTTCACACACAAAAAGAAAAAAAAATGGAAGCATTAACGAGTTGGGTGTCTTAAAATTGTACAGTAACATACCTTGACTGGAATTGGAATGAAAAAAAAGTGAGTCTTGAAGATGATTCAATGGCTTTGTTGGGTGAATATTGAAAGCTTGAGCTTTAATAACGAGTGAGAAGACAGTTGGATTATTGAACTTAGAACAACTGTATAAAGATTTTGCAAAGGTCAACAATGTTGGGTGAACTCCTTTTTGAATAAATGGTGCTAGGTGACAGCAACCAAAATTTGTAGAAAAAATAATAGTAGTAGTGACCATAATGGTTGTTGGTCCACCAGTTGCTGCACCTACTCTAATACTAGAAGTAATATATAGCATGCCATTTTAATATATCAAAAACAAATGCTTACAAGTCAATTGGCATTAAGCTGCTTTTTGTGCGATATCCTTGCCCCACTTAAAAAGCTAAGTTGTTGGAACTAAAAATCTCTAAGCATGGGTGTGGAATACCCCTATGATCGAAAACTACAAATTAATTGGGTGTTTAATTGGATTTTTAGGTTTATGATATATATTTATATAACTTATTTGAAGTATGAGAATGATTTGCTACAACGTGAGATATCTTATATGAATAAAATATTAGGGGTTTATAAGGAATTAAATTTTTAATTAGTTATAATTCATAACTTTAGTAAATCAAAATAAATATTTTATATGTTGTAATATATATTTATTGGTCTTATCCCAGCACTTGAAATCCATACCTCGATCCTAAAATTTATATGATGAAGAAGCCAACCTCTAGATTCACACCTATATTCGATATTCACACCTGAGTCCGAGCGACATAGCTAGAAAGAGACGGAGAGGATCTTTTTTAAGAAGAAGATTTAAAATAAACTAAAAATATCGGTGTAATTAAAAGTATCTCAATTAAATAAAAATTGAGAAATTCAAAGCGAAATTATTCTAAATATAAAAATATATTATTCTTAAACAGACTAAAAAGGAAAATTTACATATGAAATAAGACAGAAAAATATTTTAATGCGGCAAAAAATACTGTTGGAACTCTATTATTATTTATGGATAAAGTTTAATAACCATGCATGAAATATAGTCACCCAGTCATTCCTTGAGTAGGACTTGAAAGAACGCGTTTGGCCTTTTTTTGGGTTTGTCAACGGTGTTGTTCATTATTTATTTTGGGATCAATTAATTTGAATTCATGGGGTGTAAAATTCAGGGCAATTCGCAGGAATGCTCTTATTTTGGGGTGGTCTTTAATTTTTGTCCATTAAATTGGTGGTCTTTAATTTTTGCCCTGCGTTAGAACCCCTTGGTTTCGGGTTCGAACTCTGCTCAGTCAAAAAATTTTAAAAAAATTCGCAATGCAGAGTTTTGCATGATTCGAGAAGAATTTCAAACTCTATCTGTGCCTTCAAAATTCTGCCTTGCGAATCTAAACCTCTGCCTTGCGAAATTCCTTTTTTTTTTTACTGAGCTGGGTTCGAACCCAGAACCTAGGAGTATTACAAATTTAAGGGGCAAAAATTAAAGACCACCCCAGAACAAGGGCAATCCGCGCAAAAAAAAAAGAAAAGATTCATACGGTTTTTATTCTCCAAAACTTAGAAACGTGACTTCTAATTAAGAGTAGAATTTTTTTAATCTGATCCATCATAAGCACTCTTGGTGGTGACCCTTTTCTTGAGTTTTCTATGAATCTCTTCCCTTTGTATTCCCTTTTTTAAAAATTATATGATTTTTTCTTAATAGATTAAAAAAATCATTAAGAATTATCTCGGTGAACAAGGTTAGTATGGACTTATGTGACGGTTAATAATTTGATTATTCAAGATAATATTGACGAAATGTTTTCTACTAGACAAAGGAGGCAAGAAGGATTATTAGAGACCTCTTACATAAAAATGCACTAGCAAAAGTAAAATTTGGTAATCGCAATAAAGTTTACGTTGAAGAAAGAATACTTTTAACTAAGGAGTCCTAAGTCCTAACTAAAGTAACAAAGATTAGGTTGATTAGACCTGAAATTCATCTATTAAAAAATGTGTGAACAACAATAATGAAATCCTTTTCAATTGTCGATGCAATTTGAAGTTATGACCTACAAAGAACAAGAAATAGGAGTAATTATTTTTCAATTTGAAATGACAAGTTTATTTGGAGTCCGGAGCCTAAAGGGCACATTTATGTGCCAAAAGTACCGAAAGGGGTTGGCTTCTTCACGATAAACCAAAAGTGGTTTATCGTGGAGTGCCTCACGTTATGCAAACAAAATTAACGCTCCCCGTCTGTTTGTTAATCCGTCTATCTATGTCGTTAATATTTTTAAAAAAAGAATTTATAACACATGACGTGGGTTGGTCCCCGTTTTACAAAAATAACTTTTGCAAAACGTGGACCAGTACATGTTTTGCCAAAAAAGGTTTTGCATAACGTGGGCTGGTACACGTTATGCAAAAATAAGTCTTACTTGCACATGCACTACTCTGATGATAGTTTATAGTTTTAGACAATATAAAGTTTGAAATAAGATATGGTTATCAAAAGCTTGGCTATTATACAGAGAAATATAGTTTATAGTTTTAGACAATATAAAGTTTGAAATAACATATGGTGATCAAAAGTTTGGCTATTATAAAGAGAAATATTTCCAAGCAAGGAGAGATACAAGCCACCATTATTGTTTGAAAAGTTATCACTGTAGTTATATTCTCCTAGATATATTTTCCATGTCATCCATCTTATATATAAAACAAAGCTTATTTGGAATATCACTTCAAAGTTGTGATGCTAATATATAACATTGTCATTAAAGTTGGAGGCCAAATGCTTGCATTCATCAATATCACTGAGAAATAACTTTTGCATAACGTGTACTGGTCCATGTTTTGCAAAAGTTATTTTTGTAAAACGTGACCAGCCCATATCATGCGTTATATTTTTTTTAAAAAAATATTAATGACATAGACGGACAAATTAACAAACAGACGGGGGAGCGTTAATTTTGTTTGCATAACGTGGGGCACTCCACAATAAATCTCTTTTGGTTTATTATGGAGAAGCCAACCCCTTTTGGTATTTTTTGGCACATAAATGTGCCCTTTAGGCTTCGGGTTGGGTGATTAGAGAATTAGATAGACAAAATCTTTTTATTTTTTTTAATCACCATGCAACAATAAGATTATGACCCACAGAGAACAACAAAGTAAAATTAAAAATTACAACTACTCCAATATATATATGAAAGGGAGGCATAAAGACAATTACTCCCTCTATTATTTGAATTAGTGTATACAAATTAAGTAAATGTAATATGCGAGAGTTGATTGCAAATCAACTGAGTCTAATTGTATCTTTGTTCTTCTTTTCATCTATGATGTATTCAGAATATAATTTCCTTGAGCAACCAGCTTGAATTTTACAAAGAATACCATAAGAAGTTGGTAGTGATTGCAGGGAAGGTAAAATGCCACATCGATAATCAACGTTTCAATTCACTTAGCTCCCGTTTGGCCATAGATTTTGGGAGCATATTTTAAAGATGTGTTTTCAAATTTTTGTTTGGCCATAAAATTTTGAAATCAAATCTTCAAATCCCAAATTCTTGCTCAAACTTGTTTTTAGGCCAAGATCTATGTTTTGACATTTTCAAAACTTTTAAAAATTACCACAAACTTTTGTATTTTATAAAAAAGCTCCACTGTTAAAGCAGTCTCTTTTATAAAGCGAACTAGCTAAGTTGTGCCCAAACAGTAGAAGAAGAAACCCTAGGAAAAATTGTTCTGCTAACTGTAGAAATTCATTGCGAAGGTAAAAATGGATCTTTGTATTGTAATTTGAATTGTAGTAGATAGTAAATGTGTTATTAGCCGTTGTTATTAACATATCACGTTCTGCATAATTTGGGATTACCAAGTATGTATGTTTTGTATGGTTGGATATTCTTGATAGCTTTTAGAACTTATGGGTATAAGTAATGTTTCATATTTCCCAAAACAAAAGTGAAACATGTTTTGAAAAACCCACCCAAATCAAGTTTTTCAAAATTTGTTTGGGAATCTATGGCCAAATGCTAGCTTAGTTAATGCAGGAGCCAGGAAGTAGTGATTTTGTTCAAACTTACTATATTAATATCCTCTGCTCTATAAAATTTACACTATTGATCAGTTCTCAGACATCCTCATCAAGTCCTACACTAAATTCATTGGATAGCGGGTCAGGTTAGTGGGGCGGGTCATTAAATGGTAAAAACTGGGTAAGTTTCAGGTTAGTGGGGCGAGTCATTAAATGGTAAAAACTAGGTAAGTTTATATTATATAAGGATTAACTTTTTTTTAAAAAAAAAAAAAACCACATTTGAATGACCTTTGTGTTTACAAAGATGAAAGTTGAGTGACTTTCCAGTTACAAAATAAAGTCAAGTGATTTTTGTGTTACAATTATGATAGTTGAGTGACTTTCTGAGAAATCAACTCTAATATACTACTATATATATATATATATATATATATATATATATATATATATATATATATATATATATTTGGACAAGCTACTTGTCAGCAAATGGAAGTGTGAATACTTATCAAAATGAAATTTAAAAAGAAATAATTATTCCATACCCAAGTTCTTTTGCGGATCTCGTTCTCAGGCCAGTAGTCTAGTTGTTCTATTACAAACAGAGGAAACATGCGCTCTTCCTAGGCAGTGTCACCAGCTTTGTTCTCAAAGTGCCATCTTCCCAATTTACGCTGCAAAAGTGATCCAAACCAAAAGAGTGAAACTTGTTAAAACCATTTATAAGTAATCAAAATATAGATTCAAGAAGAATGGCATATTGCATACCCAAGTTCTTTCACGAATCTCTTTCTCGGGCCAAGAGTCTAGTTGTGCTGTTACTAACAAAGGAAACATGTGCCCTTCGATGTCAACAAGACAGTAGACTGTAAGATGAAAAAATCGCGTATTCCTAATCCAAAAGAAGCGATCACAACATCACATTTAATCATCAATTAGTGCAAACAGTCTGGAGAGAAAAGAGCTGCTAAGTAACTTTTTTGCTTAACGATGGAGCACTGAATGTTTTTGCAAGAAATTTGATAGATGATAAGCTATTAACTCTATCACAGACTTTGTTTGTTATTTTTCACCTTTTCCCTAAAAATTAAAGCATAAAAGGAACTGAAAGAAATCAGAGATTTCCCAAATCTTTAGAGAGAGCATCAAAATGAAATACATATTCAAGGGAACAGATATTGTTAGTGATTCAACTACAACCTTAACACAAAAAAGACATCTTTCCACATGAATCATACAAACAACAAAGTCAAATTCTGACACTTGGTACTAAAAAAAAAGCAGAATAATGGCTTGCAAAGTAAATAAATACAGTGGAGTTACCAAGCTATGATGCAAGTCACAAATTGTGAGGCGTTAGTAATATTTCCAAGGCTTCTTTCATCCACTTGTTTTGGCAAAGTTATCTTGCCATTCATCTGTAGTTTATTTTTTGGACAAGCTACTTGTCAGCAAATGGAAGATGTGATTATATTTCAAAATGAAATTTGAAAAAATGAATTATTTTCTCATACCCAAGTTCTTTTACGAGTCCCTTTCTCAGGCCAATAGTCTAGTTGTTTCCTTCATAGGCAGTGTCACCGGTTTTCTTCTCAAAGTACCATGTTCCCAGTTTGCTATGCAAAAGTAATCCAAAACCATAATAAAAATATAGATATTACTTTTTCAAGATCAATATCAATAAAATAGCAGACAACAAGGTAATCAGATATTCCTAATCCAAAACGATCACAACATCTAATCACAAATTAGTGCATTCAGTCTTTGAGCAAAGGGCTCAAAATCTAGCACTCAATAGTTTGCAAGAAATTGAAATGTCACGAGCCATTATCTCTACCACAGCTAGTATGTTGTTATACCTAGCTCTACACACTATGACTTATATGGTACTTCTTCTATTAAAATTCTAACTGAAACAACAAATTCCCTATGCAGGAAATTTAGTACAAATATGAAACTGTGGTTAGAGAGAGCATGATCATTTTACCTTTCGACAAGAAAGTGTTAAACTGAGTCGTCCCACCCGTTGACAAGAAACTTATGAGTTTTCCTCAACATCTTCAAACTCTTACCCCCTTGGTTAACCAATTGTTCATCAAACAGTGGGAACTGCCGCATAAACTCCACAACATATGCTTGAAAAACCCACCAAAATTTTACCCTTAATTGTTCAGGCACAATGCAAATATGATAGTTAATTATTTAGGAAGCAGTTGATAATTAATTATTTAGGAAGCAGCCTAGTCCTTCTTCACATCGAAAATGTGAATAAACTAATCCAGTTCAAATTCTTGATTTGCAAGTAATTTAAGGTAAAAATTGAGTTAAGATCGCATGATTCCAGGATCTGACTTTGCGTATCGAAAAATTTAATCCTGTTCAGTCTTTAACTCACCGTGGTTAACCATAGCTCAACACAAGTCAGAGACATGATGGAGAATCAATTGACAAAACTCATTGTTGAAAACAAGACTTAGTAACTATTAATGGGGTGTAACATCCCGTAAATCCGAGTTAGGTGTCAATGTGAAATAATTGGGGTTTAGATGTCATTTTAACCTTTTGGATCTTTTGGGATGGATAATGGTGTTAAATAATTTTTTCGGGGTTAAATGAGATAAGGAAGTTCCTTAGAAATCCTGAAATTCGTCTAAGTCTAAGACAGTTTCAGTTATGCCCAGTTTTCAGGTATTTTTGTTGGGAATTTGGGAAAACTCAAAACATGAAAGTTGTAGGTATTTGAAATACCTTTCCAACCATATATTATGGAGGTCAAACAAAGGTCGGTACGAAAAGCTATGACCGATTTACTGAAGCTGTATAAAAATGGAAATCCCGATTCTTGTAGGATGAGGTTTTAAAGCCCAAGCCTTTATAATAACCTATAAATACAACCCAAAAACGTCCAAGGAGAGGGTTTTTCCACCAGAGCCATATATCATCTCTCTAAGGTGAGTTTTTACTCAAATCCCTAAGTTAATTACCTTAACAAATCACTAGATTAACACCAAATCATTACATGAAATCGTTAAATTGTGGAAACTTCATTCAAGGTCAAATATGGGATGAAGCTTTGGGATTTCTTCAAAAAGGTAACACCCTCACACTTTTATGGATATATGGAATTATTATTATGTTTTAGACATGGAATAGTTGGTAGAATCATGAAATAGGATTGATTTAGATGCACTTTATTAAAAACAAAACCCTAGTATGTTTGCTGTAGAATTTCCTCCGACCAGCCATATTAAATTGACGTTTTCCGCTAATCTAATCGTTGGATTGAGCCCAAATTTTAACGGAGTGGTCCCAACATATAGGTCTTAAATTTGAACGGTGAAGATCGGATTTCTAGGTCTGTAGCTATGCGTTTCCAGCTATGAACAGTAGCTGCGAATTTGGTGGATATTTATAGTTTATTAGTCATACAAACCTCAATTAGATGTAGAATGATTCTTTGAAGCATGGAGCTTACGTTTGGAATATTTTAACGGGATTTAAGGTATGTCTCTCTTTTATAAACCTTAATATGGATATATGTCTTTTTCTCGAAAGTTCTTTATTGAATAAAAAGGGTGAACTTCTCATACAAAACCCTAATGTATGTCTCTTTAAAAATAAAATCTTTTTTGAATATAAAGGTAATTTGTATGTCTCTTTTAAAGAAAATCCTTTTGACTATGAAGGTGTTTTGTTTGTCTATATTTCAAAATTCGTCTTTTCATATATGTCCAGATTTTCTCAAAAATCTTCCTTGAAGTATGTCTATATTCCAAAAATCATCTTTTCAACTATGTCTACTTGTGAAGTACGCTTACATTGTGAAAGCATGAATTTCATTTGAGAATCCTTCCTTGATTGTTTGTATAAGTTATAACTCTTGTTTGGTGGAATTTATTCTGGAATTAAAGATGATTTCTTTTAGACAAGGTCATGCGTGTATAGGGTCAAGCCCGCATCGAACCTTATACGAACTATACTACTTTGTGAAACTCGCTTTTCCCATTACTGGATGATTGAACTTAATCTTCTAAAGGTTGGACCTTAAACTTGTTTTGTTGTTGAATGAGTTTCTTGAACTTGAAATTGAATAAGAGATTTGAATAAAATTCTAAATCGGTTATGACCTGAAATGCCTCTATTTTGAGATGATGACTTGAGAAGTGAGATTCGGCTCTAAGCCATGATTGATAATTTGGTAATATGACATGATTTGTATTTTGTTTGTGTTTGGGCCTGTATGGGCAAGCTGTGCTAGTCCAGAGGACGATTAGCCATTATGGATCCTAACGTATCGATACGAGTATTGCTGTGTCAGTCCAGAGGACGATTGACCTCCGTTGCTTCCTAGACCGGAGTATCTATGGCTGTGCTAGTCCAGAGGAAGATTAGCCTCTGTTGCTTCCTAGCGCGGAGTATCTATTGCTGTGCTAGTCCAGAGGACGATTAGCCTCCGTATCTTCCTAGACCGGAGTATCTATGGCTGTGCTAGTCCAGAGGACGATTAGCCTCCGTTGCTTCCTAGCCCGGAGTATCTATTGCTGTGCTAGTCCGGAGGACGATTAGCCTCCGCAGTTTCCTAACTCGGAGTATCAATTGATTGATCTACCTG
The DNA here is from genome assembly GCF_019175385.1 of Lycium barbarum. Taxonomy (NCBI): domain Eukaryota; kingdom Viridiplantae; phylum Streptophyta; class Magnoliopsida; order Solanales; family Solanaceae; genus Lycium; species Lycium barbarum. Next base: position 12,060,464 of record NC_083346.1, on the reverse strand, counting down.
TGAGTGGCTTGTTTCATATCTTGTTGCCTGTGAGTGGCTTGTGGTGATTTGAATTCGTCAGTGAAATACTTGGCCTGGTAAATAGTAAGGAGTTAAGTTAATGTGTCTGTCATTGTTGGGTTCTTTTATGAGGGGAAGGAAGAAAGAAAATGAAAAGGGAAAAAGAATAAATTATGAGAGGAAAAACTTTATTTGTTTTGGAAGAAGACTTAGTAGCTAATAGGAGGATAGAGTTACATAAAAAGAGAGAGAATATAATTTCATTTCCAGCTAGAAAATAAAAACAAGTCATGTGGTAGATTAGCTATATTTAAGCTAAATTCCTGGGTTTGCAAGAAAGAGCTTCAAAGTATCTGAAGAGACTGGTCACGCTACTCGTTGCTGCAGATTCTCAAAAACAGAGTTCCCACGAATATTAGAAATGTGACAATTTGTGACGAGCAATTGGCTTCATTGTTCACGGAGTCATGGTGTTCACTATTCTCATATTTGCTCGTCCTTGTCATAATGCCATGTTCTGTTGGTTCATCATTGTTTTCCCTCATTTGTAACAACGCCTCAAGCTCAGGTTCATCACTATTTTCACTCATTTGTAACAAGAAGTCAAGCTCAGGTTCATCTTTATACAACAAACGAAGTCCAAAATCCTTCAGTTCTCCAAAAAATAACATAATGCGCCCATAGTCATTTGGTGTTTTTCCATTTGCCTTAGACATACCCCATTTGCCAGCAAAAGATACCAAGAAAAAATGAATCTTAGGTTCTACACATTCTGAATGGTTGGATAAGGTTAGTTTCTGGGTCATTGATGACACTCCATCATCACATAAGGGAAATAATTGAGCTGTGGTTTCAATTAATCTGCCGGAGTAACATACAGCAAATCCCAAGAAGTTATCAGGTACATACCAATTTTTAGGCAAATTTACTGATACACTTCTACCAGTTCCCCGATGGTGGAACCAACTTGGGATATTGTTCCTAGTGGTAAACACTCTTGGTGACAAGGAATCTGAAGCAGAGATATCATGTTGCAATGATGAGATATTCTGAAACAACGAATTACAGATCCAATCATTGCTCCAATGTGCATATATTGTATCTAATTGTTGTGGAAATTCCGGTAACTCTTTAAGCCTCTTGCAATCTGATAAGTCCAAGGATTGAAGAGCACTAAGTTGGGCTATGCTTTGAGGCAATTGCTCAAAATTATTTCCCCCGAGATTCAACTCTTCCAAAGAGGATAAGGATCCAATGTCTTCCGGAAGTCCTCCATCTATTAAATTGCAGTAACTGAGATCCAGATCTTTTAATGAGTGTAATTCGTCATTCACTTGAGGGAAAACAAAGCACACTCCATCTTTGGGGCCTACTTTTGATTTTCGTTTATCAAAAATCAAGAATTTAAGCTTGTTCAAGCGCACGAGGGAAGGCGGAGGTTGCCCGATTAGAGTATTGCTGGCATCAAGCTTCTCCAAGTTTTCTAGATCCCCTATCTCTTCCGGCAAGATTTCAAGATTTGAGCAATCCCACAAATATAGCCCCACCAAGCTTTTCCACATACCAATGCTACTCGGAAGTGTTACAAGGTTTTCTAAACCGCCCAAATCTAGGCACCTTGTCCCACTATCTAACTGCAAATTCACGCTTCCAAGGATTTCTGGAAATTTTTCTAAACTAGAGCACCTCTTCAGATCCAGAAATACTAGGGAATCGATGCACAAAGCTGGAAACCTCTTAAGCCGTTTACAATTACATAAATTTAATCTCCACAGCTTTTTGAGAAATCTGAGGGAATGATGAACCTCTTCAAGATTCATACAGTTTGACAGATCCAAAGTCTCTAAATTTGGCATCCCCATGAAACCTGGCGACTCTTTAAGCCTCTCGCAATATGATACGTCCAAGAATCGAAGAGCACCAAATTGGGCTATGCTTCGAGGCAAATACTCAAAATTATTTCCCCAGAGATTCAACTCTTCCAAAGAGGATAAGCATCCAATGTCTTCTGGAAGTCCTTCATCTATTAGATTGCAGTATCTGAGATTCAAAGTTTCCAATGAGCGTAACCCTTCATTCACTTGAGGGAACGCAAAGCCCCCTATCTCTTCTCCAATTATTTCTTCATCTGTCTCATCTCCAAATATTGCTTTTTCAAAGCTCAAGAATTTAAGCTTGTTCAAGCGGACGATGGAAGAAGGAGGTCGTGAAATTAGAGTATTCTCGGCATCAAGCTTCTCCAAGTTTTCTAAATCCCCTATCTCTTCTGGAAAGCTTTCAAGTTCTGAGCTATTCGACACATTTAGCTCCACCAAGCTTATCAACATGCCAATGCTGCTTGGAAGAGCTACAAGGTTTTTCATACCGCTCAAATCTAGCTCGGTAATATGAGTTAGGTACTGAATAAATGATGGTAGTTCCCTTATCCCAGAGTATCCCATGTAAATCTCTAACTCCGACTTACTTCTTCCCCTGATCTCTGGAAATATTTCTAAACTAAAGCAACGATATAGATCTAGATATTCAAGAGATTCCACGTTAACACATGGAAACCTCTTAAGCCTTAAACAACAACCCAAATCTAACTCAATGAGTTTATCGCAATACCCCAGGGAATCGTCAACCTCTTCAAGACTCCTACATCCCTGTAGATTCAAATACTCTAAATTTGGCATCTCCCTGAAATCTGGTGTTTCCATCAGGTTTTCAGATCCGCAGAGATCTAGCGTTCGCAGACGCGGAAAATACATCTGTTCAGAACATAAAAAGAATGAGATAGGAAAATAAGAAATGCCAGGTAAAAGAATTATCATAAAATTAGGCCTATCTATGAATCAATTGTATTTAGGTTACTCCTCAGACGAAAAATGAGTAATGACATCTGGATTATGACAGTCAACACAATATTTGGGAGAAAAGGCCCAAAAAGAAACAAATCACTGATTACCTTTTCTGTTCCATATTTTTCTTTATAGCATTATCTTAAAAAAGTGTCAAGTGACCTTTTCAACGCACCATTTGGTTTAATCTCAAGTTTGATTATCCTTTTTTTATAATAATATACAAATATAACTTTTCTTAATATAATTCAAAACACTTTCTCATCTCAAATTCAAATAAGTGCAAAATGACCTTATTAACGCACCACTTGGCTTAATCTCAAGCTTGATTATCCTCCTTTTAATATATATAGATATAACATTTCCCCTTATAATTTGAAGCACATTCTCATCTCAAATTCAAATAAGTTTCATTCTTTTATATTTTACAATGATTACTTTTTAATTTTGTCCTCTTTTTGTCCCTTGCTTATTGCACACTAGTAAATAAGTTCGCGCTTCGCGCAATTATAAAACTCTTATTGAATTCATGAGATACCTTTTTTAATATCTGAACATTCAGAATATTTAAATCTTTTTTAGTCTTCAAATTCAAATGGATTAGATTATTGTCACTTATTTGGTCTTTTCTTTAACTTTTTTTTTAACAATTATCATTTAAACATAGTTTTACTGTGTTCGTTTTATTTTACGGGTTTTATTATCTTTATGTTCATATGTTTATAAATTTTAAATCTAGTTTCCTTTGTTCATCTAACATATATTAAGTATCTATCTACCTTTCAAGAGTTACATTTTAATTAAAAAAATAATCTTTACTCATCGATAAATTTTATCTTTTCTCCTCTTTCCAATGTCGATCCAAGAAATATAACATCTCTGAATAGAATTTCATTTGGTGTGCTCCACACAACCAAAAAATCATAAGTGATTTATAAAAGGACCAGACAAGTAATAGTAATAAATTTAGATAAAATCTCTTTTCCTATGAGAAAGAAACACCTTTAATAAATTAAGGAAGAAACAACACAAATGAAATCTCGTCGATTAATTTTTGCCTTATCTCCTTTGTTTCACTTCTTTTTTTCTTCGTTTAAACATAATTTTATCGTTTTATTTTACGGGTTTCGTTATCTTTATGTTCATATGCTTATAAATTTTAAATATAATTTTCTTTTGTTCTTCTAATATATATTAAGTAACTATCTAACTTCTCTACTCTATCTTTTAAGAGTTACATTTTAATTTTTTTTTTTAAAATAATCTTTACTCATCAATTAATTTTATCTTTTCTCCTCTTTCCAACGTTGATCCGAGAAGCATAGAATCTCATAACAGAATTTCATTTAGGGTGCTCCACGCAATCCAAAAAATCATAAGTAAATTTATAAAAAGACCAAATAAGTAATAATAAATTTAGATAAACTCTATTTTCTATGAGAAAGAGAATAAATTTAACAAATTAAGAAAATAACACAAACGAAATCTCGTCAATTAATTTTTGCCTATCTTTTTACCCTTTTCCCACTTTTCTTTTCTCTTCTTCCTTGCTTTCTTGCTTCCTCACCCATTCAGTATTTATTTGTCTTTTTCTTCTTTCACCTAAACATCACATTATTTATAACCAACAACTCCACTCTAAAGTTATTGTTTTCCATCCTCAAAGTTATCGAAACTATACAAAAATTTCATAAATTAAAATCTAAACAATTTGCCCATTTCATTTAAAATGTTTTCCGATGAATTCAACACACAACTCGTCAAAAAAGGAGAGAGAATTCAAATTAGAGCGGAATTTTCAAGCTTCTCTTTTGACAATTGAGAATTTTTCAATGACTAATTTCCTTTTATTGAAAAGATGTGAAATTATTTAGTTAAACTAATTGTACAATAACATCTTCACTTATTATTGCTGATATATTTTTCAACTTTATCAGTTAATACATAAGAAACAAAAGCATGGTTACACTATCTATAAAAATACTGAATAGTGGAATGAGAAGTAAAAATTGTTTAAAAAAGAATTAGAAAATAATTGGTATCGAAAAAAATTATTACGTGGAAAAACCTACTTTCATTTCAAGAAAGTTCATACGCATTGGAGATCAAAAAAGAAATAAGGAGAATAACACACATATAAATCATAATAATACGCCAAAAACAATATTATCATAAAATCACCATAAAAAAAGAAGACTACTGCATCCACATATAAATCCATTACTCACATATTTCCAATCTGCTCAAAGTCATATCCATGTAGAAAGTATAACAATATAATGTTCAAGAAATTAAAAAAATATATATATGGAAAATGCGAGTCCAAAAGAACTCACCTGGGTTATGAAATCGGTTGGGTTACAAAAGTAGTCATTAAGTTTGTTTTACTTATCAATATTGCATTAGTTAATTAGTCATAAGGATTTTTTTGAAGAGTAATAATGATATGTAATCAAAGCGTAAACAAATAAAAACTGAAACTTTAAACTACCCGTTTATGGGTTATTTAATTTTTTGATCGTGGGTTGATTCAATCAAAATGTTATTAGGCTGATTCAGACGTGGGCTTGAATACTACAATGAAATTAATGAGAAAACTATGTATATATACATGTTAAGGAGAAATATTTACGAAACGTAATGATAATTTTTCTTACTTACAAAATATAACGATATTTTACGAAACACGACGGATTTTCATATATTTTTCTTTTTTAATTTTATTTTAAAAAAATTTAAATTTTTTTAAACTTAAATAAAAAAACAATTTTATATTTTTTAAAATATTTTTTTTTTGCTCAAAGGCTTAAAAAATTACCTCAAATTTTTGTGTATGAAATGTGTATGTGTAAGCCAAATTTTTAATATAGTTTTTCATATGCAAAATGTGAATGAAATTTCAAGTCTTGAGTGAGATATACACATTATACCATTCTCGTACATAAAATTTTGAGCGTAATGTTTAAGTCTTGATCGAGATATACATATTTCATATGTTTTTCATACACAAATTGAGCGAATTTTTTAAGCCTCGAGCAAGATATACACATTTCATACACAAAAAATTAAGATTAAGTCTTGAATGTTGTATCAAATTTGTATACAATGTTGTTGTAGTTGTACTAATTTTAGAGAAATCTAACATGAACTTTATACACAAAAATGTGAGCGAAATTCTAAGCCTTGTGCGAGATACAAATTTCATATCGTTTTCATACATACAATTTTGAGGTGATTTTTAAGTCTTGAACGAGATATACACATTTCATATAGTTTTCATACCGTTTTTATACACTAAATTTTGAGCGAACTTTTTAAGCCTTGAGCGAGATATACACATTTCATACATAAATTTTTGAGCGAAAAAAATAAAAACAATAAAAATATATATATATTTTTTAAAGTATGTTTGTTATAGGGTTTGTAATGTTATGTTTTGTAAATAAAAAGCTATCGTCACCTTTCGTAAATATTTCTCCTTAATATTTCTATATACGTAATTGACCCTTTATTAATTTATAGGTTAGTAGTAGAAATTAACCAAAAATGCAATAAAAATGAGAAAAATGCCAAAAAAAAAGGAGAAAAAAGATAAATGCAAATGTTGGTCATAGAGAGGTGCCACATCACCTTGTCTATACCTAGCTTTATATTATATATAGATATAGATATAGATTGATATCTGACCATTTATTAGCTTGGCACTCGACTTGATGTCTTTGATAATTATTCCTCTTTTTAATAAACTATAGAAAAATAAAAAAAATTCTTACTTGAAATTTAATGTATTTTTGCACTTTTCTTCTATTGCTAGGAAACCTTTAGTAGTTTAAATTTATCAATAACTCTTTTAATTACTAAATTATTTACTTCTAGCTTTGTAATGGAACTTAGTTTAAAGTATACAGACCCTCACATCTCCTCTTTATTATTTTTTCTATTAAGTATAATTTTAGCCAAGCCAAAATAGAAAGTATATCAAATAAAACAGGCTGAAAGCAATAATATGCTCATTACTAAAGGGAAAAAAAATAGTTATAGAGAAAAATTAAAATAAAATAGAATTTAACTATTGTACCTTTGTTTCCTTCCATAACTGACGCAGTTCACTACGACGGAGTTCCAGATGAACAAGCTTTTTGGGTTCAAATTTAGTTGGCAATGACTCCCAAGGATAACGACACCAGTAAAACCAACGCAAGTTGTTGGACAAGTACTCAATGGAGCCATCACGATAAGAGTCTGAGGACCACATGCTGAACCCCATATATGGACTCTTTGCTAAAGCATAAGTGTACTTGATAATCAAGCCAGATTGCTTCCACTACCTTCGTCCCCTGGTAAAAAAGATCATTAGTTTACGAAGTATAACTCCAAATGTCATATAAAATTCGCTTACCAATATGATTACTTTCTCACTCCTCGCAGTTGCCAAACTTCGCCATGTTTTGTACTATTTTTTTATTGCACTTGAAGTTCTTGAAAAACTAGTACCACTAGAAAAAATTAAGGTACAATATCATTTGGGTCTTTTTTAAGAAATATGTTTCTTAGGAGAAATACTTTGTGCAATTAATTATGACGACCAATACGAAATCCTACTCAATCAGATATTTCCCACTCAGTAATCTAAAAACACGCACTCTGGAGAGTACAAACCCCAATATTACACAATAAAGTCTTCTATACACTTTCATGTGTCCAAACAGTCATGCTAGCCCTCAACATTGAGAAGCCATGGCAGCATCTGAAGAACACCAATGTATATTACTAATTTTGGAGGGAGTTAAAGAGAAAAAGATAAAGAGAGAAATTTAAGTGGGTCTGATTCTCTGTAGGCTGTGTTTACAATCAGTATTTGAGAGAAAAAATGTGAGCCATTAATTTTTTTTTATGTGACACGTGTCACAAATCAAAACGAGAACTGAAGGGAGCGTGTACTGGAGAGGAGCTAGTTCCAAACAGCAATACCCAGAATGTCTTTTACTTTCACCGGCCATGTGCTACTGTTCAAGAAAACAGCTAGAACTAACTATAGGACACTCTGAGAAGATTATTAAAAGGAAAGAAAGAAAAGGGCATTGACTGAATCCAACAATTTAATTTGCTATCCGATTTTGCTTGCATGAAAATATGAGAAACAAATAGATTGGAATTAAAACTATATGTCTTTGGAATATGAAAAATAGAAATTGAATATCATTGCATTGTTTAGCCTACGTGCTTACCGTATTGTCAACAATCACTTCTTTGATATCTTTAGCGTCCCATAGTCTGCTACGTTCTCCCGGATCCTTTGGCATATTCACTATATATTTACCCATATCTTGTATTAAGTCATGCATTTCAATCGCATCAAATTCAGTTAAGAACACAAGAGATTTGTCAATTAGGACATCCAATCCATATTCAGCTCCAAAATCACAGCTCTCAAGGATTTGAATGACTTTTTCTTTTTTATCTCCTCGGAAGAAACATGCCATATCTAAAAATATCTTTTGCTCTTCAGGCTCCAGCCCATCATAACTTATTTTGAGTTTTTCAACAATTTCTGAACCAGAGTTTTTCTTTATTTGTTCTACAGTTCTTCCCCACCGAGTTAGGTCTTTCTTATGCAACGAAGAACCCCACACCTTGAGGGCTAAAGGAAGGCCTTTAGCATGATTTACTACCTCCAAGGAGAGCTTCTTAAAACACTCACTTGGAACTTCTTTTCTGAAAGCATACCGATAAAACAATTGTGTAGCTTCATGATCAGGCAATAGCTTCACTTCATATATTGCATCAGCATTCTCTAGCAGATCTCTATTTCTAGTTGTTACAACAACTCTGCTGCCATTACCAAACCAACTAACATCATCTGCTAAATACTCCAAATGATCTCTTTCATCTATGTCATCAAGCACAATTAGCACCTTCTTAGAACAAAGTCTGCTTGAAATCATGCACTTCCCATCGTACTTATTATTGACGTAATCAACTTTTCTTCTTAACAATTCAGAGAGAAGAGTATTTTGTAAAGAATGTAGTTGATTCTTTTTTTCATTTTCTTTAATATCCGCAAGAAATGAAGCAGCTTCAAATTGATAAGAAAGAGTATCAAAAATGGCTCTTGCTATTGTCGTTTTACCGGCTCCGCCCATTCCCCAGATCCCCACAATCCGAACATCATCGGTTTCTATCGCTAGTAGGGAATTTACTTCCTCCAAATGAGTATCTATTCCCACAACATTTTGCAAATAAGATAAAGAAGTCTTGCATAATTTGGACGAAATTCGATCAACAAGATCCCGAATACATTCTGATTCGATCCTACAAAAAATAAGAAGATTGTTGATATATACATGTAAGGAAGTCAATAACAAGAAGTACTTCACACTGTAGAGTCCATAGTTATGATAAAAAGGTCTAAGCACATAAATCAAACTCCCGAAGAACCATTTAAAATTTTAGTGTAATAACTATCCCTTCTTACTGATAGAAATATATAGTCAACATCATTACTTTTTTAGAAAATATGAAAAAAATATTTAAGATTCTGTCTTCATAATTATTTCCTCCATTTCAATTTATGTGTTTTTAACTCACTTGTCACGGATATCACAGCCTTTAAGATTGGCCACCTCACTTAAAGCTGTCCTCCATCCATGCACCTTTTGCATTCCCTCAACATCATCCTTATAGTTCGATTCGTGTTTGGCAAAGGCTTCTGCAAAGCTCTCTCTTTGGCTTCGAACATGTGATGGATCCACATTATAGAAGACTGGTATGACAGTTTGTTCATTTTTGTCCTTGCATTCCAGGATCTTCCCTACTTCATTCAAGCACCACCTCGATGTAGCATAATTCTTTGAGAAAATAATTACGACAACTTGAGAATCTTTAATAGCTTTCACGAGTTCTTCTGGGATCGAATCACCATGCTCTAGACTTTTATCATCTAGAAAGGTAAATATTCCCCTGTCCCTCAAAACTTCAAACAAGTGACTTGTAAAATTTCTGCGAGTATCTTCGCCTCTAAAACTTAGAAAGACATCGTATTTCCGTTGAGTCAACTACAACGATCTAGTAGAAGAAGAGGATGCAATGGATTCAGTTAATTTGTTGAAAAGGAAAAAGAAATGTGTGGATAGATTATGGTTGTGGTAAGAGATCAATTGATGCTATATATTTCCGACAAATTTATATATAGGAGAAAAGAAATGAACAGGTACCACTTCAAATATGAAAGGTGGGCTATACTCTAGTCAATTGAACTATAGCACGTGGTAGAATTTGTGTGAAGCTTTTGAAAGTTATAATTATTTGTTATTGTTTTTTCTTTGAACTTTAATTGAAGGAAGTGGGAAATTCCTTAAAAGACCAACCCCTGCACCAAAACTCCAGTCATATATATGTACACAATGGACAGCTAAAAGTACAAGCCGATAAAGCTGCAAAGAAAAGAATATACTTAAGAGAACATCCCAAATGAGAAGAAATGAAAATTTGCGACAAGTTTCACCAGTTGAATGAAATTATTGCTCCACAAGTCCAAACACCAACGTCTCTTTCTCTTCTCTGCCAACATATTGTTGTCCTACTGACCAATTGATTGAATTGTCTTTAATTTTCCACATGAAAGGCAACATAGTTGGGATGGTAAGGTCACTGAGGAATTTGTTCAGGCACGTACCAATGCGATTGGTAAAGTAGAATCATATGACCGTGTCAACAACTTCAACAAGATCCAATAAATCCAAGAAGAAATGATGAATGATCATTGTTGTTGGATAGATTTGAACAATAAGACAAGAGGAAAATATTCAGGTTACTTTAAACAAGCAATTTATCTTTTTTAGTTCATACATATATAAAGAGAAGTTTGAGGTTCATAACTCAGCTTTCTTCACTTTTATATTTTTGTATTACTTAAGCATCCTCATTAGTAAAATAAACTCTGTGATGATCATAGAATATAATACCTAGTTTTCTCTAGCTTTTATTTTTCTTCATACTTGTGAATTAGTAGAGGTTTATTACCTCACTAGGATTAGTAAGGTAAGGCCTAGCCCCCCTTGCTTGTACTTATTCATGCTGAGGATTTTCATTTTATTATTAATAAAAAGACGCTAGACACTCTGTTTAGTGGTATAAATTCACAAATAACAATAATAATAATAATAATTTTCCATAAATTTTGAAAAAGTCTTCATCTTTAGCAAAAAAGTTTCTCAGTCTTCAATGGACTGAATTAATGAAAATAAACTAAATAAAACAGATCATATTAATGGGTAAAAGTAAGGTAATATCCGAGTAACATCTTTGTCAAGGACGACGGGTTAGCTGCATCCATTCATTGTAATTGAAGATAACGATCTATCAATAGTAGTCATACTATGGACCTATTTTTCTTTGTGCAACTGGAGAGTGGGTCCATAACCATAAATGAGAAGAATTAAATAATTACAATTACTAAAAGGGCCGAGATCGAATAGTCTAGATTTCGAAAAGCATATTTGTTACTCCCAACTCTTTATGTAAAATTACCTTGTAATTCTCTTCCGAAAGAATCTTGTAGTGCTGCAAGCCTTCAATTTGCAATGTTTCTATGAAGGTGGGGTCTACTCCAATTGAATTATTGCTACTGGACTAGTCAACTGGTAAGCATCAAATTTGGTATACTTTTATTTGACAATTATTCATTCATAATAGAGAAGTAGAAATTTTTTGTGAAGCTTCTTAATGCTCTTTGAACCATAACTCCACAGTAATATGAACACAATGGACACCTAAAAAAATCTAGCGGATGAAGATGCAAAGAAAAAGTATACCTAGGGAAATATTCCATCTGTTGTCCTATACCAGCATAGGGGTCCGACTAAATCCAGATTCGCAACCACTACTAGAAACAAAGGTTTTTCCCACCGTCATTTGCTATGAAACATGTTTTTCCCACCTCATTCCCACCGAACCAACTCAATGGGAAAACGCCCGAAATAGGTTCCCGTTGAAACGCTGGGAAACTTCCTAATTTTCTTTGTGAAAACACTAATATTTAGGTTTTTCCCACCGACATTCAGTGGGAAATACCGGCAGAAAATTTTTCAGTTGGAAAATAGTAATCGGAAAGTTCCAAAACAGGTAAAATGAACTTTACTCAACTAATTGTGAGCATGGTTGTTTGAAACTTTAAATTATGTTAATGGGTAAATCCTTAAAGTAAGGTAATATTCGAGCAATTTCTTTGTCACTTTCAAAGCATGACGACTTTACTTCATTCATTCATTTAGATTGAAGATAATAACTTATGAAGTCGTAGTTTGAATGTCTAAATAAGAATTGCTGGAAAATTTAAGGACTTGTCTATGTATTCCACCAATTCTAATCAGTACTTATTGGATCCCGGAAGGATGTTGCTGAATGGAACAAAACACTTCATTCTCACCAAAAGTTTCAGGTTCAAATTTATATAAAAAAAAAAAATTCTTCATATTTCTAAGCTAAGATTGAACAAAAGGATTTGCAAATTAAAGTGCTAATGCTACAACCAGTCTCTGAAAATAGCAACAACAACATACCAAGTGTATTCCCACAAGTGGGGTCTGGGGAGGGTAGAGTGTACGTAGACTTTACCTTTACCTTGGGAGGTAGAGAGGCTAACCAGTCTCTGAGAACGAAGAACATTTTAATAAGGAGTGTTTTCCCTTTGAACAGATCCTATGCAATGCAATTTCGAGTTAATCGAACACAGTCAATATGGAGAATGAATGATTAAACAAAGAAAAGAACCACTACTAATTGAGGTTCTATGATTTTTATTTTCTTTCCAAATCTATACTTGTTGTCTCAATTAGTGTACTTTTAATTAAGGACGTCTGAAGAACAATGAAGAGTAGCTTAGATTTATTTTACATGTAACTTAAAAAATAACATTTCAATAGAAGTATCTAAATGAAATTTTAAGGAATTGTCGATGTATTATATTCCACCTTCGTAACAATATTCACAACTTCCACTCCTGCCAAGCCTTCTTCCGTCCACCCGTTTTGAAAAGTATTTCACACCACACCTATACACTTTGTCCTAATCAGATTTTTGCAAGACCCTCTCTTCACGAAGTGACCACCCAAGTGGACTATTCTTGTTGCCAGATGAAATATCTATCCTTTTTCTTTTTCTTTTTTATGATAGTATTTTCGCTATCTCGACTTTATTAGGTATTATTACCTCCCATTAGCACAAATACTGAATAACTCTGCTCACCTAGGATTTGGCAAAAGGAAATAAATCACCTACTGGTTTTGCCTTTGGGATATTTTAAGCCTTAATTGACCATTAGACTTTACATTCGATCAAAATATTTCTCAGTGAAAAACATACTAAATTAATAAAAATAATCTAAATAAAATGGATAAGAAATGAAACTTTGCTCAACAAATTGTGAGCCTTGTTTATTTGAAAGCCTAAAAGTAAAGTAATATCTAAGCAATCTCTTTATTACTGACAACGCATGACTGGTTGAAGATAACGACTTCTCAAAAGCAATAGTATAGTCTTATTTTTCTTTTTGAAGATGGAGAGAGTGAAAACAAAAAAAGTGAGATCATACCTTGTAATTCTCTTCTACGAATGGTGCTACGACTTGCTCTGTTTGTCATAACCAGATCCACCCCACTTGCAAGTCACATGTGACAAGGGATTGTCGAAAAAGATTTAAAATAAACTAAAAATATCGGTGTAATTAAAAGTATCTCAATTAAATAAAAATTGAGAAATTCAAAGCGAAATTATTCTAAATATAAAAATATATTATTCTTAAACAGACTAAAAAGGAAAATTTACATATGAAATAAGACAGAAAAAATATTTTAATGTGGCAAAAAGTACTTTTGTAACTCTATTATTGTATATGGATAGAGTTTAATAACCATGCATGAAATATAGTCACCCAGTCATTCCTTGAGTAGGACTTGAAAGAACGCGTTTGGCGTTTTTCTGGGTTTGTCAACCGGCGTTGTTCATTATTTATTTTGGGATCAATTAATTTGAATTCATGGGGTGTAACATTCAGGGCAATTCGCAGGAATGCTCTTATTTTGAGGTGGTCTTTAATTTTTGTCCATTAAATTGGTGGTCTTTAATTTTTGCCCTGCGTTAGAACCCCTTGGTTTCGGGTTCGAACTCTGCTCAGTCAAAAATTTTAAAAAAAATTCGCAATGCAGAGTTTTGCATGATTCGAGCATAATTTCAAACTCTACCTTTGCCTTCAAAATTCTGCCTTGCGAAATTCCTTTTTTTTTTTACTGAGCTGGGTTCGAACCCAGAACATAGGAGTATTACAAATTTAAGGGGCGAAAATTAAAGACCACCCCAGAAGAAGGGCAATCCGCGCAAAAAAAAATTAAGATTCATACGGTTTTTATTCTCCAAAACTTAGAAACGCGACTCCTAATTAAGAGTAGAATTTTTTTCATCTGATCCATCATAAGCACTCTTGGTGGTGACCCTTTTCTTGAGTTTTTTATGAATCTCTTCCCTTTGTATTCCCTTTTTTAAAAATTATATGATTTTTTCTTAATAGATTAAAAAAATCATTAAGAATTATCTCGGTGAACAAGGTTAGTATGGACTTATGTGACGGTTAATAATTTGATTATTCAAGATAGTATTGACGAAATGTTTTCTACTAGACAAAGGAGGCAAGAAGGATTATAAGAGACCTCTTACATAAAAATGCACTAGCAAAAGTAAAATTTGGTAATCGCAATAAAGTTTACGTTGAAGAAAGAATACTTTTAACTAAGGAGTCCTAAGTCCTAACTAAAGTAACAAAGATTAGGTTGATTAGACCTGAAATTCATCTATTAAAAAAAGTGTGAACAACAATAATGAAATCCTTTTCAATTGTCGATGCAATTTGAAGTTATGACCTACAAAGAACAAGAAATAGGAGTATTTATTTTTCAATTTGAAATGACAAGTTTATTTGGAGTCCGGAGCCTAAAGGGCACATTTATGTGCCAAAAGTACCAAAAGGGGTTGGCTTCTTCACGATAAACTAAAGGAGTGCCTCACGTTATGCAAACAAAATTAACGCTCCCCGTCTGTTTGTTAATCCGTCTGTCTATGTCGTTAATATTTAAAAAAAAAAAGAATTTATAACACATGATGTGGGTTGGTCTCCGTTTTACAAAAATAACTTTTGCAAAATGTGGACCAGTACATGTTTTGCCAAAAAAAGTTTTGCATAACGTGGGCTAGTACATGTTATGCAAAAATAAGTCATACTTGCACATGCACTACTCTGATGATAGTTTATAGTTTTAGACAATATAAAGTTTGAAATAAGATATGGTGATCAAAAGTTTGGCTATTATAGATTATAGATTTAGACAATATAAAGTTTGAAATAACATATGGTGATCAAAAGTTTGGCTATTATAAAGAGAAATATTTCCAAGCAAGGAGAGATACAAGCCACCATTATTGTTTGAAAAGTTATCACTGTAGTTATATTCTCCTAGATATATTTTCCATGTCATCCATCTTATATATAAACCAAAGCTGATTTGGAATATCACTTCAAAGTTGTGATGCTAATATATAACATTGTCATTAAAGTTGGAGGCCAAATGCTTGCATTCATCAATATCACTGAGAAATAACTTTTGCATAGCGTTTACTGGTCCATGTTTTGCAAAAGTTATTTTTGTAAAACGTGACCAGCTCACATCATGCGTTATATATATATTTTTTTAAAATATTAATGACATAGACGGACAGATTAACAAACAGACGGGGGAGCGTTAATTTTGTTTGCATAACGTGGGGCACTCCACAATAAATCTCTTTTGATTTATCGTGGAGAAGCCAACCCCTTTTGGTATTTTTTGGCACATAAATGTGCCCTTTAGGCTTCGGATTGGGTGATTAGAGAATTAAATAGACAAAATCTTTTTATTTTTTTTTAATCATCATGCAACAATAAGATTATGACCCACGGAGAACAACAAAGTAAAATTAAAAATTACCACTACTCCAATATATATGAAAGGGAGGCATAAAGACAATTACTCCCTCTATTATTTGAATTAGTGTATACAAATTAAGTAAATGTAATATGCTAGAGTTGATTGCAAATCAACTGAGTCTAATTGTATCTTTATTCCTTCTTTTCATCTATGATGTATTCAGAATATAATTTCCTTGAGCAACCAGCTTGAATTTTACAAAGAATACCATAAGAAGTTGGTAGTGATTGCAGGGAAGGTAAAATGCCACATCGATAATCAACGTTTCAATTCACTTAGCTCCCGTTTGACCATAGATTTTGAGAGCATATTTTAAAGATGTGTTTTCAAATTTTTGTTTGGCCAAAAATTTTTGAAATCAAATCTTCAAATCTCAAATTCTTGCTCAAACTTGTTTTTAGGTCAAGATCTATGTTTTGGCCTTTTCAAAACTTTTAAAAATTACCACAAACTTTTGTATTTTATAAAAAAGCTCCATCTATTTATGAACCAACTAATTCTATCTACCATGTTCCTCCATTAAAGTCGTATCTCTAATGTTTCCACAGTTAAAGCAGTCTCTTTTATAAAGCTAACTAGCTAAGTTGTGCCCAAACAGTAGAAGAAGAAACCCTAGGAAAAATTGTTCTGCCAACTGTAGAAATTCATTGCGAAGATAAAAATGGATCTTTGTATTGTAATTTGAATTGTAGTAGATAGTAAATGTGTTATTAGCAGTTGTTATTAAAATATCACGTTCTGCATAATTTGGGATTACCAAGTATTTATGTTTTGTATAGTTGGATATTCTTGATAGCTTTTAGAACTTATGGATATAAGTAATGTTTCATATTTCCCAAAACAAAAGTGAAACATGTTTTGAAAAACTATGGCTAAACACATTTTCAAAACTTGAAAAACCTCACCCAAATCAAGTTTTTCAAAATTTGTTTGGGAATCTATGGCCAAATGCTAGCTTAGTTAATGCAGGAGCAGAAAGTAGTGATTTTGTTCAAACTTACTATATTAATATCCTCTGCTCTATAAAATTTACACTATTGATCAGTTCTCAGACATCCTCATCAAGTCTTACACTAAATTCATTGGATAGCGGGTCAGGTTAGTGGGGCGGGTCATTAAATGGTAAAAACTGGGTAAGTTTCAGGTTAGTGGGGCGAGTCATTAAATGGTAAAAACTAGGTAAGTTTATATTATATAAGGATTAACTTTTAAAAAAAAAAAACACATTTGAATGACCTTTGTGTTTACAAAGATGAAAGTTGAGTGACTTTCCAGTTACAAAACAAAGTCAAGTGATTTTTGTGTTACAATTACGATAGTTGAGTGACCTTCTGAGAAATCAACTCTAATATACTACTATATATATATTATTACTCTATATGATGAGACGAACTGTTCTTTTACTGTGATTATACAAATATTTTTCGAATTTCTCTATTATACATCTTTTATTGTGTATCTCTAAATATTATGAAGTCAATATTCTGAGTTGGGATTGAAAATTACTTGCAAGTGTTTTGACTGTCATATTTAAAGTTTCATCTCTTTTTGGAATAATTGATTTTGTGTCTAGTAATGATAGAGTTGCTATCTTGAATACTACAAATATATGGCTCGATATTCTTGTTTGCTAAATCCACCTTTGAAGGAAATTTGCACAAATATACATACCAATACAACGAAATATTTTTATACGGATAATGATTGGCCTATAGATAACTTGATAATATAAATAATATTTACCCTGTTGTGTTTAAAAGTTAAATCTATAAATTTAATTTTTTTTTTCCCTCGAGTAGGAATATATACATGGAGAGAGTTAGAGACATACACATCTAGACGTACAAAGAGCGAAAATTACTTGTATACACTATGAAAAACTAGTAGTAACATTTTAGATTTATAAAAATGGAATAAATGGATAATTTAACTTCAAGAAGTACGAAAGTACCAATAATGACTCGTCCTTCATGCTATTGAACGAACTCAAAGACCTTTTTCAAGTTTCAACTCTTTTTTCAACTTTTCTACTGGGCATGATAACGGATAAATGTCGACTAAACGTGAGTTGATGTTGCTATTAATAGATCAAATTTGTATATAGAATGACATACATATCCAACATCTCAATATATCAATGATTCTTTATTGCCTTCCCTTTTTATCAACAATTAACCTAGAGGGAGTGTGCACTTCAGGAGCTTCATGGTAACTCCCAATGTAGTGATCATGAGCTTGGAACCGACGTTTTCACGCATAAAGAGTTTATATGCATTAAAAATACGTGGAAGGAAGATTTGAAGGCTCAAAGCAATGCTCAAAGGAGTGTTCAAGGCCTCATTTTGGCAAAGATGACCAAAGGGCTAATTGCGAATTTGTAATTAGTCCAAGTTATCAATACTATGATCATATTTATAATTAGTTTTAACTACTAAAAATAGTAAGTTGTATGGGTTCCTTTTCTTTCGACAGTTTTCGAATGAATTGACGGATTGTAGTCCTTGCGTGAGTGTTAAGAATATTCCCCTAAATCTCCTTAATTCCCTTCGATTCATTCCTTTATGGATTTCATGTATGAGTACAATCTCTTTTCCTTGGATTAATTCTAATAATCAAATATGTATAGATATCATTTCTTTCATCTAATTTCTAATTTCTCCAATCTAATTTCTTGTGCTATCCTCTTAATCCTATATTGTTCTTAATGGTCTCGTTGCAATTTCTTGTTATTGCATTTTGGTGTTATCACTTCAGCTCCAGGGGAGGAAATAGATCACAAGAGAAAGGTAAAAGAGGCAAGAATCTTTATACATCAGCCCAACCAATGACTATGCATAATTCCATTATTGAATCAATTGCATACTGGTTTGTACAGGAATGTTATGTTAAAACTTTGTTTGAAACGATGGGGTAGAAAACAACTTACGACGTGAACGACATATAGGGCAATAGTCAGGAATAGTGGAGATTTATGAGCTTAATAAGACTGAATGGAACAAAAGAAGAAAATTCAACTAGGATACTATAACTGAAAAGAGAAAAATCAGTCACAACTAACAAACCAGTTCAATTTACCGATAATCACGAAGTATGAGGTTTCAGATGAGACCGATAAACACCTCCTGGTGGCGGGATATACTCGGATTACCATGTCCATCCGAATTAGTGAATGTATCTGCAGCATTAATTCCAAGATCCACCAGAGGGTTGCTTTCGCCTGTAGAAAACTCCGGCGGTGGTTCATCATCCATAATAGTGAATGTTGTTCCCTCTCTAGTGACAGCATTATCACCGCTCTCATCAACACAATGAACTTCAACATTAACATTTTCCACGTCACCTAAAAGATCTTCTATTGAGAACTTGGTATCACCGTCTTCATTGACTGTGAACTTCACATCTAAGATAGGAATGTCAAAATCCAGATCAGAAGGTTTTAAATATTCACAAGCATTATCCATGACGTCCACACGGGAAGCATCATGTTCTTCAGATTCAGCAGCATTTTCTAGATTATGAGAATTCATATGTGGCTCATTGGTCGAATCTCTTACATTAGTCTCTGCAACCTTATCATCTTGACCTGAAGGACAAGCAGTGAGATCATCCTGCGATCTGCAGATACTTTCTTGTGCATAAAGATGATCTTTCAAACCAATTACTCCAGAAGTTTCTTTAAGGTGCACATTCTCATGGAGAAAATTCTCTTGCTCTGCATATGGCTCAGACGCAACAGTTGAACTTGCGCTATCCCTGCTCTTGCTTCTGTTAAGATCAACGAAGCCTTTGGGGTCCTGACTTTCAGTGCTTGGAGAAGCTATTTCATTATCTCCATTTCCTTCACTTGCAAGTTCAGGAGCTGTTGGAGAAGAAGCTATGATTAAATTTGCATTCTCAAATTCGTACTCCTCCTCGCTAAAGTCAGGAGCTGTAACTGCAAGAATTTGAGTGTACTTTGAAGGTCTGTCATTGTCATTTCCCTCCAAAGTACAGTCGAGAGCGATAGCTGAAGTACTTTGGGCTGATTGGCTGAACTCATTCTTCTCATTTACTCCCTCACCAATAGGTCCAGAAGCAATAACTTCTGTAGTCCCATCATCTGGAGGAAGAACACGGGATGTGGACAGAAATCCAGAAAGTGCTGCAGCTAAAGCATCATCAATAGATAAAGCTTGCTTTTGCATCTCTTGAGAAGAAACCTTTGCTGATTCAACAATATCATTCTTTGCTGATTCAACAATATCATTTTCTTCTTCATCCTCCTCACATGAAAACTCAGGGGCAGTAATCACAAGATTTGGAAGAACATGTGAAGGATTTGAAGAAACGGGCATATCATCAGGAGGCTCGGACAACTTATTGTAAGGGAGATCCTTCTTCTCCAGTTCTGATGCCCCACAAGACCGATTTTCACTTCCATCATTATACAAAGAGCTAGAATTGGACTCACTGCAGGTAAATGAAGGAGCTGTTATTCTTGTGCCGGACGCCACTCTAGAATATTGGGAGTTTTTAGCTAGAATTTCTACTTGCTGCTCCAGTCGTTGAAGTCTCATCTCCATGCTGTTCATTGGACTAACCATCTTTTCTTCAAATCTCAAGCAAATATTTTCAATTCTGCTAACTCGGTCAAGAAGTTGCTCAATGGCTCCTACAATACGACCCTGTGATGCATCATTACTCGTGGTGGAGATATTGTGGTACTCTCTGCTCAAGTTCTGGTGGGTCGGAGGCTGCGAATGAGTGGGTTCGGCTACAGGCTTGTCAGTGACATCCAACTGCACTATATGATCAGCACTCGTCCTCTTTTCTTGTTCATTTTCTTTCTTGGCATCAGCAAAATCAGATGTCCTCACTGCAATTCCCACTTCATTTTCCTTTCTTTGACTATCAAAAACATCTTTGTCCTGCTGCTTCTGGCTGATGCCTGATTTAGATAGTTGCAGAAGGGTGGGAACAAGCATGGCCATGAAAGAACTAGCTTGGTTTTCCATAGGGACTGCTGGAGTCTCCACCTCATTAGAGTTAATAGGGTCACCAAATATGTAAACTTCGTCGATGAATATAGAACCTTTATTCTGAAGTGATAAAAAGCGAATTGTCAGTGACATGCAGGGATCCGCATCATCAATTTGTGCTGTGGCCTCGTATAAATCCTGCAAGGTAAGATCTGCAGTCAGAGATGATATTCAACAACAACAACAACATACCCAGTGAAATCCCACAGTCAGAGATGATATTACGGTCTTGTAATTCAAATTGGCTGTTTCTCCCATAAAGCAGATGACAAAAGAACACAGACTGGGTAAAATTTTGGCCATTAACATTCTAAGAAATGCTATAGGACAGAAGCATCTATGTCAGATGCATACAAATCCAATATAGTTGATACTATTACACTTGAAATCTCCAATAGAATCCACTAAGTTTCCAAAAGTTCTCTTTACCCCTTTAGACCTTTTCTCATTGTTTTTTTATACTAAACAAGGCAAGTATGCATAAGTGATATAATAGTGCTACCTCAATACTTCTTTGTTCATTCTCTATTGTGTGCTTTTGCAGGCAGCTTACCTTGTTTCCAGCGAAAGGAGAATCAGGGACCTTAACCTCGACCCAATCATCTTCGCTGGGGTAAAGTTTCGCTTCAGCTGTGACTCTACCTTCTGTTGGTTTTCCTACATAATCCTCCTTCAAATATTGCGGGTTAACTACTTCACTCTCACTAGCTTGGAGAAATTCACCATCTCTTTCAGCTATGCTACAGCGAACGGTACATAGATACTCATTATCACTCTGCAGAGTAGGTGCATAATATATCTCATAAACACGAGCAGTACTCCGAACATAGACCTGCCTGATCTCATGCTTTTGCATAAAGCATACTGCAGATACAGAAATTGATAGCGTCAGAATATCATCAGTGGACAAAAAGTTTAGCTTGTTCTTTGGGCAACCACTCTCGCTAAAGACTATATGCAACCGTACAGGCGTAGCTTTGAGAAACTTAAGCATCCCGGTTAAGGTGAGAAGAGATGACCAGAAAAGAACTGCATTTTCCCCATGTAACTTCAAACATATCAAACTCAGAATACCCATTAGAAAAGCTTGGGTAGCTAGTTCATCAAATTAAAATCAGCATCCAGGCTATACAAGGTAAATTTAAAAAATCTAGCACACTTGAGCAAAATCACAACAAACACCATTCTTTCCGAAATAAGAAACCAGTGAGCACATAACGCTATTACTGCTTCGTCAAATACACTCCTTCCTATTTTCAATCTCAAAAAGAAAAAAAAAAATTAACAGTGCCATTATCTTACCTACTACAAAAACATCTAAGCCGACAATCACTGGGAATGGGCTCAAAACCCAATCAAGATGACTTCAAGGGAATTGAATATTGAATGTCAATATTGAGTATTGAGGAAAAATGCTATAGAAAGGATTATAGAGAAAACATATTTCAAGATGGAACCAACAAAGTTGATCTCAAACTCTCTAGAAAAAACGTCAAAAAGATGACATCAAAATCTTGTCACTTATTATTCAAAATCTAACGCAACGTCGCAATCGATATGAAATTTACGGTGAAGATACACCATAGAACTCATTATTGCAAACCAAAAACAAGATCAATGAAACTTATGGTCAGCTCCTTCTTAAGCATTTCCACTATACAATCCAAAATTGTGCACCCAAAGTAGCTTGCTAGGTGTAATCAATGTCCTCAAGAATCTTCAGACTCGCCTTTGAGGCGACATGCTCTCATATTTCTCCAGCAGAAAATTAGGAGTAATAATAAGGTATGATGAAACTGCAGCAGTAATCTGGAAGGCCTCTTTAACATTGCCGTTTGTCCACAGATAAAATTTGGAATATTTGAATTTATTCAAATAAGTGTTTGTTTTACAACTGGTCCGTTATTTCAACTTCAACTTGAAATAGAGAATTTGAAGTTTGAAAAGCTGGTTTGAGGAGTATTTCACTTTGAAATACTTCCTCCGGATCAAAAAAAGAGTCCACTTAGCCATTTGCACACTCCTTAAGAAACTACTCACTCCAAGAAAAAAAAATGTAAATTGACTAAACTACCCCTAATTAAATAGGCATTCGGATTTGATCACATAACATTTAATAGGGGCAAATCTGGAAAGATAAGGTTAATTGTTTCTTGGTTTAATAAGTGGACACTTTTTTTGACCCAAGAAAAAAAAGGCTAAGTGGACACTTTTTTTGATCCGGAGGGAGTAATAGTTGGCACACACAAAACTTAAGACTTTTTTTCCAAGTGAAATTCATGCAACCAAAATTGTAACAAGAAACGAAGGTCATCAAGGGAACCAAATGATTTCATGAACTCCAGTTACAGTAATGACTTAATTGACAGATACTTTTGGTCTTAAAGCAAGCACCTTTAGCCCTGCATAACATCAACTAGTTTAGAAATTCTGGCTGGCTGATGGTCCCTTTTTTAGTAGTAGGATTTTATGATCATTCTATCAGCAAGTCACTATACAGTCCTACACTTCAGCAGCACCACGGCTCCTCCTATCATTCGTCCTAAATACTTTTGAAAATCAAGCATACAATATAGCGGAGCCTAATGGCACAACTAGTTTTGGTTTGAAGGAACTTGGTTTAAGTGATTTTTTATTTGAAGAACACTCCAAAAAATAAATACATAACTTCTCCTCTCTAAGGTTTTTTTTCCCGGATAAGGTAAGTAGGACTTCCTCTCTATGCTATTTTGTTTAAGCACACCAAGGGAAACACAGTGGTTCCCAACATAGCACACACAGAGATAAACCTACACGTCGGTTGATGAAGGTACTTTGGCACTACAACAAGCCTAACTCCACGATTTAGTTGTTTCAAGGCTAGCTTTCCTTCCCTAATTCTCTATAACAGTTATAATCCAAGAGCTCTGCCAAACTGAGTATATACTGATTCCATCCCGAGTGGATGAACATGTTATGATAATTCTTGTTATTAAATAAATAAGTGGCGGCTTTATTCCCGTACAACGTCATCAGGAGAGGGATTATTAACGGTTAAGTCGGATTAACCAAGGTTTGAAGTTAACCAATATTAGCAATGAACAGCTCCGATTGATCATGATTAAGGGCACAGATTCGTTGTCAACACCGTATATAAGTGAGTCGATGGAGGAACTTGGGAGCTTATAGAAATCTGGTATTATTCCTTCCTCCTATCTCATTTCTCTTGTGATCTCTCCCTCTCCAGTGTATCAAAAGCACAAAAGAGCTCTAAGGTCCATTGGGGCTTTAAGCGCAAAGTGCAGAGTGCAAATAGAGTGTGGGCTTTAATGAAAAAAAGGCGCAAATGAAGAAAAAATAAAAACATGTGTGTTTAGTCCAAGACTAATAATAATAAGCATGAATAACAAATATCTTGAAAAAGAAATTCAAAAAAAATTACAATAAAGTGAAATACAATTGTTTAGCGTCGCCTCTTCATGAGAGGCTCATTAGCAAGGAAAAGTATGACTTGAAGCCTTGATGATGACACTGAAGCGCACATCAAGGCGAAGCGCTCAACAGGTTTTGCGCATCGCTTCAGGGGCATAGAATTGTTGCTCTTCTTTGAATTTTCTAAGTATTTCCACTTAGTTCAATTTTCAGTTGTAATTTTGTAATCATTGTTGACAATAGAAAATACCATAAATTGAGTTCAGTATTACAAAGTAACCAAATATCATAAAATTTGCAATCTCTTTTTCTCATGATTAAGAAAAAGCAATCACTCAATCAACTGTGCCTCATTCTCAAACCAAAAGCAATCACTCAATCAACTGTGCCTCATTCTCAAACTAGTTCAGATCGCCTATATGTTGTCAGACCTCTCTATAACAACCATCCTCTATAACAACTTGTCACTATAACGGCCAATTTTTCTTTGAAACCGACTTTCTTATTACTCCCTCTGTCCCAATTTATATGATACACTTTTCTTTTTAATCAATCCAAAAAAGAATGATACATTTCCTTATTTGCTAACAATTGAACTTTAAATTTTACCTTTTACACTTAACGAGATGATTTATAACCACACAAATATCTTTGACTTGTTTTAGACCACAAGATTCAAAAGTCTCCCTTTATTTCTTAAACTCCGGACCAGTCAAAGTACATCACGTAAATTGGGACCGAGGGAGTATGTTATATTATATACTCTATAATAGCATCTCACTATAGCAGCCAAAATATCTCCAGATAAACGACGCACTATAACAACCATCCTTTATAACAACAGTTCACTTAACGGACAAGTTTTCTTTGGAAACAACTATCATATTATGTATATATTATATGTTCTCTATAATAGCATCTCGTTATAGCCACACAAACAACTGTAGTTGTATTTCAATCAGCTCTATTTGTGTCCGTGATTTTAATGGTAGGTCAAATTAGGGATTTCTATCCCCCAAAAAATACAAGTTTCTAACCAGTCAAATTGCATAATTATTAGTAATTGCAACAAACACAAGTTAATATCTGATATTATCGGTAAAAAAACAATTACGGTATTTTGATTTTTGTTTCACTTACACTTGATTTGGCAAGGGGAAGAATCAGGTGAAGGTGGGTGTAGGATAAGAGGTGCTAATATCTGAGTAGTGGATTCAGAATCATCATCGATCGGAGAATCGGTGGATTCGAAAGTGATGGAATCTTCTAGAGAGCCACGTGTGATCGTCCAGTTCGTTGAAAATTCAGCTTTCGTTTGATCATATTCTATATCCTCACTCGATATTTTCCCCATTGTGGTATGTGTATACTCTGTTTGGCTTCTTCCACTTTGCAAAACCTCCAATTCTGATATTTATAGGGGTTCTACTTGCGTTTAAAGTACGGTTCCACTGTTTTCTCTTCTTTTTTTTCTTTTTCCTTTTTTGGGTTCTTTTTCTATTTTGTTTTTACCTAGTTTCTGCTATATTTTTTTATTAAGGAAAAAGGGTTAAAGTTGCTAAATTTTATTTAAAATAGACTACTTTTATTCTTAGTTAAATTTTTGGATCATACTAAGTAGGCATTTGACCATAAATCGAATATTTTTTATTTTATTTGGAACTTTTGCATTGGAGTTGTGTTTCGTTAGAGTTTTTGCAACAAAAAAAAATTGGTCGTTTAGATGTAGTGAAAGTGAAAAAAATAAAAAAATAGGATTTTAGGTTTTCTCCAAATTTTAAATATAACTTTAAATTGTACCTGAAATTTTCATGGACAAAAGTTGATTTTCAAATAATGTAAAAACAGAAAAAAGTGAATAATGACCAAATGGATTTGAAAAATTGGGCAAAGGGTCAAATTTATCCTCCAAATATAGTTTATAGTTTAAATTTGCCCTCCATCAAAGTTTGGGATCAAACTTTGCCCTCTCCGTTAGAATATTTGGTATATTTGCCTTTTTATGGATGAAAGTGTGACTTGGACTCCACAACACAAACAAATAGACATGTAGGCTCCACGTAGACTCTCAAACTCAATTATTTTAACCTATGACCCGTAACCCATTTACCCATCATATAAAATAATAGAACCCTAGTTCCTTTTATTTTAGAAAAAGAGGGAACGAAAGAGAATATGTATATTCCATTTTCCTTAAGTCTCCTGTATATCTAGAATATGTATATTACATTTTCTCAAGCTTACTTGACTGTAATGGAAGCTCTTAAAATTGTTGCTTGATTTCTTTGTGTTTGCAATTAGTTTTCAGTTTACTAACTGTTTGCTTGCAGGGGTTAATTGATGAAATTAAGACCAATTTGCTTCGGCTACTTTCGCAGTAACAAAAAGAAAAGCAACGATTGGAGTGGGAGACTCAGAGTCGAAAAGAGGATTCCTCACTATATTGAGTGACTACCTCCATTATGTTGTTGCTAGCAAATACCAATATTTTTTGTTTTGAATCTTCCAAATCATTTCCGCAGGAAGGCTTTTCTGTTATGCTACCAATACTTCAAAGTACAAGTATTGTGCTAGACATACAGAGCACAATTGGTTGAAGAGATGGGGTGGTTCTGAGGAACTGAAGAAAAAGATGTGGCATTGTGCATGGATGTAGTTACTGAGTTCTCTTTTTTCTAGAAGGAAAAAGGGTCAAATTCCCAACCCCTCTGCTACGAGAAAGGGATTAAATTTGCCCTCTGTTATACCTTTGGTTCAAAAATACCCTAAAGGTTAACATATCTTTGGTTCAAAAATACCCTAAAGGTTAACAAAGTGATCAAATATACCCTCCTCCATTAAGTTTGTTCAATGTGGATGTTAAATCTCACATGACACTAATATTTTAGTGATGTGGACACACGTGACATGCCACCTCGCCACCTCCAACCCATTTACCCCTTCATTCAGTCAGACCATTCCCCTGCCAAATGGCCACCCCAATTTAATCACTATAGTTCAAATAATTTAATTGATGAATTACAACTTCAAACTATCGGGGTATTTCTTCGTCAAACTGTTTTTCATTTTCTCTACAATCTTGAAATGATAAAATGAAGTTCTTAAGTTCTGTACTGAGCTTAAACCAGATT
The DNA here is from genome assembly GCF_019175385.1 of Lycium barbarum. Classification (NCBI taxonomy): domain Eukaryota; kingdom Viridiplantae; phylum Streptophyta; class Magnoliopsida; order Solanales; family Solanaceae; genus Lycium; species Lycium barbarum. The sequence goes on along the minus strand of NC_083346.1, from coordinate 12,033,051 downwards.
AGTAGTATTCTTAAAACCATTTATTTCTCTTCCCCTTCCATTTTCAATTCCGAAAAACTCATACTCTGCTAACTTGATGCTAGCTTAAGCAGAAACAATGGTTTTAGTTGTTCATAAGTGCTATTATTAATTGTTGGATCTGCATCCTACCTACTTGAATATACCACACACCCCTATATTATTTTGATCAAATGAACTACTCAAAACATTTTAGCCACAGTTAAGATGGTAAATTTTACTATCATTCTAGCACCCAAAAAGAGAAGCATTCTCTGGTTAATGGGTGTCGAAGTATTTGGAGACTAGATTTTGGTTAAGTGAAGATGGAAATGGTGGTGGTCCTGGCGGCACTGATAGTAGGATGAGTAGAGGTGCTAGTAGTGGAAGAAGTGAAGGGAGGGGTAACTGGGTTGAGGTGGCACGCTACGTGTGTCCATATCATTAAAATATTAGTGTCATGTGGAATTTAATATTCACGTTGGATAAACTAACTTAATGGAGGAGGGTATACTTGATTCACTTTGTTAACCTCAAGTTTTTTTTTTAACTCAAAGTATAACGGAGGACAAATTTGACCCTTTTCCCTTTCTAAAATAAGAGGGCCTAGAGTTGTATTATTTTATATAATCGGTAAACGGGTCATGGGTTAAAATAATTGAGTTTAGGAATTTACGTGGCTAATTTTTTTGTGTTGTGAAATTCAAGTCACACTTCTATCTATAAAAGGATAAATATATCAAGTATCTTAACGAGGGCAAATTTAATTCCAAACTATAGACCACATAAATTTGACCCTTGGCCCAATAAAAATTTCTATACGGAGCTTCAACTCGGACAAGTGAATATATTACTTTTGCTTGATCAACAATTTTACATTTTTAGCCCTTATAAGGTTTTCTAATTCCAGCAATACCCTACTAACAAGAACAAAGCACTATTCTCCTCGTTCCTTTTTATTTTCTTCTCTTCCTTTTCTCCATTTCTGCGCTCTCTCAGTGGCATATCAACGGTAACCCTAAACTTCTCCTCCATCACATTTTTTGCGATTTCAATGGCATATTGACACTCTTTTCTCCTTTACTTTTTTTATTTGCATTTTGCTTCTGCTTTCAATATCCAAATAGACGTGTGTCTCACCATTGCTTCTTTTTTTTTGAATGAATCGTTGCTTTAATTGTACATAGTTGTAGTTTGCGCTAGAAGGAAGGTGTATTTGAGCTATGGAAATTTTATTCATCTTGTTAAATGTTTGAATTGAGGAGTTATGCGATTTGTTGAGAAAAGTGTGTATTTCCTCATCTCCTTTCTAAGTTGTGCTTCTCATCTCCTTTCTTCTATCTGTGTTCTTTCCCTTGTATGTTTGTTCCTAGCGATTTCCCTTTCACTTGGTAAATTCCTTTGTAATTCCTGTGATGAGTTAGTGAAATATATCAAAAGCTTATTTGGGTTTGAGTTGTGTTGGTCTCATTATTGGGTTTGTTTCATCGTGAGTACTCCAATAAAAATGGTGGTATTAGATCGATTCAGTGGTGGAAGCGACCCAGCGGGTTGGATTCTTTGGGCCGACCTGGCTTTACTTTTGTTATTTCTTTTTCCGGACTGCTTTGGTTTGTTTTTCTCTGAGCCGAGGATCTATCGGAAACAACCTCTCTACCTCTCATAGTAGGGGTAAGGTCTGCACACTCTGCCCTCCCCTCCCCAGATCCCACTTGTGGGATTACACTAGGTATGTTGTTGTTTCATATCGTTGGAGTTAAACTATTCATATCGTTGCAGATCATTTGTTTCTCCCCAGGAGATTAGTTCCCGTTTGTACAATCAGATTCTCTTTCTTCTTAATTGCCTAGTTCATCAAGGAAAAGACTATCCTTTCCATCTTCTTTGTTTTCACATCTGTGAGTTCTCTTGCTTTATCTTCTTGACCCGACTAGGACCCCAAACATCTTCTTGACCGGACTGTGGCTTCTATATAAGTAGCAATACATGACTATTAATGTTTGAAATTATATATCAAGGATCAAAATAACCTTACACCTGTACTACCCGCTACTGGATAGAGCATATGAAGTACTAACTCTTTGTGTCACTCTAATTGGAATTGCAGGGAATTGTGAATCTCTGAATAAATTGATTGTGACTCGAGGAGAGGAGCAATTGCAACACACAGTAATCCACGTTAATCTATCGAATGAACGAACTTTTGACGAATCCAATATTTGCAACGCATGCAGCTGTTGCTGCAGGATCGGCTACATTAGCCACTGCTATCAGTTACCCTCTCGATAGCCTTAAGGTCCTTGTACAGGTGTGGAAATTGATAATAACCTTGAGCATTCACTTAAATGATTACCTTACACTGAGGGAAGCATCTTTAATGTCTTCTTGTGCTTTGGTTGTATGTTCCGTGGAATGAAATGCAGGTGGGATCAGGTAGCAGTAAACAACTCACTGGTGCTGATGTCCTCAATAGGGTTAGAACATTGTCGGGAAGTTCAGGTGACTCGATCAGCTATTTTTATTTTGTGGTAACTATAGATAATGCTAGTATGCTCTCTCATTTTACTTCATGACCAAAGTTATTGAGATGATTTGTCAATTTTATGAGTGCTTTCATGAGAAATACATGCATTATAGGCCAAATAAAAGACCGACCAGAAAAGTTCATAAATTTTCTCATATTGACGACTGTTTATATGAACATCTTTCTTAAATATTAATGTTTTTTAATCTTTTAAACATTGAAGGCTTGTATAGTGGTGTGGGGTGGTTGACACTTGGAAGATCATTGGGTTTGGGAGCTCGCTTTGGTGTTTATGAAATATTATCAGCTTTCTACAAAGGTAAGATTTCTTCAGTTGCTTAGGTGTTTATTACGTAATCTTCTGACCAGAAAATCCAAACCTGGACCGAACAGGATTTTTGCATGATTATGTTGGTTTAAATGCTTGTCTTGTAAATGAAGTTCGAGAATGTTCACTCTGTTAAAGAAAAGGTATTGGAAAGAATCACCCAAATAATAGACGAAGTACCTTAAGAAAGGTCATTGTGACAGCGATCAAAGGACCCCACTAGAAGTTACTTTACCATATTCCAAAACAAATGGTTTTAATAAATTTCCGACCTTAGTTCGTCTTGGACCATATCTAGAACTGTTCTCAATAGTTTCTCTATGTCAACAACGAAGAATAAGAAACACCATTATTTTTGGAGTAAAATAAAATTTCTTTAACCATTATTTTCTTACGATTAGAAATTTAGAGCTTTTCCTATCAGTAATATATTTAATATATTTTTTTTTTTTTTGGAAAATGGTAACTTTGTATTCCTCAGGCATTAAGGGATATGCTGGCCACCTCCAAAAGGAGAGCTACATGGTGGTAATAATTACAGAAGTCCTATGACTTCCACTACTTGTAATGCATCCTCTATACTATTTTCTTTACACCAAAAATATAAAGAACTAATACAATTCCATTTGATCTTCTGAATTGAGTTGGATCTGCCTTAAAAAATTCTGTCATTTCTCTCCTTCCATATGTTCCACCATATACAAGCTGGAATTGTTCTCCACCATATCTTCTTACTTTTGCTACTGCCCCTTCTGATCCAGCAGCTTAAAAGATCTGCTGTGTGTTCCGGCATGGTCCAACTTTCCTTGGATAAACTGATAAAAAAGGCCCAAACATTAGTTGTAACTTTACAGTGAAGGAACAAATGGTTGTTTGTTTCTGCTGCCTCTTGACACACAGAGCAAATTTAATAATTTTATGTACAGATGTTATAAGAAAGAGTTGAATGATATGCCAAATGGAACAAAGAATTGGTCAATTTGGCCATAGATAACTGAACCAGCTCAATTGGGACGACAGAAGAATATCTTTTTCAATAAACCTATAATAGCAGTGGAAAAGAAGGGAATGTTGAAATGATGCACAACCATATTATACAAAAGAATTGAATACTTTTGAGTATCACTTGCTTCTTTTCTCATTATACAGGTTTGGGTGCTAACAAATCTGTTTCATCTGCACTTCCTTCTTAATCAGATGGTCGAGAGGACAAGTATGTCCATGTTTCTGAGGCTCTGTTGGCAGGAATTGCTTCTGGAGCAGTGGAATCACTAGTAAGTTCTCCATTTGAACTTATTAAGCTCCGTGCTCAGGTTACTTCTGCCTCCCGAATTCGCAGCTCCACGTCAGTTGTTGAAAAGGCCGTTGTTTCGGCCTTAACGGCAAAGTTGCTACCGGGATATTCCCAGGACATTAGAGCTTTGAACAACACAGTTGGTCTTTTGACCACCCTGCCCACCAAACATCCCAATTTGGTTACTGCCCTGAAAGATTATCCATGGATGATGACAGGGTCTGGTAGACCCCCATCTATCTCTGATGTTAAGAGGCCGTTAGACATCATATCTTTGGAAGGATGGGGTGCTCTCTGGAGAGGCATGAGATCTGGACTTGCTCGAGATTGTGTGTTTGGTGGTATATTCTTTTCAACGTGGCAATTCCTACATCAAGCAATGGTTGAATGGAAAGCAGTTGGTATGGATCCCCCACCTAGGTATTACTTCAAATTCTTATGTTAACTTGGTCTAAATTTTTGTTCCAGTCCTGGTTTCCAATTCTGACGTTTGAATGTTTTCTGGACATGTCTTTGGAGAAACATTTTGAAATATTTTCCATAAACAAGTTCTTTGGAAAAAAGCTCGTGCTTGGATGACTATCTTTTTCCTGAAATGCTTTGGATTGGATGTTGTCTAAGAAACAGAAAACTAGAATTGTGACCTATTACTTTATGAAAGTTTCAATCAAACCCCACATTAAGAAATCTACCCCCATATTATAAAGTTTTGAAGAATATCCTTAAATCAATGTGCATTAGACTAACAAGGTTTTTGCACCATAGTAATATAAGGCACCATAGTAAAAAGGTGAAAACATTGGAAGACTACCCCCATAACTCTTGTTTTAGATAACAGTAGTTTCCAGGTCAATTTGTGTGTGCCTCGATTATTCTACCATGTACCAACATCCTCCCACCAATACGGATACTAGATAACTCTGCCTACCAACGCTTAGACCAATAGGAACAAAAGCACCTAACCTTTTTTTTTTGGCCTTTGTTGGGACTTGAACAAGGTTTTTTTCTAAATATTCACAGTACTAAGCCTCTTTATAGACCCCCTGAGATATATTGATTTATATCTGACATGAAACGGTGTGGTGAATAAAGAGTGTAACAGCTATTGCTTTCAGGCTTGCCGCTTTAACTTAGTTGGATTAGCCTTCTGTTGTTCAACTTGAGTTATGCTTGACAAATGGGTTCTCCCCTAGAATAAAATTTCTATATACCAAGTGACTATTTTGTCACTTCATTATTCCAAGATAGAGACATGCCCTATTCAAAGTTTTAAATGACTTTGATGCTTATTAACCATTTACCTTGTTCTCGTTCAGATCTGATGAAGAAGTTGGTCCATTGTCTCCGTTAGCTGTTAGTCTTGCAGCTGGATTCTCTGGTTCACTTGCTGCTGCTGCTTCTCATGGTTTTGATACTGCCAAATCTCGTTCACAATGCATTGTGCTGCCTAAGGTGTGTTGCCTTACCAGTGATTCAATCATCTTTAATTTGATCACCTGTATGATATTTTGCTATATGAATATCCACCCAGATACCTTAACGCTCAAAGAAATCTTGGGTGGTCAATTTATGTAGCGGAATATACGACAAGTATTTGGGAGCTTACTAGTCTCAGTACAATACGTATTTGTTAGTTAAGCTCATAAAAATCTGAGTAGGGAATATACATGATGTGGGATTAGTTGGTGTGTCAAACAAATTTCTATGGTCAATTCAACTTATTGGCCTTAGAGTTGGAACTGCTCAATTCCATTTTGGGTTGTGGGGGGTGTGGGGCACAATGTCGTCAATCAATCAATTAACACCTCAATCCCAAATTACTTAAGGTTTGCTATTGAAACCCTTGTATCCATTTCACTCTATTCAAGCCCGAAGTAATTTCTAGGTAATCTGTATTTTGTGGGTGTAATGGTGTATAGCTTCTCTCAAGTGCTGCTTCTCTGACAGGATCTATGCAGGAATTCATTAGTTGATGGCGAACATTTTTTTGTTCATAGTGTGGCAATTACAGTCCTGGTGCAAAATCATGAGACTGTATAGGTCTTCTTGAAACGATATATCTTCTGTAGGTTGAACCTTTTAGCACCCATTCCCATTTGGGAATACATGCATTGTCTATGAGGTTTAGTATTGGTGGTCGTTGGATGGAGGGTGGCGTAGATGAGAATGTGTATTTGTAACGGTATAATTGGAGTATCTGTTACATCAGGTTCTGTAGCGGCTACAATGGTACTTTTGACCTGCTGTCCTCAGATTTTCAACGGTTTTAGATGCATTAAACATGGGTTTCTTGGTTGTTATTGTGATTATACTTCGTAGGGACATTTGTGGTATTCTCTTTCCCCCAGGCCTTTTGGGTTATCCTCTTTCCTTTACACTCTTTATATGCAGTTTGTATCTATGGAGAGGAGGTTTCTTAAATGGCAACTGCCTGGGAAGAGATTTGAGAGATGGACTGGGATCCATCCTGCAGATAGGAATATCTTATTTCGTGGCTTGGGATTGCGGATGGCTCGCAGTGGACTTGCATCCTTTGTGGTTGTAGGTGGTTATCTTTTTGCAGTTGACAGACTCCTCCCCAAGTGAAGGGAACAAGACGGGAGGAATTGAGGAACTAAGCAAATTGAATTATGATTAGCCGTGTTAACAAGTGCACGCGGAATTTTCTCTAAGTATCTACCAAAGAGAAGCATATTTTTTTTCTCTAGAACAAGCTTGGAGACGACTACTCGCACATTAATGTTGGTTAAATGTTTGGCTTCTTTTTTGGCTTCATTATTTAGATATTTTGTACCCAATTTGGCTATTAAAGATGTGAATAACTAGCAATAAGCACAAGCGTTGTTTCTCATATGATTTCAACAATGTAGACGATTGATAGTAACATTTTGTACTTGTACGATAGTGATGGCGCAGGTGATTTAACCTAGGGATTGAATGTGTGGGATGCATGTATTATAAGCATAATTAGTGTTATTCAAAAGCTACATTTGGTCCCATCAATATTTTTTTGGCTAGTCTGCTTGCCAAACTCATATCAAGTCATCATCTTTTGTTTTTTTTTTTTTTTAAAAAAAAAAGCAAAGAAAGAAGCAACTTAAAAAGAGAGGGTTAAACGAGAAGTTTGTTTCATGGGAAAATGTACTTACCCCCACATCAATCTTTATCCAATGTCTTTATATCAGAGAAAAAAAACCAAGACAAATTTGACCAATAAAAATAACTTTACTAACAAGTTGGATTAGGGCGATCAGCCCCAGCATGTTCTTTAGCAACCCTAATTCATACTGGTTTTCAATTTCATTAGGTCATTCCCACACCAAGCAAAATGAAACTTGCGACATCTAGAAATTGAATGGAAGTTGCCTTAGTTTACAATTAACTAAGTCGTTTAAAAAGTATACACTTGCACGGTTTGGACCGTAGTGTCACTCATTAAAGTAACCTGCACACCCTTGGCTAGAAAATGGTATTAGTAAATGGATTAAATATTATAGTTAACTGAATATAAATTAAATTTTGAACACCCTTAAAATAATTGAGATGGATAGCTTACAGGTAAAGGGTGTTCAATTTTACCTAAAAATTACGGTTTAAAGATTGCGTCAAACGCTGGTCATCTTCTTTCTTTAAAAAAAACATACAAATAATGTATGAAGCTACTTGCTTAATTTGTATTTGCACTTATTTTATCCATGTTACGACTGAACTTATTTGTATTTGAGTTATGAATTGCTTTTGATTTATTCTTATATTGGTTTTGGAGTTACGTTGGATCTATTTGTTAAAGCTCCTTTAGTCATTTTTCTTTCCTTCCTATTTCCTAGAAAAGAAGGTGTATTGTTAAAAAGAAAGACAACTTGTTGAAGCTCCTTTAGTCATTTTTCTTTCCTTCCTATTTCCTAGAAAAGAAGAAGGCGTATTGTTAAAAAGAAGACAACGACATCTAATAGCAAGTTAGCTACCACTTATTTTATTTTTATTTTTGTTAAATTGCTTATGTGAACATTTTAATTATCCAACTTGGTTCTCTTTCTTTCTTTCTTTTTTCAAAGAAAATTAATTAGTCATTATCTCTAGGCATGAGATCTGCTGGATGGTGTTCAGAAAATAACTACCAGAGCATTTCAGCAGTTATTCGTGCAATCAAATTTAGCATCTAAAGATGCCACAGATTTCATTATAACAGGAGAATCGAGAGTAACGTATAGACAACAAGCTAAAGCACATTGAGGAAAGTTCCTGATACACAGGCCACAAGATGAAAAAGAGCAATGACAAAATAAACACCAAAGACATTACTCGATAACAGTGCTTGAACCACATATACAGTTGCAGACAAGTTGCTACACTTTTCTCCAGTCTCTTGGTTAAGTGACGTTCAAATCAACCTAAAACTATTCTTGTAGCTAGAATATCTGGAGAGAGAGTTTGAAAGCTAAAATCGACCATGACAATTCCTTTCAGCAAACTAAGCTCAAAAGAAATCAGTAAAAAGGTGAGCAGATGAACGTCTATAGAGTCCCACCATTGTCGTTCAACCAAAAACTAAGTTCTTGTCAAACAGAGAGAGAAAGAGCAGGCAAAACAAGGTCAGTGACCAATTTTCCAACCAACAGATCCTTTACTGAAAAATACAAATTCTGACAAACAGATTCTTTACTTCAGTATTACTTTTTTGCAAACCAGATAAAAAATAAATGAGCAAGAAGGTTTACTGAATCAAATGCTTCTCTGACCTTATTTTCTCCAGCACAATAGGTATTATCGATAGGTAATGTAAGAATATTATTGATCTAAAACAACATTAACCTTGATGTTGGATCCACCACATTAGGTATTTATAGATGACTAAGCTGAACCTTTGCAGGAATTCATTTGCCTATTAGCTGAAAAACAGCTTGTCCTCTAAGCTGCATAAATGCATTAACACTATTTAACATCGTAAACCTTAGTACCTTACCATATAACATGTGACACTTCTGTCGACAAAATTGATGGAGGCAAGTAGGCATTCATACTGTACAAGAGATGGTTTCCACACCTATGTATGTTAATGCACAAAGGTATACTATAATTCAATCAGAAGTCCCTTGATTACTTCAAAAAACAGGTGAGATTCTTTATTACATACGACAGACATCTCGCCACTGATTAAGACAATCGAGTTTAATCTGACATAAGCTCACAACCAAAAAATTAACAGTGAACAAATTAACACCACCATCATTAACAAAAAGTAGGCCCTCAATCCGTAAAATCTCTAACCATGAGACTATCCGAATATTTGGACCTAGCACTTAAAGAACTTACTGGTAGTTATTAAAACAAAAGTATCAGGCAGGTTCTGGGATAACAAATATAAAGCTCAATGCAAAATAACCGACTCAAGAGGTTGTAGATCATAAAAGTTAAGAGTATACGGGGCTGCCTCACCCAAAATGAAATGCATGTTGCCTCAAGAAACTAATCATTGGAAGCATGAGTCCAATATTTTACATTTCCTATAGATCGCTGGAACAGCGTTACCATCATTAGCTTATTCCAACTTACTCTAACATCACTACTTGCCATTAAACTTCTCCAATATATGCATAAAGAGGTGAATGTGCAAGAAATTAAATCACCCGATTTAGTTGTTTATGCTGATAAGAAGGCACATAAGAATTCAATCAACATCACGACCATCACACATATCATCCATGTGGTTATTGTGATTTCACTTGCTTATACTGCATCAAGCAAAAGATCAGACCTTTTGCACTCTTCATCGCCTCCAACCAAAGAGGAGTACAACATCCAAAATATATCAACTACTGAAACAACAGTACTGAAATCTTTTATTAATGTTTAAGCTAATTTTTAGTCTCAGGCGAAAAAGGAAGGAAAATTCTAGCAAAATTGAAAAAACTTCACAAAATGTTTTGGATATTGTTGAAAAAAAGCAAGACATTACAAAAAATAGGAAGAAACTAAAACACAACTCTCCTCCAACTATAACAAATCGTGAAATTAAAACTACATAATTCATTTCTTTATGTTCATCTTTGCCGAACAGAACTAACGAACTTTAACCCCATCAGTTAAACTCTCCAAAGTACTAAAAAATTGATCGAGCCATAAACTGCAATATACTAACACATAAATCTAATTCAGAATACCACTAGCAAAGAGAAAAGCATGTAAATTAAGAAACAAGCATACGCGATCAGCCCACGATGCTCATCCCCACAAGATGCCAGTTCAACCACAAGCCTAGTGCAAACCCGCGTGGACCATATCACAAAAGCTCCCGTCACCACCTTGATGACCAATCCGCCAGGTAAAAACAATGAGATCGCTGATAATATCACAATAGGCAGCATACAATATCCGATCAGGCTGACACACCTGTACAAGTATAGCGAGATTAAATTAGCACCAATACCAGGTACTGGTAGTATAGCGAGATTAGTTTAATAGCGAGAGCTCAAAGCTTTGAGGCTAAGGAAGTAATAAAGGAAAATTTAATATATCATGTGAATATAAAGTATTTTTAATGTCCAAAGAAAAAAATCATACTAGAGAGGTAAATATGTACAAAGAATTAAAAAAAATTGGGAAAATTACGCTCTATGTCTACTGGGAGAAAATATTTTACGCCGGGTAGCTCGTATTTTGAGTTTGTTACCCGGTTTAGCCCCTATTTGTGTCCAAACACCTTTGATACACTATTACACTTTTATACAAAGTTGATACATTATGTATAATGCTTTCCCCAGGTATAGGTATAACAACAACAGCATACCCAATGTAATCCCACAAGTGGGGTCTGAAGAGGGTAGAGCGCACGCAGACCTTAACCTTACATCGTGGATATAGGGAGGTTTTTCCCTGAAGAACTTGGCTCGAGTAACACATAACAAGGCAGTATGGAAAAGACAATAAAGAAGTAAAAAGGCATAGCAAAATAGTAGAGAAAGTGTAACTAAGCATTCCGAGCAAATAATGCAAAGCAGAAGAAACAAAAATTAGTAGTAGAGATCTAAGTACAAGCAACTACAAAAAATAATGTTAATAATGTCTACCGACCAAGCCTAACCCGCAGGAGAGTGAGCCAAAGCTCAACTACCGTCTAATCTTCTACCCTAACCCACGACCTCCATATCCTCCTATCTAAGGTCATGTCCTCATTAAGCAGAAGCTGCGCCAGGCATAATGTTGTATAATATTGTATATTGGACTACGTGGCGTAAAATTCTATGTTGGGTTGTATAATCTTGAAACTTCCTCAAACAAATTACTATGTGATTCTTCCTAACTTTTCTTTACCCAAACAAGATACTCTCTCCGTCCCAATTTATGTGGTACCATTTGACTTGGCAAGGGGTTTAAAAATAAAGACTTCTGAAATTTGTGTCCAAAACAAGTCTTGTGGTTGTAAATCATTGTTTCTAAATATAGAAAACATTCCTCTTGGGAGAAACTAAATTGGGACGGAGGGAGTATCACAATAGGAAACAACATACAATATATCCAATCGGGCTAACACGCACACCTGTACAAGTCCAAATTACCATTTCGCCCCGCGAGCATATTGAAAACAATGCACAGAAACAACGAAGCCATAATAACCCAAACCAAAATAATCCCAAAATGAAGCTTTCCAGCAAGCAACTGAAACAACCCAAACGCCATAAGAAAAATAAACGGCCCAGATAAATCAGCATCTTCATGTAGATCAGCTTTAACCCTAAACGGATTCAAAATCGAAAGGGCCTTTTGGTAAATTTGCTTCGTATTATATCCCTACGATTCATCTTCTCACCCACCTTTTTATCCTTTATGGTACCTTTTTATAATAGCTCTACCTCGTACCCTACTTTTCTTAACGGGTTATCCCTTCAAATTACTGACGTGTGACACTATGTAACAACGTGAAATAATTCAATCTATCCAAACGTTGTACCCATCAAAACAATACAATACAACACAATACATTATGAAACAATATGTAACAAACCATCCAAACAGAGCGTAACACACACCTGTACAAGTCCAAATTACCATTTCGCCCCGCGAGCATATTAAACACAACATAGAGAAACAGCGAAGCCATAATAACCCAACCCAAAATAATCCCAAAATGTAGCTTCCCAGCAAGCAACTGAAACAACCCAAACGCCATAAGAAAAATGAACGGCCCAGATAAATCAGCATCTTCATGTAGATCAGCTTTAACCCTAAACGGATTCAAAATCGAAAGGGTCTTTTGGTAAATTTGCTTAGTATTAATCCCTAATTCCTCTAACAACGGCGGTTCGTCCTCGAAACCCGTGCCGCCAACGCCGCTACCGATAGCGGAAGCGAATTGTGGAGTGGAGAATGACGTGGAAGCAGCAGCGGACCCCACATCGAAGGACATGAAAGGTATGCTAGGGTTTGTTGATGATGATTTTGGTGGTTGAAACGGTGCCGTTGGAAGACGCCGTTGTTGTGGGCCTGGGTTACCGCCTGACGGGAAAACTACCGGCGGCACGTTGAATTGATTAGCCATTAATTTTAGGGATTGGAGATCTAGATTGGGTATGATGTGTAGAAATTAGGGTTGGGTTGGGAGATTGAAATTGGATCGGAGTTAAGAGGAATATACAAAAACAAGCTTTGATTTGGGTGATTAATTAACACAGAGATGAAGCTTTCAGGCTAAGGCAGCAAATGCTGTCAAAAATAAAGGGGAAATGTGTTAGTCTATTATATTTAGCAGGATCTTTTAATTAATTCACCCGAAAATGTAATTCCCATACTCCTATGTTATGTGAATTACACATCGAAAGTAATGATTCAACTGTCATATGTTGGGCTAGGCATAAAATACCGAAAATCGAATTATCGAACCGAACCGGCTATTTCGGTATTCGGTAATTCGGTTTTCGGTTCGGTATTCGGTACTGAAAGATAAAATTTGGTAATTCGGTTTCGGTATTCGGTATTTATAATTATACATTTCGATAATTCGGTAAATACCGAATACCGAAATTAAATGTACTGTACAGTCTGTACACCTTAAAGGAGTAAGGGGCTAAAGGCCCATTTTAAAACATTTTAAGTCCAAAGGACCAGCCCAAATCCGAAAATGAATCCAATAGTCACAGATTTAGGCCCATTTTAAAACATTTTAAGTCCAAAGGACCAGCCCTAAATCCCTAACACTTCAGTACTTCATCTTCAATTCATCGTCTCATCGATCATCACTCAGTTCAGTGAACTTTGGACCTAAATCCCTAACACTTCACTACTTCACTTCACCTTCATCCCTAACCGACATCTATCATCTCAGCCTCCAAAAACGGTATCACCTCAGCCTCCACCGTCGCAAATCTCATCAACGACCAATATTATTCCTCGTGACCTTCACATAGATCAAAGCTCTCAACAACATCACAAGCCCTTAAATAGACCAAAGATTAGAGTCCGTATCTCCACTGTCATCTTAACTCTCTTCATTACTATTCAAATTACTTAAGCTTCCAATTACAATCAGGTTCACCATTATATCCCTCTCTCTCAATCTGCTCTATTAGTTCTCTTCATTAATATTAACCTGATCTGATATTGTAATGTCTCTGTTAATTTCCGGTTAGAATCAATTTTTTTTATATGGGTCTGAGTTTTTTGAAATGGGTTTTCTCTAAATCACGTAAAAGTGTAATTTGAAATGGGTTTTCTCTAAATCATGTGAAAGTGTAATTATTCTTGAAATGTATTTTCTCTAAATCTTGTTGATCACTGTTAGTCTTTTGTTATTGGAAGCTGCTGTATTATGACTTATGAGATCTTGGACTAAGAATTTATAAGTAGCTACTTTTTGGGGTTGTCGTTTGTTATTGAAATAACTTGAGGATTTTTAAAGATCTAACTAGAATGTCTTCAATTCTGGAACTTTTGTCCAGTTTGGTATACAATTTCTGCCCAATTTATTTTAAGAATATGTTGTTGTTGTTACTGCATAGTATACTTGCATTCTAATACAGTGGACTTCGACTTCAATATGGTATTACCGAATACCGTACCGAACCGAAGTTTAATTTACCGATTCCCGAATTACCGAACCGAGGTTTGAAAGTTCGGTATTTGGTATATGCTTTGAATTACCGATTACCGAATTACCGAACCCGAACTTTGAAAATACCGAACCGAATACCGAACGCCCAGCCCTAGTCATATGGGTGAAATTTTATGGATAAATTAAGTAGGCATTTGGCCATAGAAACCAAAAAAAAAATAAAAAAAAAATGAAATTTTAAAGTTGGAGTTGTGTTTGGCCATAATTTTTATAAATATTATTTTGTTGTTGAAATACTTTTACAACAAGGTTGTGTTTGGAATTTTCATGGCTAAATAATAATTTTTTAAAAAAAGTGAAAAAAAAATCGAGAAAAAAGTGAATAATTCTTATGGCCAAACGGGTTATAAGCTGTCACGCGCTTTTTGGCGATTATCTTCAAACACTTGGTCTAGTTAATTTTGATGTGTGTTTTAATAAATAGTTGATGATATTACAGATAGAAATGCAAATACCTAATAATTTAGGTAGGTTCTCGCAAAAAAATTATAATTCAGGTGTATTTTTAACTATTATCTCTATTTTTAACGAGCTTCCAAAAAGAAGTTACAAGAGTACTAGAGATGTAAATATTTATAGAGAACAAAAATTATGTGATCCTTCCTAAATTTTCATTATTCAAACAAGACAAAGATTAGCGCTCATAGGGTCATACCTCAGGATATATTTATTTTACTCCTTGTGATACTATTTCACTACCTACCATAATTATTGAAGAATCATAATATTGTTAAACGTCATATCATCAACGGAAAAGAGCCAAAATTAACCCTGAACTTTGGAAAATAGTCCATCCATACCCTTCGTTATACTTTAGGGCTAATTATACCCTTACCGTTATACTACAGAGTCAATTATACCCTTATACCTAACAGGTTCCACGTGACATCATCCCAGCCCTTCAAAATTATTTTCCCCTCAAATAATTTTTTTACCCACTAAAATAACCTAACCCGACCCGACCCGAATTTTTTTTTCCAGCCAAAGAGATAAGGACCCAACCCATTACCCCTTGGCTGGAAAAAAAAATCAGGTCGGGTTGAGTTATTTTAGTGGGTAAAAAATTATTTGAGGGGAAAATAATTTTGAAGGGCTGGGATGATGCCACGTGGCAGCTGTTAGGCATAAGGGTATAATTGACTCTGTAGTATAACGGTAAGGATATAATTGGCCTTAAAGGATAACGAAGAGTATGGATGAACTATTTTCCAAAGTTCAGGGGTAATTTTGGCCCTTTTCCGTATCATTAATAGAATGATATCAATTATTTTTTTACGCTCTAAAAAAAATACAAAGTAAGGCAAATAAAATAGTTTACTTATCCACTAGTATATATATTTTTAGAAATGTTCACATTTATTTCTTAACCTTACCAGTAGTTTCATTTTGACCATCACAGAGGATTGTTGTGGTAATCTAAGAAACAGTTAAAAACTTGAGAGGACCGTTTTTTTGAAAAGGTTTGCCAATTACTAAAGCTTCACTCTAAATAAGTCATGAGGCTGGCAGAACCTAAGTCATAAACCAAAAAGTAAAATGATGTTCATTTCCTTTCATCAAGTAGGTAAAGTAAACGAACCACTTTGTCTTAAATTCGTTCAGAACAAAGCATAGAACGAGGTGATTGGAAAGGAAAGTGACAAGGGCAGTCTTGTTTGGCGTGAATGTTGTTGGTTCGGAAATAGAGCACAATATTAATGGTGGGATGAATACGATCTCTCTCCTCATTAGAGGCTGTATATTCGATTATGAAATTGAGAAATTTTGATAGAATGTTTACATTGCGTAAATCCAAATTAATATCAACTTCCCCTTAATATCTTGTACACCTTAAATCTAGATTAACTAAGAATATAATGCAAGTATCAAAAACCGCTTGAAAAAAAAATCACTTTCAACAAATTCTCTTAATTATTTTGCAGATTGGCACAAGTCTAGGAAAGTTTTAGAGTTTTGTCCCAAAATTGTTCATTTTTTATGGGAGTAGGTTTATTTTGATCCTTAAAATATAATCTTTAGCATCTTAGTCCTTTCAGTTTGCTAGTAGAGCATATTTGGTCCAACTAGTAGAATAAGCCTAAAACTAACGGCAACAACCAAAAAACACTACTAGCAAAAACCAATTAAAAAATCGACCCACTTTCGGACAGCCGAAAAAACGACCGACTCGATGGATTTGATCCCTTTTTTTTTTTGTTAATTTGTAAATAAAATTTACCGACCACATTCAATTTTGAAAAATAAAAAATCGACCTTGCTGAGTCATTTAAATATTTTTTTAGTATAGCAGATTGGCTCGGTAGGGTTTATTTAAAAATAAAGAAAATCATTTTGAGAGACCGATCTAGCTCAATAAGTTTTTTATCAAAATTCCTGTCAAATTATTTAAATAAAACGACTGAAGAACCGATCGAGTTCAATCGATTTTTCATTTTCTCGATATTTGGCGCAAAAAAGAGAGAGCTAAGATAGTTTTATGTAAAAAAAGAAAGTTAAAAAAATTGAGATTAGACCGACCAAGTCAATCGTATTTCGATCAGTTCGAAAATTGTTCGATATTTTGTTGTGTTTTTTGATAGTCACGATTAGTTTTTAAGTATATTCTATTGATTGGACTAAAGGTGCTCCACTTTATCAAACTTAAGGGACTAAAGATACGTAAAATTATATTTAAAGGAATAGCTAAAAACTCAAAGTTTGCACGTAATACTCGTGAAGAAACTTCGGAGAAAATAAGATCTTCAGACCTTTTAAAATTTGAATAGAAGAACGTAACTTTTTAAATATCTTATGTATTTCTTTTAAGATCTCTTATGCATAAAAAAATAAAAATTTCTAATAAAAAAATCATAAAACTAAAAAAATAATAATTACTTATAAAGTACTAAATATCCATTTTTCCTATGTAATAGTAGTATATTATAATAGTATTATCTTTATGATGAAAGAAAAAAATTGAACTCGCTTTTTGCCCAATCCTTCAAATAGGTAGAATCAAGCGTTGCATAAAGCGAAGAAAGATTGTTCGGTTTGAGTGCAGTTAATTTGGAGCACAAAAATGGCGGCGATAGCTCGATTCCAAATCCTTCAACCATATCCATTATCCAAACCTTGTTCATTTATCTCAAAAAAATTCCGTCAATCTCCTCTCTCCAATGTCAAAAACAACAACATCAATCCCCCCTGCCGGTTTGGGATTCATTTCCGTAAGTTCTCCGTCGCATCACCGCCACTCTGCTCCACCTCTTCCGACTCGATTCCCGAGGTCAATCTTCTCTTCCTAATTTTACTGAGAGCCTGTTTGGACAGCTTATAAGCTAAAATAAAATAAAATTGGTTAGTCTAACTTATTTTTATAAGCTGTTTAGATAAGCTAAGTCAAATGGACTAATTATTTTTTTGAGTCTATTTTAAGCACAAAATGACTTTAAGTTGGTCAGTTAAACACTCAAAAAAAAGCTAAAAACAGTGTTTAAGTTGGTCAGCTAAACACTCAAAAAAACTGAAAACAGCTTATAAGCAACTTATAAGCTAATTCAAACGGGCTCTTACTACTACTAATATTCTCTTCATCCAAAAATAATTGACGTATTTCGGACTAACCAGGATACCACTGTCAATTCACCTTGTAATTTTTTTTTTTTTTATCTGAATTTAGATTATCAATTACTTAATCAACAATAATATAGCATGATTTAAGAGTGTTAGTAATTCAGAGTTAAATCATTTAATACTCGAATATCAAGTTTTTAGTACCTTCTTTTAGGAAATAATAAAAATGGCACGATTCATAGTAAGAGAGTTATTAGTAATTCAGAGTTGATATTTTCTTCATCCAAAAAAAGAATTACGTATTCCGGACTAGCCAGGATAACAGAGTCAATTAACCTAAATTCTTTAACCTGTTTGGCCAAGCTTCTAAATTCAGCTTATGTTTTTTCCAGAAGTGCTTTTCAAAAAAAGTATTTTTGGCGGGAAATAGTTTGTTTTTGAGCAAATAATTTGAAAAGGCACTTTTGAGCAACAATTATTGTTTGGCCAAATTTTTAGAAAAGCTTTGAGAAAAACTACTTATTTTTAGCTTTTGAAAAACAACTTCTTCTACTTCCGGAAAAATACTTATTTTCTTCCAAAAGCTTGGCTAAAACCTCACTTTATAAAATAAGCACTTTGGCCCCCTAAAGCTTAGCCAAACAGGCTATTAGTCTGAACTCGATTATCAATTACTTAATAAGTAAAAATGGCATGATTCATAGTAAGAGAGTTAGTAATTCAGAGTTAAATCATTTAATTTTGGTGTGTGAGATCAGTTCATCTAAATCTGGTGTGCATTCAGATACGATTAATAATTTTTTTGAACTAAAAGTACATGTTTGTAACATAGAAAGTGCTGTAATACTAGCAGAAAATATTTTGGAAATGTTTGAAAAATCATGTAGTAGTTGATAGCACTATTAGAAAAAGAATGTTATCAACTCTTTAAACAGCAAGGTGGCAAACAAATTGGGACAGAGGGAGTATTTCCTAATATATAGTCATCAAAAAATAGTAGCAGTTTTTATTTTTATTTTTATTTTTTTTAAATGTTGTTGACAATTTCTTAATTGGAATGCAGAGCCTTGAAAGTTCTGAATCGAATACATCAATTGTTGGTGACCTGTTGGACTATTTGAATGAATCATGGACTCAGTTTCATGCTACAGGTATATTTATGAAGATGCAATTTGTTGTTCTTTTGTGTTTATATTAAGGTGCTATGTTGTTCTTTAGCCTGTGAATGCAGTTTTTTAAGTGGTAATTGTTGAGATGGATGTTCACTTTCTATTTCGTTTGGACCAAATAGCAAAACACGTGAATGAGAAAAATGGAGCTTGTTTTATAATGTAACTAAGAAAAGAGTACTATATATGTTGCTTACTAAGGGAAAGTGGTAAGGATAACACTATATTGGTTTGGACTTGAGGTTCGATTGTGCTTTCCTTTTTGTGCATTTTTATGAATCAAAATTCATTTCTACTTGATCAAAAAAAAAAAAAAAAAAAAAAGGTACCAAAATTCATGCACATCTGACATCACACAAAAGTAGAGCTCAAAACAAAGCATGAAGTTTGACAATATTGCCTTAAACTGGAAATGCTTTCTTGTGGTGTCAAGAGTTTGCAAAGATGGAGTGAGATAAGCACAATTAAGGTTTTTTTCTTAAATGAGACTTTTTTCAGATTGTGTGACAATAATAGATCTTTACGCCAATATGTAAAGGTGGATGAGTAGGTCTACTGATGACTAATTTTAGAATAGTGATTACGGGCAATAGGCACCTTTTTTGGAAAGCTAATGCAGACACACTTTCGGGCGAATTGTACATATAATGACTTTGTCAATCACAAAACTTGGTAATTATAGAGAAAGGTATTAACATAGGTCAAAGTAAGTAGTAGTTATCTCTAATGATTGGTAAAGCTAGTATTGAGCAACTTTGGCTATGCAAATTTTGACACCAGTTCAATCTCAACCACCTCCAAGATGGTATGCTTCGTGGTGAGGCAATGCACAATCATGTTAAATTGAAGAGGAATCACTATTTTATTAAATATATATCCCATGACAAAATTGGAAGTTCAGCCAGTTGAATCGCACTTGAACTATGAGGGAAGGGTTCTTACACACTCAGCTGATTGTTATGATCCCAATATTGATGACTTTAATAGAGAGAATCACCCTATGAAAGGATGTAGCTTCCGAATACGATCTAAGGAAAAAGGTGTGTTGCCAAATCAATATATGGATAACCAATTGTTGAAGCATAAGGAACTGATTGAAGAGAGAGTCTATTGACAAAAGAGGGGTTCTTTGTCTAAATGTGGGTAAGGGGACTCCACACTTACAACTTGGTCTGGGGGTGTCAATGAAAATGAAAGGTAAAATGACGTGAAGAAAGAAACAATACTCGAGAAAAATACCTTAATTGAGAGTTAAAAAGGATTTTGTTAAATGATCTCAGGACAGTAAGGTCATTTAACAGAATGTGTAGTTGTTTTGTTAGTTTCTATAGGGTTCCGTGACTGCTTAGACATACTTGTATGCTGCACTTTGATGTAATAATCAGAGTCCTTTCATTTGTCTTTTGTCTTTTCCCTAATCGAACTAGCCCACTTATCGTTAAAAGAAATAGATGCAATAACTGCTATTGCACTATGCTGATTTTGTTTCATAAGGTGCATCATATAGAAAGGAGACAAATCTTAGCTAGCAAAGATAATTTATCAAGAGTGATAGAAATGTGGGAGAAGAACAGGACATCATGATAAATACATGCATATATAGTATATACAATATACAAAGTATTAATAGGTGAGCTTTCTGTTCCTTAAGCAGTGCTAGATTGCTAGTAGTCCATATGAATCTTCTCTTTTCCTCTCCTTTTACGCTCACGAGAATAAGGACAAGGGAGCAGTCTCCTAGATTTTTATATGGTCTTCCCTTTACTAACTGGATTTACGACAAAAATACCTCACAGCAAACGGCAGAACTGAATAAACATTGTGAGAGAAGTGAATTAGTACCAGGGCATGGATCAGGTGACATGATCGAGCAGCTGCGTTACTATCTGACAAAGTGTTTTTGTAGCATCACATGTCTCTTGAGTTCTTGGTCTCAATTTGTCTTATTGGAAAATGCTGTAAGGACTAATGACTTAATTAATTTTCCTAATTCTTTCCTCTAACTAAATTAAGCAATTGTGCATACTGTTTATTTTCCTATTCTAAAAATTTAGGGGTTTTGTTTGGTTGGATTAGTTAAGCATAAAATAATACGATGTTTGGTTGGAGGGATTAGAAAATATATTCCCTGCATGATTCATGCAACATTTAGTTAGTTGTAAAAGAAAATAAAATCTCTGCACAATTAATGCAACCAACATTTGGTTGTCATGCGGGAATTCGTGTACTATTTTATGCGAGATAGAACGTGGAATAAAAATACATGTATTGGTAATACTGAGATAAAAGTGTTTAAAGACCAAAATGCCCTTCAACTAGGTATTCCCTACATAATTTTTTCTGCAATATTATTAGTCAGTGAATAACAGTCCCTACAATATTATTCACTGTATAACAGTCCCTTCATTATTTTTTTCCGCATAAATAATCTCCATGTAATTCCTTCCCTCAACTAGCATGTGAACCAAACGACCAAAAATATACCAATAGATTTACCATGTCTTAAACCTTTCTTCTCCAAATGTTTGGAGTAGCTTTAGTCGCTCTTCCTAATTGGTCTAATCTTATGACTGCCCTGACGGGCAACCCCCTTTCAGATCTATTGCAGTTTTGACTCTTCAACTTCATCTTATTTCTGCTTTCTATGTTGGTGCATTTTCTATGATCTATCTATGTCAGCTTGCCTTCACAGAACTTAGTTATAAGTAATATGTGCTAGTCAATTCCTGTATAACATTTATTGGTTTACAAGATT
Organism: Lycium barbarum; assembly: GCF_019175385.1. Taxonomy (NCBI): domain Eukaryota; kingdom Viridiplantae; phylum Streptophyta; class Magnoliopsida; order Solanales; family Solanaceae; genus Lycium; species Lycium barbarum. The sequence goes on along the minus strand of NC_083346.1, from coordinate 12,011,327 downwards.
ATCTATGAAATTTGTTACTTTCTAAACTATCAGTTGTTTAATTATGGTTAAAACCTTTCCTTTGGTTATCTGGTTATTATTTGCTTCACAATATTTATGCTATTCAATATTATTTGATTTATCAAGCTGTTGAAGTGCATAAAGTTTAGTCTCCAATATGCTGTGCATGTAGCCATATATCTCATTATTTTTGTGACCACTGACATAGCAAGGTGACATGGTCAAGCAAGTGTATAAAATTAAACCATGCATCGTTGATGCACAGCACCGCTGCCATTTTAAGGACCTGGATTCACAATTCACATCACAGTTTTTGAATTTCCAAGAGGTTTTGAGTTTGTATTTGGACTAGTTTTTATCAGATACGTGTTATAATAGGATAGACAGCAGAGCTAAGATGATTGGGTCAGAAAGAGTAAGAAATGTTGGAGACAAACCGGTTTGGTAATGACGATTGATGACTTGAGTGGTGTGTCTACTGTACAAGTTTGATAGTTTAGAAATGTCATATCTTATTTTTTTCTTTTAGCGTCTTTAAAGGGTTTCAGCTGGCACCCAAGGGTGTGCCCTAGTGGTCAATGAAGTGAGTTAGAACCATGAGGTCTCAAGTTCAAATCCCAGCAGAGGCATAACACTGAGGTAACTTCTTCTCATTCGTCCATGTTTTGGTGAATGGAGTTACTTGGTACCTGTGATGATGGTAGATAGCAAGTATCGTAGAATTATGTGACCACCCAAGTGTGTGGCCTAGTGGTCAATGAAGTGAGTTGAGCACCATGAGGTCTCAGGTTCAAATCCCAGCAGAGACAAACTAGGTGATTTCTTCCCATTTGTTCTAGCCTTGGTGGACAGAATTACCTGGTACCTGTTGCTGGGGGAGGTGGCAGGTATCCCGTGGAATTAGTCGAGGTGCGCGCAAGCTGGCCTGGACATCACGGTTATCAAAAAAGAAAAATTATCCAAGGTGCGCGTAAGCTGGTCCGGACACCAAGGTTATAAAAAAAGGTTTGAGTTGTGCCTTTGTAGTCACCATGATGTCATTTTAAAGACAATATTATTAATAAAGCATATGGTTTGCTGCATAAGTTGATAGGATATTTAGGATAAATGTAGTGTTTACCATTTTGTTTTGCATGATTGTTTCTAATGAAATTGGGTGAGCTTTCCTCATTTCAGAGATGCTTCTCAAATATTAGTATTTGTCGAGTGGGGTGATTATTCTTCAGCCAAGAGTATATGTTAATCTGAGCGCTTTTTAAACTGCCAATTTCTTATTTACTTGATAAAAAGAAAAAGTTATTCTGATCACTGAGCTGCATGACCTTTGTCTTGGTGTGAAAGCTGCACTCCCGTGTTCAGGTGTGGATGGAGAGTGTACATATCTCTTAAATAGAGTTCTCGAATTTATGGTTTATTGCAGTCAATTCAGACTTCTGCTTTCACCTGCACACTATTTTAACGTGTTCTTTCTTCTTTATAATAGCTGATGCAAAAAGGCAACTAATTGCCGCTGGATTTCATCTGCTGAAAGAAAATGAGAAATGGGATCTGCAGCCTGGTGGGCGCTATTTCTTTACACGGAACATGTCCTCTTTGGTTGCATTTGCCATTGGAAAGAAGTGAGCAAACACAAACACTACATACCTCTTAAAGGTTACATTACAGTTGTTAATTAGTCATGCAATGCTCCTTACATATATGAGCCTGTAGAAGCCAAACTAAGAATGGAATGTTCTGCAATACCAGTTATAGATCAGGGGGCACTTCTCTAAACATTATCACTCTCATTCAATTTGAGATTCAGCACTAGGAACTAGTTTTGAAGTCTTTCAACCATTTCATTCCCTCCTTTGGAATTACATTCTTATGTTGTTTAATCAGAGACATGAATTAGCTTTGCAGGTATTCTATTGGCAATGGCTTTCACGTGATTGCTGCTCACACGGATAGCCCATGTTTAAAACTAAAGCCAAAGTCTGCATCAACCAAATCTGGCTATCTTATGGTCAATGTGCAAACATATGGTGGTGGGTTATGGCACACTTGGTTTGATCGGGATTTGAGTGTAGCTGGGAGGGTTATTCTAAGAGCTGATGATGGTTCCTTTCTGCACAGGCTTGTGAAAATAACGAGACCTCTTTTGCGAGTGCCTACATTGGCTATTCATCTTAATCGGTCTGTTGCCTTCCGCTGAAGTTTCTTTTTTTCTCATAATTTTCCTGTTCTTTGTTTGGGTGAGAGGGCTGTTACATTCTTGAAAAACAGAACCCTTATTTCTTGATATTATCGACCAATTAAGTTATTGCTGTGAGACTGCACATCAATCGTAGAGAACAAACACAATAAGATACTGGAGCTGATAACTCCTGCATCCCCAAGTTTTGGGTCAAATTGTCACGTCCTTAGTCTTCAATTAAGCGCACGTGCGGCACTTGACAACTTGCTCACGTTCTTGCACAACTTGCTCACGATCTTGCTATGCCAAGTCAGCCTAGATTACTACACTCAAGATCGCCAAGGGAATAGAATTAGGAAAGACAAGAGAAATTTGCTAGAAGGAAGCTTTTTGTATTAGAGAGAACTTGTGATTTTTGCTTGATGGTTTACAAATGAATGACCCTCCTATTTATACTACTCATCTAGGGACGAATATGCAAATAATAATTATTATATAAGTCCCTACATATTTGCAAATAAACCCCTATTCTAGAAATCTCTACACAACTAGAGTATTTCAAGGACTTTCCATGCAAATCCATGGAATTGTAGGGTCTTCCAAGAAAGTCTTCCTAGATATTTTCATAAGAATCTAGAGACTTTCCAAGGAAGCTCTCCATGGCTCTAGAATGTTTCCACAAATGCTAGCCTCCTTTCCATGTAAGCATCCACATAAGCTTCCTGCATAGCAAAAATAGTTCCAAGTGGCACCTAGGTGGTGTGATGACATGGCGGGTCATCACACAAATTCTCTTATTTGTAGCATCATCCTTTTTTTCCTATGACTAGAGGAATTTGAAATGGGAAAAACGATGATTGCATTATGTTCAAATTGGTCCATTAATGTTTCGATATGTGTTTAGAATATGAATGGGAATATTCCTGCAAATTTAGATAGCTTTCTCCCAGAAATGACCTGCGCTTGTACTTGATCTAAATTTCACATTAAATAAGGTTAACTGGTCCAAGACAAATAGCAATTCTCTTAAGCACACTTAAATCTGAAATCTTGTGGATATACTGAATAGTTTAATTGAAAGCTAAAACCTACTTAAGTTGTGGGATCCCATAGCATGTGATCTCTGCTTCTCTTTATCAATAAAACTTCTTACAAAGACTTTCGAGGCCAGTCTTTGAATATCTACCATGATCTTAGTGTTAATAGTTGCATGCGAGACTGAAGTACATCTCCCTGTCCTAGAAAGCTCAATTATTTCTCTCAACACGCAGACATGTTTTCCTCCTCCTTCCCATGGGACATGGTCTAACTAACATCTCATCCAGCGAGAATTAATTTGTTTATAGCCTGTCTGTTTTTTTTTTTTTTTTGGATTAGGTTGTTGTTAGGTTTGTTATGCTATCTTTTTTGTGCAAAGCAGCTAGTGAAGATCTGTGCTCTTAAAAACACACCTCTGTAACTGGTACATCAGTTCCAGTCGTGCTTGATATACGTCCAAATTTCTTTATCACCTGTGGCACAATATCTTGGAATTTTTTCTCCGAATAGAAGCCAACTGCTTTTTCCTCTTTTTGTTTTTAAAAGTATGTAAGTCCAAAACTGTCTAAAATTCACCCCCCCCCCCCCCCCCCCCTTTTTTTTTTTTTTTCAGTTTTGGTCCCATTTATTGCAATGTTTAAGCTAGCTTCTGAATTGTCTTTCTAACACTTGTAAACACATAATACAACGAAACTTTTTCCTTTTTGCGCTCTCATTTCTGCCTTCTTGTTTCATCAGATTTGACTAGTTGAAAAGGAATCTTGTTTTAGTCGCATTACATTTATACTGTATATACATTGCTTTTTTTTGTTAAAGTATTGGGATATTGTTCAGCATTGCTTCCTTTTTAGGTTACTTCTCTTCCTTAGATTGTGAGGAACATCAATAATAAAGGGTAACCTTGATGGAGGAGCTCTTTTGATTTGGGTTTTTACGAACTGGTCAATTATCAGTGACTGTCAACGATCTTTAATTTCTGTCACCACAATGTAAACAGCAATCAAGCAGTTTTCTGTAGTTTTTGTTTGCTTGAAGGCTTTGCTGATATCTCCTTTGCCCTATCCATTTTTACTTGGCATGTAGAACGGTGAATCAGGATGGATTTAAGCCAAACCTTGAGACTCAGCTTATTCCACTACTGGCAACAAAGACAGAGAATGCAACTGCTGATTCCACAGAGAAAAATAATGTGTCTTCTTCAAAAGATTTTCATCATCCACTCCTTCTGCAGGTAGTTGGTTATATTATTTACATGAAAACTTGCTTATAGTCCAGGAAAGTTTCTAGGTTGCCTGGTCAATCCATAGATATGTGAAGAAAATTTTGATTGACAACTTAAAAGAGAATCTCCTTTACGCATTTCGCCCTGGACTTACCTGATCATATTAATCTTCGTATGTAGACTAACTGTTGGGTTCCTCATTATTTCATACCCTGGTCAAAGACGACAACAACAACAACAACAACCCAGTGAAATCTCACATCGTGGGGTCTGGGGAGGGTAGAGTGTACGCAGACCTTACTCCTACCAAGGTAGGACGGCTGTTTCCGAAAGACCCTCGGCTCAATAAAAGCATAAAAAGAAGTCAGATAAGGTTAAGAGAATCAAAGCGATATGAAATGAAATAATGCAAGCGACACAGATAACATAGGATAATCAAAGCACAGGAAATAACAGATAATAGCAGAAATCTGAGCAGAAGAAATTATATTGCGATAATGCGACTACTAATAAGAACGGAAAACGAGACTATCTATTAGCCTTCTACCCTAATTTGGGTCCTCCAAACCCTCCTATCTAAGGTCATGTCCTCGGTAAGCTGTAGCTGCGCCATGTCGTGTCTAATTACCTCTCCCCAATACTTCTTCGGTCTACCCCTACCTCGTCTGAAATCATCCATGGCCAACCTCTCACACCTCCGCACTGGGGCATCTGTGTCTCTCCTCTTCACATGCCCAAACCATCTCAATCTCGCTTCTCGCATCTTATCTTCCACCGAGGCCACCCCCACCTTATCCCAAATATGCTCATTCCTAATCCTGTCACTCCTGGTGTGGCTACACATCCATCTTAACATTCTCATCTCGGCAACTTTCATCTTTTGAACGTGAGAGATCTTAACCGGCCAAACACTCCGCCCCATACAACATAGCCGGTCTAACCACCACTTTGTAGAACTTGCCTTTAAGTTTTGGTGGCACCTTCTTGTCACATAGCACTCCAGAAGCAAGCCTCCATTTCATCCACCCTGCCCCAATACGATGTGTGACATCATCGTCAATCTCCCCGCAGCTTTGCAGAATAGACCCAAGGTACTTGAAACTACTTTTCTTCTGGATGGCCTGGGTACCAAGTCTCACTTCCAAGCCAACCTCCTGAGGTGCTTCACTGAACTTACACTCCAAGTACTCTGTCTTGGTCCTACTCAGCCTAAATCCTTTAGACTCCAGAGTATGTCTCCAACTCTCCAGCTTAGCGTTAACTCCGCTACGAGTACCCTGGTCAAAGACAGTGAATGATTTAACCCTCTCTTTCGATGTTGCTTCCAATCAAGATTTGTTTTGAAAAGCTGTAGTATTGGTCAGCATATAAGAGACACCGTGTTGAGAAGGTTAAAATGATCTAGCAAACAAATGGTCAAGATGGGTGGCTGAACGTCAGAGGTTGAAGGTTCTTTTGTGCAAAAATGTCTACATGTCAAACAGTTTTTCCCAAAGCTGGTTCTTTATCTGCTTCTAAGGAAAAATTCTGTCTGTGAGCTTATTTATAGGCTCAAGCTTTCGGGGACCAAAACATCCTCCATTTCAAGGATAACCAACTGGAAACACAGAGCTTTAGCTGCTAGTAGTCTCCAAAAACAAACTCATTTAAATGTCTAGTGACCATACTTTATCCGACGGAGAAGCTGGAACCTCTATTGATTTTTTATTCTCGTTAGATGACGTTGCTATTATTGTCACATGCATGTTTATCGGACTGCCTTGTTTATATTGGTTTGCTCGCTTTGGTGGTAGCAGCACTGATTTGTTATCCACCTCATTTGGCATTATAATGAGTGTACTGCTTTTCTGTTCTTCCATCTGATTTTCCAACATATAGAATTTGTTACTCCCTCTGTCCCAAAAAGATTGTCATAGTTACTATTTGGACAGCCGAAGGATATTTTCTTTGACCATAATTGTTTCAAATACTTTCTAAATATTTGGATTGTTAACTATTGTGACTTATAGTACTTTTTATGTAGTTTCTAAATATTTAATTTGTATTTCAAAAAAATTAAAGATTTATGTCCGAGTTCAGACCGGACATTAGCTAGTTTGACCCTAGTAATCCGAATCATGACAATCTTTTTGGGACGGAGGGGGTACATGATTTACACAAGAGAATGAGGGATGAGGAATATTCTGGATTGCTGGATATGAACATTGATGTTTTCCTGTGATCGCAGATCTTGTCAGATGAGCTCAGCTGCAAAATTGATGACATAGTTAATGTTGAGTTAAATCTTTGTGATACCCAACCTAGCTGCCTTGGAGGTGCAAATAATGAGTTCATATTTTCTGGAAGACTGGATAATCTTGCATCGAGCTTCTGTGGTTTGAGAGCTCTGGTTGATTCATGTGCTTTGCCCGAAGATTTATCAAATGAGAATGCAATTCGGATGGTCGCTCTTTTTGATAACGAAGAGGTAAGTAGTAGGCTCAGTCTGAAAGTTCTTGCAGTGATAACCTTAATCTTTTTCTTCCTTAATCTACAGATACTCTCTTAGACGAGAGTTAGATTTTGAGGAACATCTGATCAGTTCTTGTTCAATTTCTAAGTTTAAGAATGTTCCCAGCTAAGAAGTATTTTGCTTATCCAAGACCAAACTTTTGTCCTGAAAGCACTTGTCTGATGTAGATAGATTTTGTCATGTTTGTCAAATATTCCAAGTGAGCACAAAAGCAATAAACATCAGTTAGCAATATTCCAAATCCTCTTTATAAGCTATTTTCAACTATTCTAATTCTCTTTCTTAGTTGTTTTTACGGTTTTCCACCTAAAAACAAGAAAATGAACACCAAATAAGTTGCTCATTCTCTTACTTGGTAGAAATTTCTTAGGCGATCAGTCAATTTGGCTTGAACTTGAACTTCGAATCAGCTGTCTGAATTGATATTCCTTGTTTCAGTTTCCCATTTACTTAAGCATTAGGGCTAACTCCACCAGGACTTTAGGTTGGTTCAGATTCATACCAAGGAGCTGGTGCACCAACTATGTTTGAGGCAATGAGACGGATAACTGACTGTCTAAGTCATCAATCTGCTGGAGAATCTGATTTTGCCCGCGCGTTTCGCCACTCATTTCTTGGTACTTTTTCTTGATATGTCTGTGGCCTTTAGATATGTCTTTGAATATGAATGGACTACTCCATACTCTCAAGTCCTTCCTATGTGGACAATTATTCCTCGTCTCCTGCAGCAGTAATGCAATTGACCCAGCTCAACATGAGACAGCATAATGGGAAGGTTGTTGCTTTGCATGATTCTTTCAAAAGGCAGTAAATTCAATATGGGCCCTGTAAACTTACGCCTGCTCAGTTTCATTTGTTGAACTTATAATCTGATTACATGCAAATGTGTGTGAGTAATTGTCTTTCGAAGTAAAACTAATAAATTCATTATTTGAGTTTATGTTAACTTGTATACACTATATGCACTATGGACTCACTAAGTGTCTGTATTGAGGCTTTCTCTTGACGAGTGCAATCCATTCATTAATTTATTGAGAAATCTTACAGCCTTTGCTTAATGATGGAGTTTTTCCCAGTCCATGTATATGTAATAAGGTCCAAAAAGAGTTCCCCAAAAATTGTTCCTTCATAGAAAGGCAAGTGTGGTTGCAGGTGTGATACAAACCAACCAAGTAGGACATCGTTCTCCCTATTTTCTACCAGAATTTGTGGGGTCTAACATGGAAATACTTTTGATGTCATAACATACAGGAGGAGGAAAAATCAGTTTCCAGCATTCTTGTCAAATTACATCATTTTCTCCTTTACATATCATGTGATACTTATTGTCGAGTATCTCATTCAAACAACAGTGTCTGCTGATATGGCTCATGGAGTTCACCCTAATTTTGTTGATAAGCATGAGGAGCACCATCGTCCAGAATTACAGAAGGGGCTTGTAATCAAGCATAATGCAAATCAGCGTTATGCTACGAGTGGAGTTACATCTTTTCTTTTTAAAGAAGTTGCAAGACTCCTCAGCCTTCCGACACAGGTGATTTTCAACTTCCAAGTGCTTTAGCATAACCGAACCGGAAACCATCAAGGAAATAGGAAGAGGGAACGGAAGCCATGACTGGACCTATTCCTTGAATCCCCTTCTTTCCATTATTCAGGAGTCAATTTGTAACTTCTATTAGGCATTAATCTTATGTATTAATGCTTCAAAGGTATTGATTGGTGCATCAAACTATAAGTTGCACTAAATACTCCATAGTGCATTACTCAAACTATTCATGTTAGCTGCTTAGGTTTTCTCTGATGGTCTTTTGGGAGAAGAACCTTCTTTTCCAGGCGTAAGGTATTATACACTTTTATTATCTTCAAAAGTTAAAGAGATTTCTAGCCATTTATGTGTCTGTCTGTCTGTCCCCTCACCTCGTCTGTATATGCTTGGAAGCATAGCTACTCATATCTCTCCCTCTTATTGCATAAGGAGAGTAGGATTCCCCATGACAATGTGAGACCAAGTTAACGTCTGTCCTATAACTATGTGATTTCTTTTCAATATGAACGCAAGTTTATTCACAAGGAAGAAGAGCACATAAGAGGGCTAGATGTCTAGAGGCCAAATAAAGGCATTGCATCAAATAAAACAGAGCCACTTCCATTTTGTTGAATTCAGTCAAGAGAGGATATCATGAAAAAGACCTTGTTGTTTAGTCCTTTATTAAGTATTTTCTCTAGATCTTTTGCAAGAAGACAGGCTAGGCACAATCTTAGCTATAATACTCTTCTGATGTACCCAGTTCAGTTTGTAAATTAACTAAATCCAAACAGGAAGAGGTTTCGAATAAGTATGTGACAAGGAATTGTATGCTCGGTATATGTCAAAAAGAAAATTGATATGTTGGAGTTTATATCAATGAAATTAGAGAGAACTCCACATGTACTGCAGCCTCATTGATAAATCTTGTGTATGAATTCTATTAAATTTTTACGATCCAAGCATATAAACTTGTATAAAGCAACGAGCTCTTTAACTCCTTACAGGACTTTGTGGTGCGAAATGATATGGGATGTGGATCAACTATAGGTCCAATACTTGCTTCAGGAGTTGGAGTCCGTACTGTTGATTGTGGTATCGCTCAGTTATCCATGCACAGGTACCTTGTTATTTAGTATCTCCATTCAATGTTGTGCTACACGGTGATTTCCAAGAAGTTTTTCCACTTATTTGAAAATTGGTTAGACACCAGTCACTAGTTTCCATTAGGCAAAACATACTACGAACGAACTTCTGAAAGCCAAAAAAAAAAAATTATTTACTTTTAGTTTCGTCACCAAAAAAAAGGAAAAAGAACTACTGACAGACTTCCAAAAGCAGACAATTCTTTCCTTACTTTTAGTTCTAATCAAATTGTATTTACCCGAAATGCAATAGAGGCGGCAGTCTATAACTAGTTTACTTAAAGTTTTGTCATGCATCATCCGAATGTAGAATTTTGCTTGAGTCCATATTCGGTAGAATGATCTATATTATCAAGCTGCAATGCTTGTCCTTCAGTGCAAGTAGAGATAAGATGTTCAACATCCAGGTGCCTTTGCACACCTTCTACAAAAATGTGCATTTTGTACTCTTCCAGACTAAAAAAGTTTCTCTGTGTGAAATAAATGCCAGACAGCTAGATGATAAACTTATGAATTTTTGATGCTGTAATTGGCTCTGGTAGTTTTGATATGATGAAATGGTTACAGGTAGCTTGAGGGACGCTACAGTATCTGACTCCGTTAATTTATATCTTTTTCCTTGTTTAGTTGGTCACCTGCTTCGCTAAGTTGGTCATCAGTTTTCCATAAATTTCACTTTGTTTTTCTGCAATTGCAGCGTGAGAGAGATATGTGGAAAGGAAGATATAGATATTGCATACAAGCACTTCAAGGCATTTTACCAGACATTCTCAAGCATAGACAGAAAGTTGAATGTGGATTGATACTTGGGGAAGTAGAGACCTAGCTTTTTAGTTCACAGCCCCTTATAGCATAATTCTTCTTATTTTTCTCTTGGGGGTACAGTTGGTAGTAGACCTTTTAGCTAAGCACTTTGATTTGATTACTAAACTAGTACATTATTTTGGAGCAAATGCAACAATAAATAGTTTCAGACGGCACATTGCCTGGTAATTGCTATGACATTGGTAAAACCCAAGTTGAAAAGTCTCATAATTTTGAACTGCACAAAGTGCCTGGAGGAAGTGATAGAAACAGCTATTATTTTCAATCCAGTGCCTGGTGTTTGCTGGCTTCAATTTGATCGGTGACAGAATTCGAACCCATATCAATTTCAAATTCAGGTTTCCGCTTGGCATTTCTAGCTGCTAACTTCCGTCTTAGCTCTGATAACAAAGCTTGATTCTCATGATTGAGACGCTGAGCTTTCCTCCGCAACCTCTCATTCTCCCGCATAATCTGACAGTTGCGCAGGTACAGCTCTGAATTCTCTCTTTCCATTGATGTACTGCTTGCTTTGCACTGAAGGATATCTTGACAAAAGTGAAAAAACCAGATTAGGATACCTCATACAGAAAAACAAGGCAGAGCAAATAATATAGAAAACTGTCTTCTATATATATTGCGCATGAATGGAGGCATATGCTGTAATGAATATAAACTGATATATCCGGGCTTTGTGTTAACAGAAATATTGTTTTTATTTTCTGAAGTAATTAGTAATCAAGAGTCTAATAAGCAAACAAACTCCCACTGACAGAACTGAATGTAACAATTGGTCCATTTTATTTCATCATACTTTAGTAAAGACATCAATTCTTAGAAGATCAAAAAAAACCAAGGAGCAAGCAGCTGGTAGACTGAAGTTTGAGTTAAGCAAGTAGAAACAGGAAAAAAAAAAAAAATCTTGTGTTAGTAGGAACTTAGAGGATCAGTACCTTTAGAGTGGATATATCTTTCTGGACTTTGTTTGAAGGAAAAAAAAAAAAGCATATGTTTATATAGGAATATGCATGTAAACTTGGTACGCACTAATTGATAAACACGTGAGTCACACGAGAATAGCACAGTTCACTAGGAAGAAGTATTCATTACTTGATCAGCAAAGTCCCCAATTCTTTATCCTCATACAAAAGCACAGGTCAAAGTGCACTTTAACCATCAAGTGAGGAAAAGAGAAAGCGACCCTATTTTTCCTCCTACGAAGAAGACGCTAGATTTTGCTTTAAAAGTGAAAAAGAGTTGGGGTGTGTTTGGTACGAGGAATATATTTTCTTGGAAAATAAGTTGTTTTCATATTTCTGGTTTATTATTTAGGCAAACACTGTTGGTGTGGAGGTAGGAGTAGGGGTTGGGGTGGGGTGAGGGGTGGAGCTAGAAGCTTCGAATTTTGCTCAAAAAATGTATTTATGTTAAGAAGTTCATTAAATATGTACAAATATTAAATTTAGAACACAATTATTAACACTTGAAGTTGTTGTTCCAAACTCTTAACCTATAAAGTTGAAATCCTCACTCCGCCTCTGGGTGGGGTTGGGGAGAAAACAACTGTGTGAAACAATATTTATGGAACTCGTTTTTCCTATTTTCAGAAGTTATTTTTCTCATTTTTAAAAAGCTTGTCTTAGGGAAAATATTTTTGAAAACATCTTAATCAACCAAACATAAGATAATTGAACCATGCCAAACACACCTTTAGACTAATCTTAGAGTGAAACACGACTGCACGTGGATTTTGCTTTGTAATGAGTTTGTTAAAGAATAAAGCCAAGAAACACATTCTTTCAGTGAGAGAAAAAAAAATGGATGCCTCTTGTGGTGCAGACACAAACATGCTTGCGCAAGGCTTGAACACGGGAGACTGCTGAGGCTATAACATGATATTTCAATATTCATGTGACAAACCCAATTTTTGTCCCCACAACCATATGACGATTTATGTTTGGACTGTGCCATGCAATAAACACCTCTAGATTTATGAATGGATTTATGTTACATACACCGGTACAATAGTGTAAAGAAATTTTAAATGGTCAGCTTATAAAGTAACTGGCTATAGTAAGTCATCACCGTATTTTTCATGTGTACGACAACGCAAAGAAATTTTAAACGATCAGCTTATAAACTAACCGGTTATAGCAGGTTATCACCCTACTTTTTAAGTGTATGATAGTGTAAAGAAATTTTAAACGATTAGCTTATAAACTAACCGGCTATAGTAGGTTATTACCATACTTTTCAGGTGTATGATTGTGTAAAGAAATTTTAAACAATTAACTTATAAACTGACAGGCTATAGTAAGTTATCACCGTGTTTTTTGGGTGACCGTATCATTTTAATCTAATGGTATAAAAAATATTTCCTCCGTCCAGTTAAACTTGTCTTGTATACTAAAACTAGATGTCCATTTTTATTTGTCCAGTTTAGAAAATCAAGAGATAATTTATCATTTCATACATATTTTTACCCTTATTATTAATTGTTGAGTTGGAAACTTCAAGAAATTGTTAGTGGCTCCACAACTTTTAAAATATTTTGAATGATTTCAATCACTAGGTTACTTAGCAATAATTAAGGGTGATATAGTAAAATTCTCATTCTATTTTTGGCTACTTAATAGGCACGCCAAATCAACACATGATAAGTAAAAAAATGGAAGGAGGGAGTAAGTGCAAATATATAGGTCAGCTCAAGCTAATGGTACAAAAATATATGTACTCCCTCCATCTCAATATACATGTCGTCCTTACTAAAAAAAATCGATCTCAAAATACTTACATCATTTTAAAAAATCAAGATAAAATTAAGTAGTTTTTTATTTTTTATTTTATCCTTTGTATTAATTACAACATTTAAGAAGGGAGTACATTATTGATGCAGTTGGCATAGATATATAATAAAAATTTATTGAGGAGAGGTATCATGGTGTAATATTTTAAAAGGATAAAATAGTTAAAATTCTTTCTTTATTAATGCTTCTTAAGATGAATGTAAATGAAAAACACCAAAACTATTTTGAGACAGATGAAGTATACAATGAGTCAGTGAACTTAAAGAGTATTTGGGTTTGAGAGTTTCTGGGATAGAGTAAATATGAGCTAGACTTTTTTTTAACATTTAAGAAAGGTGATAGAGTTGGTACTTTTGACCCCAAAAATATGGATTTAGTACTCATATGTCGAGAACTAATTACTTAAAGAGAGTACTTCCTTGAAGATAAAAAAATTCCATACTTGAAGCAATTCAAACAAGTTTGTAAAGATTTCATTTGGGGGAAAAAGAAAAACAATTTTCAATCTGTTGCTGTCCCAAAGGGAACTTTTCAAAATGAGTTTTATTGATTTGATGAAGATAAAAAGAAAAGAGAATATAACAAGTAGGGGTGTACATGGACCCAGTTTGGGTTTTTCAAATATCAAAACAAATCAATTGTGTCGGGTTTTTAAATTTATGAACCAAACCAAATCAACATAAGTCGGGTTTTTCATTTATTTTTTTCGGATTTTTTGATTTTTTTCAGGTTTTCCGGATTCGAGAAAAGGACAAAAATGGTCCCTTAACTATGATAGTAGGTTCAAAATAGTCCCTTAACTATGCACTTAACGGTTTTAGTCCTTTAAGTTTGTTACAAGTTAACAAAAACGGTCCCTTAACTATGAGAGTAGGTTCAAAATAGTCCCTTAACTATGCACTTAACGGTTTTGGTCCTTTAAGTTTGCCATAAGTTGACAGTTTTAGTCTCGACAAAATATTCATCGAACTCTATTTGTTAGATTTGACGAGAACTATGAAAAAAAGAGAAAAATTAGTGAGAACTCTAGATCGGTCAAATAACTTGGGACAAAACCGACGGACGTTAGTCGATTATAGGAAAAAACTGAGGAAAAACCTACAGACTTGATAATGTCAAAAAATAGTGTCTCGGAGCACAAAGACCGATGGATTCTGTCGATTAAAATCGAGGGAGTCCATTCGCTAAGTAAAATACACTAGATTCGTTTTTACTGAAAACTAGAGAAAACTAAATACTTCCAGTGTAGTGGTTCTTTTTTTTTTTAAAATAGTTTCCGCGCATTTTTCCTCAAAAATAACCGATGGACTTCCGTTGGTTTTCGTAAAAAACAATAAAAATTAAAAAAAAAATAGTGTCCCTCGATTTTATCCATCAGTTTCCGTCCATCGTTTTTTTCGCTTGTTTTTGGTAGTGACAACTTTTTTAGTTTCTGCTATTTCTAATTTATTTCTAAAGTCTAGTGTATTTTATTTAGTCGATGGAGCCCCTCAGTTTTAATCGATAGAGTCCGTCGGTCTTTGTGTTTCGAGACACCATTTCTGACATTATCAAACCGTTAAGCATACTTAAGGGACTATTTTTAACCAACCCTCATAGTTAAGGGACCATTTTGTCAACTTATGACAAACTTAAAGGACCAAAACCGTTAAGTGCATAGTTAAGGGACTATTTTGAACCTACTCTCATAGTTAAGGGACCGTTTTTGTTAACTTGTAACAAACTTAAAGGACTAAAACCGTTAAATGTATAGTTAAGGGACTATTTTGAACCTACTATCATAGTTAAGGGACCATTTTTGTCCTTTTCTCTCCGGATTCTTTCGATATAGTCTTCATATAAAACATATAATTTGTGTTTCAAATATTTCTTTAGTCATAGTAAAATATGACTATCTAATAAGGTGTGTTTTAAGAAAATGACATAAAATGTGAGATGAATAATGACATTATACTAAAATATTCATCAAGAAAGATAATGAAATCGCATAAGATCAGGTGAGTCATGTTTCCCTTGGGTGTTCGCATGAGTTCAATATTTTTCTTTTTGAAAGATTAAAGCCAATTTTTGCAGTAATTAATGTAATTGTTCCAATTTACTCTTTGGTATATTTTATATTTTGAAAAGTCAAGGCCTGATGTAGCTTATATGGACAGCGTGGTTTAGCTTTTTTCTTTCTCGATATGGCAGTAGAAAACTACTTTTGTAAAGAAAGACCCAAAACAAATTGAAAGAGTGAATGGATTTCGTGTGATTATGAATGATTATTCAAAACACAAGAAGTGGATCTTTTATCATTTATTTATTTTTTGCGCGGATTGCCCTTATTTTGGGGTGGTCTTTAAATTTTGCCCCTCATATTTGTGGTCTTTAAATTATGCCCCTCATATTGCTGGTCTTTAATTTTTGCCCTTCGCATTGCAACTCTGGGCGTTCACGCAGAAATCATGAGGTTCTGAGTTTGAACCCCCGCTCAAGCATAAATTAAAAAAAAAAATTGCAAGGCAAGGTTTGGGTCGCGTGTATGCCGGACCCAGCATACTCTTGTTAAGGAATTACCAAATTTATGCCGGACCCGGCATACTCATGCCTTATGGGCAGACTTGGCATAAGTATGTCGGATCCGGCATAACTTTGGTAATTCCTTAACAAGTTTATGCCGGTGGGGGCATACTTTTAATGGACAAACTTTTATGCCGGACCCGGCATAAACTTGTGAAGGAATTACCAAAGTCATGTCGGACCCGGCATAACTTTGGTAATTCCTTCGGAAGTGTATGCCGGTGGGAGCATAGCGAAATTTAAACTCTGCCTTGCGAATATTTTTTAAAATTTTGACTGTGTGGGGGTTCAAACCTGTAACCCATGAGTTTTAGCCGAAGGGCAAAATTTAAAGACCATCCCAAAAGAAGGGCAATTCGCAGAATTGCCCATCTTTTATTAGCATTTTGGTTCTGATTTGGATTTTATTTGAGTTACTAACATCTATAGACTAAAACTTATTTGGTCATTCAAGATTCTAAGTTCAAGCTTGAAATTATAAGTTAAAAGACCAAAACTATGAAAAAGTTTTAAAAAATATTTATAAATTACATTTTAAATAACTTTTTATGTTTAAAATATTTTTTAAATTATATACATGTAATGTCGGGTTGGTTTGGTTTGGTTTGACTATTTTAATTAAAACCAAACAAACCAATTATGATCGGGTTTCTTTTTTCAATACCAAATCAAGTCAAACCAAACCACTAATCGAATTTTTTTCTCAATTTGGTTCAGACTATCGATTTGGTGTGATTTATCGATTTTCTTTGTACACCCCAAGAACTCCTCGTAAGGCCTAAAAAGGGAAAACAGAAAAGAAAGAAAAACACAGTGGGCAATGTTCCAAGGCTTAGCATAGCTTTCGAATAATGCGTTATTTGTAAAGTGTAAGTAGTTTTGTTTTCTATTGTAGACGAGATAATAAAGTTATAAGGGACACGACTTTCGCCCGAAGAAATGGTTGAACATGAAAAATATAACGTTTAAGCAATTGTTGAACCATATTATACCTCGTGTCTACCAATTTTCTATAACGACATGAGGTTTATGATAGCTCTAGATTCATCTATCTATTTATCAGCTTCACTTTTTTATTCTTTTCCCTTTTGAAGATATTTCCTTTTGCCTATAGTCTATAGAAGTTATTCATGTCTCAAAAAAGTTGCCTCAAGACATTATTTCATTTCGTGATGAGTATATTGTTGTTGTTGTTTTGTTGCTACACAGAATTCAATTTTACTCGTTTTTATAGTCTAATATTAACAAATTTAGTTGTGGACGTCTCAACGTTAAGCTTAGTGATATTCGTACCCAAATGACTAACGTTTTATCCTTGTTGCGCTCCCAGTATAACTGGGCCGTCTTGACATTAGGAGGGACAAATGTAGAATTTAAGTACGGATTCAATTGCTTTGGCTTAAACCTCGTGTATATGTTAAAAAATTCACTAAGTACAAATAAATGATTTCGTACCTAATATACCAAATGAATTGTAGTAGAATTCCAAACTCGAACCCATAAAATTCAAACCGATTCGCCTTTGGCTCACATTAGGTAAATATTGCTTTGTTACATATTGCCAATCATTGAGGGATACCGTACTGAAGTCGGGAAAAACGTTCGGGGTCTCATCCACTTGTTGAGATTTTCGCACAAGTCTTTTGAGGTAAACCATCTCGAATAAATAGTTCAATAAGTTTTAATACTAGAGTAACTTGATATTCAAAGCTTCTCTCTAACTATAAAATTTCCGAGTTTAATTACGTAATATCGCAAAAGCCGTCAAAACCCAACAATTAGGCAACTCACCATAACTCTCATGATACGTAGATGCAGAGGCGAATTTATATGCTAAATTATGGGACATATGAACTCACGATCTCCGTAAAATTGAGTATTTTATGTATTTAAAAAAAAAAAATTAGTGTAATATTATTTACTGACACTCATGCCTTTAAAAAGCTAAAGGTACAGTCGATTGAATGTATAGTATTTACAAAGACTAAGAATCAATTTTCACTTAATACTGTTTTCCTTCTTTTTTTAGTGGTGAACCCATATTTTAGAAATTCCAGATACCGTCTCTGCATAGATATGATGATCAAAAATAGTACATGTAGCGAAAAATTTTAATGTCTCCCGCAGGCCACAACTGACATTAGTTATGAGCGGGCATCTTCAATTTTTGGGTCCACAAATTCTAGATCCACCTTTTCATCTCACACAACTTATATCAGTTGTGCGAGGCACATCTAAAAATTTTCGAGATGTGACACTACATGATGCCCAGTTAAGCCTAGCCCCCGACTGCTATCCCCTAGTTACTGCACGACTTAATCCATCCACCAAGTGTCAAGTTGATTGTGATGGATAACACACCCACACTTGGCTTCATCCCATTTCTCATATTGAGAAACTAGGATTTGTTGACAAACCACATACTTATCAGTTAAGGTCATTTTGGTAACGAGAAATGCAAGAGTTCTTACCAAACAAAACGCTTCAGCTACAAACAAGTCAGGGAAAGACCAAAACAGTCAAATATTTTGTCCCAACAAAAAGAAAAGAAAAGGGGAAACACTATTCGTTTAAATACATAATGTGCAGAGTCTCTCCTGGAGATTGCTTTGCCATAGGAGAACGGAGCTCTCTGTTATCACTGTCAGTCTAGCACCAAAGCTACCATAGGCTGCATGTCCTGTTGACACATTTACTCGAAATCTCTAACCAAGTTTCCTTTCTGCTTGGAGCTTTGATGAGGCTGTGAATTAAATCAAGTAGTACTTTGTTACAATTACTTCACACGTAGAAAGCTGCAACTTAAAAAGGCCAAAAAAACAAAAACAAAGGAAAAGGAGAATAAACCTAAAACAGATCAAACTTCTTATATTGCCGGCTCTGAACTCTAGCTGATTTAATTTGTCGTCGTCATCGCCGTCACGGTAATCATCATAGCTTTGAGTGCTCATCCATGCAACGGAACTGCCAGGACATATGAGCATCCTCAAAGCAATACAGGAGGCTCTGTGAAACTGAGACTGGTGGATGGATTCATAAAATACTGCAAGCTGAACAATCCGCTCCAGCAAGTCTCAGTTGTTCATGCCTGCATCCTGCCAATTGCAACATTTTGCCGCTCAGCATCCCCCTCAAGATGCTGAATTGTATGTGGCAGGATGCAGGCATGGCCCGTGCCCCTCACCGGGGCCGGGCTAATCCAAAACCATCAGGTTGTAGTTGATGAGACTGTAGTTGATGAGACTGGAAAACCATGAACAGAAGAGCAATCAAATGAAGCAAACCAAAAAAGTGGAAAAAACAAACCAAGATGTCAAACACCTTCTGACGGATAATTATAAAATCTCATGTGAATGGAAAGAGACCCTCCCAAGCTAAAATTCCTCATACACATACCAATAAAAGATATAGTATAACAAGATTCTGTAGCTTCAACAAGCATCCTACAGGAAGCTAAGTGTAGCTGTTACTGGGTTCGTAGCTAAATCCTTTATCTAGTAACCAAGCACTTAAGTATGAAGGATTCCAGCATGCTCTTTACTAAAAATATTTCCCCGAACTCACTAAAATTTGCTTGAAAAGCTTGACCTATCATGATCTCTCACTGTGTGAAAGTTCGGTCGTATGAACATATTAGGTCAAACAGGAGCTATGAAACAGGTTTTAACCACATGAAATATGAGTTGGTGCATAGTGCACACTCCCTCTCCCCACTTGTGGGATTACACTGGGTATGTTGTTGTTGTGGTGCATACTCCCCTCCTATATCTGACCAGGTCTCCAGGGGTTCATTAAATAACAAACCTAAATGATTGAAGTGAAAAGATAAAGTTTGTTTGCCATACCTGTGAGAAGGGTTGGTGAACCTGCTCGTGAGGATGGATAAAAGTCATTCCAGGACGCTGACAAGGATATTGGGTTGAATGCAAATATATAGCTGAAGTTGAGCGTGCACTAATATGATTGTGACTAAAAGGGGGAGGCATCATGCTCTCTGCTGGACCATAACCAATACCAGGAGTCGATGGTGTTGCCCAAGGCCCAGGCATATGTTGCGGCAGTGGACGAGGTTGGTTTTCAGCGGATATGGGAGACCGAATAGCAGATCCAAGCTGGGGAAACTCAGTGTTGTAGTTAATTGCAGGAGCATACATGGGCTGAATTGTATATGGGCCACCAGCAAATCCAAACCCAGGATCAAACCTTTGCATGTATCTGCAAATAAAAAGTCAAGCGCCCCAGAGACTAAGTTGCAAGAAAAATGACATGAGCATTGTAGTGAAAATACCCACGGGCAAGAAGATACAATTGTCAAATTGAAGGGGAAACAACAGACGTAAAATGTATTATATTTGCACATAATTCAGAACAGAGAAGAACCTCACCAGTAATACTAAAAGCTTTTGAGGAAAAAGCCAAAACACATTCTCATATAAAGAATTCAACCAAAACACATTCTCATATAAAGAATTCAAGTGGCATCAGATATCAATGGGACGTCACACAAAATAGTTTAAACACCCAAAGCAGCAGTATGCAATAGAGAGGGAAGAACAAGAAAAGGAAAAGAGGTAATAAAGGAAACTGACTAGCAGCTCCAAACCACCATAGCTTCAACATGATAGCAGCTTCTCTCACCAGGTTCTTCCCTGTCTTCTTACACTGTATTTACTTCTCCTCATCCTTCGAATCAGGTTCTTCTTTCCCTCTTGAAGAGTCTACCTCATAGCTGGTAATAGCACTGTCTCCAATATTACGTAACAGCCCCATAGTCTTCTTAAAACAATTTGTTTGGCCTTTTTGGTTCCTACTTGGTACCCAGAAACAGATACTGACCCTTTTTTTATGGGAGACGGAAGATATTCATATAGAGTAGAGTGTTCCAGTAGACTGGGTATGTGCACATCCTATCTTAAAATATATATATCTCCAGATTTGCTATTTGTTCTTCACAGAAAGCAGAAAAACAAAAATTTCCACTGTCCGGAGGATCATGACGGAGAAAAAGAGAAGAAAGGGGAATCATGAACAGAGTTGCCCTTCTGTCAGCGCAAGTTGACTTTTAGCCACACGCGGCAGCTATGTGCATTGTGCACCAAAGTGAAGTGCATTATAACAACTTCATTACATTCAAATCCAGAGAGAATAACTAAGCCAATGCCTAATCTTGTAGCAACAGACAAAAAGGATGGCATTCTTAGAAGCTCTTCTGTTAACATCCATATGCATACTATATCTCAAAATACTGGTTTTATTCAATCCGATCCAATAAAAAAACAGAAAGGAATCTACACGAAAGCAAAGGGTACATAGTGGTAGAACTTCAGAAGTCAGACACGTAATAAGAAAGAATCACAGATCCCCACATATACTTGACAATCAGTCTTAGTGTAACACTAACCATTATAGAAACAACCATGACCACAAACAAACATTAACCCAGATTGGTCAGTAAAAGCTCGATAGGAACAAAAGATTCTGTAGAAATAACATCTCATATACAGAGTACACGATAGGAACAAAAGATTCTGTAGAAATAACATCTCATATACAGAGTACATGGCAAAAAAATGCACCAATAATGATAAAGATAAACAGGTAATCAGATAATAAAGTGATGGTACTTAAAACATCTCATAGAATAAAGGAGTGCTTTTACTACCATAAACATAATCATAAAAGAATCGACCCATGTTAAAAGGGATACCACGTGATTGAACCACCAACACGTACAACAAGACACAAACTGAGGAAAAGGCAAAAAAAAGCACCAATAATGATAAAGATAAACAGGTAATCAGATGATAAAGTGATGGTACTTAAAACATCTCATAGAATAAAGGTGTGCTTTTACTACCATAAACATAATCATAAAAGAATCGATCCATGTTAAAAGGAATACCACGTGACTGAACCACCAACACGTACAACAAAACACAAACTGAGGAAAAGGGGTACTTTACAGTATATTCACAAAATACCAAGGGATAAGAAAGACCTGTCATAACTCCTGTCATAATCAGGGTCCTTCCTGTCAATTTCCCGATCACGAAAGATAGCCACCTTATTATAAGATTTAGACCTACCAACTGGCTCCTTTTCTGTCCTACTTCTAGCTGATCTACTGCTACTTGTTGAAGAATCAATCAGACACCGCCCAGTATTCAAATCAGAACCACCAGCTGGACTGGCTTTTTCTTCTAACTGTGGTATGCCTATTGGACCATACTGGAAAGTATCCTGTGACCTTGGTTCAGTTTCAGGCTTTACATTTGAGCTCCCACTTAAACTATTAGAGTTAAATATGCGTGCTCGAGCCCTATTATATTCCTCCTTTCTTTCCTCAACACTTTTGGCAGAATTTCCCTTTGATGAATTGGAATTACCACCTGCTAACTGTGAACCTTTCTGTGGCCTCTGCTTTATGGCAACCTTAACCACACCAGTATCTCCTTGAGGCAAATTCACCGGAATGTCAGCCAAGCGAATCAAAGGCATCCGACATTCAGAAGTCTTGCGCACAATAATTCTGGAACCCGAGCCATCCGGTAGACTATTGTCCAACAAAACCATTGATTGTAGTGAATAGTGTTGTGCCACACGGTGAGCAGCCAGTCGCAAATAGGAGGTCGGCAGCTGTTGGAATTCCATCTGTTGTCGACCGGGATCCCTGATGAACTTTTCAACGTCTTGCTCCATCCTCAGAACTGAGAAAAGACAATGACAAGTCACTATGTGCATGATAAAGAAAATCAATCCAACTAACAAAGAACCCCCCCCCCCCCCAGGGAAAAAGAAGGAAAAGAGAATATAAAGCATACAGTGACATATTTAAGGAGAACCTAGATATCTCAAAATGGAAACACGGGATGAAGCAACATTGTTGAAAACATAATGCACGTTCAGATCTAAAACTAGAAAAAGAACCTAAAAGAAAATAAAGCATTACACAATTAATATTTTACATAAGTGCATCATACAACTGGTATGCAATGACCAAGAGCCTACCTCAACATAACAGCTAAAGATTACATACATAACAAAGAACGTGGTGTTTCTGATTGAAAAGGTTCAAGTTCCTCTTCTTTTATTAGTAAGGTGGAACGATTCAAGTTATCCTTCACTACAGCCAAAAAGGGAAAAAAATCCTTCAAAAACTTGCTCTCCTCTGCTTTTAGATTACATAAAATGGTTTTATCTTCTCTTCTCTTTCTGACTTTCGATGTCCATCAGCCCAAAGAGTGCTGGGGTTGCACACGGCCGTTGATGTAAAATCTCAGCTCCTCAGGGAATCGTGGAAGTTTAAGAGCCTCCTAATACGTGCACATCATTCAACACCAAAAATCTAGCAAAAATCACATTTGTATTTCTGACTTTCTGTTTTAGTAACATTCCAGAATTCCTTTCCCTACAGACTACCCACCCACCAGCTGCAAGAGGAGATGGTGTTGCACTATAGTTTTGCTCCTTTCTAAAGCCTTCTGATCCAGCATTGCAGCAACTAAGTGGGAGTCTTTGGCATCGTCTATTTTAGCTCAAAAAATGTCAAAGATGTATTCCAAATCTTCTGGCTGAAAGCACAATGCAAAAATAGACAATTTACATCCTCAGATTCTTCTTCATATAAAGGGCATCTGCTGCTAATAGAGAGTCGTCCTGCAAGTTGTTTGGGATTTTATAGGCCTTGAAGAAGCAACCTGCAACCTTAAATAAAGCTTGAGATTTCCCATTTCTTTTCTGGGGATAGCAAGGTGGAGATACTCTGAGATGACAGCCATTTCGTAGCAGGATTTCATTGTGAACTACCCCTTCTCTGTAGTCTGTCCCTTCCAGCCAAAAGTCAGCAGTTTGTGTTAAGTTCAGGGGTTGACTGTAACAACTGCAGCAGTAGACTTGTCCAAGAAAACAACTGCAGCAATAGAGTCCTTCCCAAATCCCAATTACCGCAGTTCCTTCTGAAGGTTATATTCCAACCTTGATTAGATCTAAAGTCTGCAATTGTGGCCTAAGTATCTCTAGCAAAGCTGACCAGCTCAGGGTGGTTTTCTAGAGTTTTAGTGAGGCATGATGTCCTAACCAAGAATCTACCTGAATAGGATTTATCTACCGTCCCTGGGCTTTACAATATTTTCTCTAAAAGATCCCCCAAAGCCTTTATTATGCTTCCATCCTCCAAGCACTACAGGTTTAGCTGCAGGACAGTGGCCTTGCACCATATTGTGCTCTGAACTGCAGATTCCATATAGCATAACCCTGCTGACAGAACCTCCATAGCCATTGGAGAAGTAAGCTTTTACTCCAGTTATGCAGATTGTTGACTCCGACGCCTCCCTCCTCATCATTGACGATTTGATTCATTTTGCCAAATGGATGGCTTTTTGTCCCAGTGCCCTTTCCATAGGAAGTTCCTAAGTTTTACCCAGCTTTTTCTCCACATATTTAAACATGGGTAACACACACACATGGTGTCTGTAAAAGGGTATATACACCATTTGTAAGTGTAAACACCTAAGTGTTTACCCTCCCATTTCCTCCATCTTGATAAAAAATGTTATTAACTGATTGAGACAACTAACGGCAATGTGACAGCGAGTATACCAGCACAGGAAAAACTACAGGCATGCTAATAGTAAAAGAAACTTAATAAGTACACAAGTATTCACGAGCTCAAACAATCACAAAGCAAATCAAGGTATATCAGAACCAAAGAAAATCAAACTAACAAAAACTAAACCTGATGCAGATCAACATGATAAACAACAACAAAAAACCCAGTGTAGTCCCACAAGTGGGGTCTGGGGAGGGTAGGATGTATGCAGACCTTACCCCTACATGTGTGAGATAGAGCGGCTGTTTCCGATAGACCCTTGGCTCAAAAGAAAAGTATCCGACGCAGAATTATAATAGAAATAAGATAGCAAAATATCAAGATATATAAAACAAATGCAGCAACAGATAGTAATACACATTTAAAAAAAAGAAACTAAGTGATAACTAAATAATACTACTAAAAAGGAAAAGAGGAGAGGAGAAGGCTAGCCCCTTACTCTCCCACACAAAGTGGGACAACACTCATACTCCTACTAACCTTTTACTCTAATTCTCGACCTCCATTCCTTTCTTAATCTATCTAAAGGTCATGTCCTTAGTAATCCGTTAAAAAAAAAAAGGGAATACTAACCAGAGGGCCGCTCTCAAGGGTTTTGTAAAGCCTCACAGAGAAACTGATCAACCAAGAAGCAGAAGAGACAACAAGTAGTAATAGCAAACTAATAATAAGAAATACTAAATTTATAAAATGCCACAAACAGTAATAGTAAAAGAAACTGAACAAGTACACAAGTCAATTTACGCGCATAAACAATCACAAAACAAACCATCACAAATAAAAAAATCAGCTAAAACAAATCCTAAACTTGATGCAAATTAACATAACAACATCATACCCAGTGTAATCGACTACGCGATACCTAAATCATACTACTATAAGAACGACAACACACAGCTACCTAATAACCTTCTACCTTAATTCTCAATCTCCATAACTTCCTATCTAAGGTCATGTCCATGTCCTCAGTCAGCTCAAATTAACATAACAACAACACCACCCAGTGTAGTCAACTACGCAATACCTAAATCATACTACTATAAGTACGACAACACACATGTATCTAAGAACCTTCAACCCCAATCCTCGACCTCCATACCTTCCTATCTAACATCATGTCCTCAATCAGCTCAAATTAACATAACAACAATATACCCAGTGTAGTCAACTAAGCAATACCTAAATTATACTACAAGTAGTACAACACTCAGCTACCTAATAACCTTCTACACTAATCCTCGACCTCCATACCTTCCTATCCAACATCATGTCCTCAGTCAACTCAAATTAACATAACAACAACACACCCAGTGTAGTCAACTACGCCAATACCTAAATCATACTACTATAAGTACGATAACACACAGCTACCTAATAATCGTCTACCCTAATCCTCGACCTCCATACCTTCCTATCTAACTATCATGTCCTCAGTCAACTCAAATTAACATAACAACAATATACCTAGTGTAGTCAACTACGCGATACTACTATAAGTAGTACAACACACGGCTACCTAGTAACCTTCTACCCTAATCCTCGACCTCCATACCTTCCTATCTAACATCATGTCCTCAGGCAACTCAAATTAACATAACAACATACCCAGTGTAGTCAACTACGCGATACCTAAATCATACCACTATAAGTACGACAACGCACAGCTACCTAATAACCTTCTACCCTACCCTAATCCTCGACCTCCATACCTTCCTATCTAAGGTCATATCCTCAGTCAGCTCAAATTAACATAACAACAAGATACCCAGTGTAGTCAACTACGCCAATACCTAAATCATACTACTATAAGTACGACAACGCACAACTACCTAATAACCTTCTACCCTAAACCTCGACCTCCATACCTTCCTATCTAACATCATGTCCTCAGTCAACTCAAATTAACATAACAACATACCCAGTGTAGTCAACTACGCGATACCTAAATCATACTACTATAAGTACGACAACGCACAGCTACCTAATAACCTTCTACCCTAATCCTCGACCTCCATACCTTCCTATCCAACATCATGTCCTCAGTCAGCTCAAATCAACATAACAACAACACAACCAGTGTAGTCAAATACGCCAATACCTAAATCATACTACTATAAGTACGACAGCACACAGCTACCTAATAACCTTCTACACTAATCCTCGACCTTCACAACTTCCTATCTTCTTCCTATCTAAGGCCATGTCCTCAGTAAGCTCAAATTAACATAATAATCAGAATATTCTTATTTAAAAAAAAAAAAAAAAAAAAAGGAATACTAACCGGAAAGACGCTCTCGAGGGTTTTGTAAAGCCTCACGAAGAAACTGATCCACCGTATTAACCACATCCTCCGTCACACCACCACCCAAACCCGAACCCGAAGAATCAAGCAGCTCAGATTGATTATTATTATTATTATTATTATTAACAGAATTATCGTCATCCTTATCCTTGTTCTTGGAATTAAGTATAAGGCGCCTCATACTAGCATCCAAGTCAGCTACCTCCCATGATTCCGGTGGGGCTCCGAGATCATCCATCGCAACAGATACAGAGCCCTCCATTTGCTTCAATTTTTCAAAGAAAAAAATTTAAAAAAAAAAAAACACTAAAGTATCTTCAAATCCAGCTGTAAATCAACATTACAGAGAGTCTAGATTTGAAGATTTGGTGAAATTTCATTAAGATTGAGAGAATCTAATTGAGGAGAAAAAAAGGACAAAACGGTTCTAGGGTTTCGAGAGAATGTGAAAGCCAAGAGAGAGAAAGACAGGGTTTGACGACTATAAATGGGTAATTTGCACTTTTTCCTCATTTTGTGTTGATGGTTAATTTTTTCACGTCATGTGCCAAATATTTTTTTCACTCAACATAAATTTATATTTTTATATAAGCCCCGCAGTTTTCTAACCCAAAAAAATAATTTGGAATCAAGGGGTATTTTCTTTTTTTCTTTTTTTTAAGCTATCAAAAATTATATTTTTTTTTAATACTTTGACCGAAGATTAGTCATGTTTCAAAACACCGGAATATAAATATTTTATATAAAACTTAATATATTTTTTTGCTTACAATAACGTCGGCTCATTACATCAAGTATACCTAAACGTTTGGATCGTCGTTTTAGGGGTTGTAGAGTGCCGTGAAGTAAGTTTTGTTTGCATGGAAACTTGTCATCTTTAAATCTAAGTATCATATTTTATAGGATTTTAATTTAAGTGTTTTGAAATAAAAATATTATATTAAAAAATAATTCATCCAATACGAGAGGTTTAACCAAGGTATAATATATCTCATTCAATGCTCCCACCAAGGTTTGATCCCATGTTGTTGGCATAAAAAAGAAGTGAGTAAAAACCACCAAGCCGAATTGTTACAAAGTAGACACTTTTATTTTTTATATTGTTCACTAATGCTATCTAACTCGTTTTCATAAATTGAATTTCGAATCTCAAAATTGACATTCAAAACATCATTACCACAAAATTAGCATCTCGAAATAGATTTTTTATCATTAAATTTTTACTATAGAAGAATGAAATTTTTGCACAAGCAATTTAAACCAATGCCAAAAAGAAATAACGCGAGCATATAAGTCATAACAAATAGTGCAATTTCTTCATTATAAATTGTCTGCCTCTTTTGCTTTGCTTCGCTTCGAGGGCATGCCTATTAATGGGGCGTGTAATGCACGGATATGGATTGAGAGTGTGCGTGTACTTTGGGTTGTCCTTTCTGAAATATGCTGTTTTTTCTTAAGAGAAATGTGAAAGTTTTGCGAAAAAAAGGAGTGGATAATATCGGACTCTACTTGTGTACGAAAAAAAAAGGGGGGGACTAATATGGATGTGGCTGTGACAAGTCATCAAAAGGAGGGAGCATTAGACAGGTGGCATAATTTTAGGAACTAGTTCTGACATGTTTAAATTAGTTGAGTAGGAAACAAAACTTGAGATATGATCGGCTTCAACTCTGTTTTGTACTCTCTTATTCTCAATATAATTTGATTTGATACAAAATTTAAAAAATAAAATAGCAATATTTTTAAAATTTGAGATTTAAAATAAGGCATAAATATTTATATGGCTGTAAATTATTTCGGATAAAAAGAAAAAATTTAAATTAAATTATTTTTAAATACAGAAATATATCATTCTTTCCGGGGCAATTAAATAGTCGATATATCAAATAACGAACTTTTAAAGTTCAGTTCGATACGGTAGTCGAACTTTGGTACCGTAAATCTCAATTCGGTTCGGTAATTCGATTTCCGGAGATTTATGCCCACCTGAGAAATGCCTATTCATGGCGCGTGTATTC
This sequence comes from Lycium barbarum, assembly GCF_019175385.1. Taxonomy (NCBI): domain Eukaryota; kingdom Viridiplantae; phylum Streptophyta; class Magnoliopsida; order Solanales; family Solanaceae; genus Lycium; species Lycium barbarum. The sequence goes on along the minus strand of NC_083346.1, from coordinate 11,982,608 downwards.
ACGGACAGGAACTGAGAGTGGGGCGTGTGCGAGGGTTGTCCTTTCGGAAATATGCTGATTTTAGGGGGGAATGTGATATTTTTGTGGGGAAAAAAATAAAAATAAAAAGGGAGCGGATAAAATCGGACTCTGCTTCTACGAAAAAAACAAAAAAAAAAAAAAAAAAGGGACTAATGTGGATGTGGCTGTGACAAGTCATCAAAAGGAGGGGACACTTAGACAGGTGGCATAAGTTTAGGAACTAGTTCTGACATGTAAAACTATGGTTTGCCTCGGATTTTTAGGCTTAATTAATCAAAAAAAAATCGCAGTTTGATTTGACACGGATAAATAATAACCAGAGATTTTGAAATATGTGATTCAAAGCAATTTTTAGATATTTATGTGATCGTAAAACATCTCATAAAGTTAAATTATTTTTAAATAGACTTAATGCATATGCGGCACCTAAATTTGCCTCTTTTTTTTTCATTTTGACACATTAACTAAGTGTTGTTCCTATTGAACCTCTGAACTTAGCCTCAAGTGTATCTATCAAACACAATTCGACTTACATAACATATATGGTGAAGAGTAGAGCTGTCAATATGGGCTTGACCCGCGAAACCGGCCCAACCCAACCCTTTATTTAAGTAAGGGTTGGGCTAAAATTTCTTTGGCCCATATAGAAGTGAGGCTCAAAAGCCCAGCCTCTCGCTCATATAGAAGTGAGGCTCAAAAGCCCAGCCTCTCGCCCATATAGAAGTGAGGCTCAAAAGTCCAGCCTCTCTTGGCTGCCGGCCTCAAAAATTGGGCTGAGGTCAGCCCTTGAGGCCAGAAAAGAATAATAAATTAATTAATTTAAAAAAAAAAAGTAAATTAAACAAAAAGATAAAAGGTAATGAGAAAAGAGAATGTACTTACTACTAAGTAGTAATTAGAAACTGGAGTAATACTTTTTAGTTTTAGAATTTATATTATGTTTAATTTCTTAATTTATATAATGTTTAATTTCTTTTGAACATGATCTGAATTAGTAATTAAAAATAATAATTTATATTTGTTCTCTTGAATTTTTCTTCTATATATGATATGGATTTGCGCAAGAATGGCTGGTAGCAGATTCTATTTCATATTGCAAAAGTTTCATGTTCAACTTGTACCAAAAATCACTTAGAAAATGTTATTTCGGAAAACAAAAAAACTTAAAGGGCTGACCCATCCTAGCCCGCGGCCCACTTAAGGCTGGGTTGGGCTGCCATTTGCAGGCCCTTCAATTAAAATGGTCATCCTGTCCCAGCCCATTTAATTCTTTGGCCCTTTAGGGCTGGGTTGGGTTGGGTTGGGCCAGCCCATTTTGACACCTCTAGTGAAGAGCCACCACTTAAACCAATCCAGCTTTGACTTCTTATTTTTCAGTTTTAGTTTTCAGTTTTTATTTTTCAGTTTTAGTGTTCAATTTTTATTTCTTATTTTCCAGTTTTGGTTTCCTTATTTTCAGTTTGGTTTTTAATTTAGTTTTCAGTTTTGATTTCTTATTTTTTAGTTTTTGATTTTCCAGTTTTAGTTTCCAATTTGTATTTTCCAGTTTTGATTTTTAGTTTTGACTACTTATTTTTCAGTTTTACTTTTTAGTTTTAAGTTTTTATTCTCAGTTTTAGGTTCCAATTTTGATTTCTTATTTTTCAGTTTTAGTTTTTAATTTTGATTTCTCATTTTTCAATTTTATTATTTAATTGGTTTAAGTGGTGATTCTCCACCATATATGCTATGTAAGTCGGATTGTGTTTGATAGACCCACTTGAGGCTCAATTTAGGGGTTTAATGGGAACAACACTTAGTTGCGGTGCCAAAATGGAGAAAAGGGACAAGTTTAGGGGGCCACATATGCAATAAGCCTTTTTAATCCATCCCAATAGAAATGTGTTAATCTTTTTGGGACAAACTAATAAGAAAAGTAAGACAATTTATTTTTACGGAGGGAGTAGTACTTCATCCATCCCAATTTATGAGATTCTTTTTCTTTTTTAATCCGTCCCAATAATACTCCTCCGTTTTAATTTAAGTGTCTTAGTTTGATTAGGCATGAAGCTTAAGAAATAAAGAGAGACTTTTAAATTTTGTAGTCCTAAATTAAAGGTGTATATAATGTACTTACATGTCCTTTGAATCTTATGGTATAAATTTAGGGACAACTACGTATATATACATGTTAAGGAGAAATATTTACGAAACGTGACGATAATTTTATATTTACAAAATATAACATTACAAAACGTGCTTTTTAAAAAATATATATATATATTTTATTTTTATTTATTTTTAAAAAAAATAATTTTTATTTTATTTTTTTTTTCACTCAAAAATTTATGTATGAAAGTTGTATGAAATGTGTAATCTTGTTCAAGGCTTAAAAAGTTCGCTCAAAATTTAGTGTATGAAAACGGTATGAAAAATGTATGAAATGTGTATATCTTGTTCAAGGCTTAAAAAATCAGCTCAAAATTGTGTATATGAAAAACAGTATGAAATTTGTATCTCGCTCAAGTCTTAAAATTTCGCTCACATTTTCGTGTATAAAGTTCATGTTAGATTTCTGTAAAAAATTAATACAACTACAACAACATTGTATACAACTTTAATACAACATTCAAGACTTAAAATAATCGCTCAAATTTTGTGTATGAAATGTGTATATCTTGCTCAAGGCTTAAAAAGTTCGCTCAAATTTTATGTATGAAGAACGTATGAAGTGTGTATATCTCGATTAAGGCTTAAACATTACGCTCAAAATTTTATGCATGAGAATGGTATGAAATGTGTATATCTCGCTCAAGACTTAGAATTTCATTCACATTTTTCGTATAAAGTTCATATTAGGTTTCTGGAAAATTAATACAACTACAACAATATTGTAACAACTTTCATATAATATTCAAGGCTTAAAATTTTCGCTCACAATTTTGTGTATGACAATTATATTAAAAATTTCGCTCACACATATACATTTCATACATTTTTCATATACAAAAATTTGAGGTAATTTTTTAAGCCTTTGAGCAAACAAATTTAAAAAAAAAAAAATATAAAAAATATTTTAAAAAATATATATATAAAAATTATTATTTAAAAAATAAAATAAAATAAAATAATTTTTAAAAATATATATTTTCTGGAAAAAAAATATAAAAAAAACAAAAAATATATGAAAATCCATCATGTTTCGTAATATATCATTATGTTTTGTAAATAAGGAAAACTATCATCACATTTCGTAAATATTTTTCCTTAACATGTATATATATGTAGTTTTCCCATAAATTTATCATGTGAGATGTTTGAATTGTCAACTTACAAAATATAAAAAGAAGCACTCTTTTTGGGACAAGCCTAAAAGGAAAGCAAGATGCTTAAATTGGGATGAAGGGAGCACTATTCTATTTTTACTCTTTCCGTTGCAATTTTTTTTAATCTTACTTTGACTCGACATTGAGTTTAAATAAATAAAAATACTTTTGATTCTTGTAGTCTTAAACTAAAGATGTGTGTGATATATCAAAATATACTTTGAATTTTATTGTCTTAAATATGTCATGTCACCGTATATGGTTCGAGTTCGGTACGTTGCAATTACTTCTTTTTCATTTGCAGAATAATAAGGAAATACAAAGTAAAGGACATTGCAAATAAAACTGAAGCAATCATTGATGATTTATGGGTCTTCATATTGAGTGTATAGGTTTACTAGATATAGACAACAACATTCTTCTCTTAACAAACTAAAAAGGAAAGTAAGACAAATAAGTTGAAACGGAGTGAGTAATAATTTATTATTACTTTCAAAGTTTTCATTGTGCATTTAATGAGATAATTTATAACTACGAATTTCTATGACTTATTTTAGAGCACAAAGTTTCAAAAATCTTTTTTTTTCTTCTTAAAATTTGTGTCTAATTAAACACCTTGACATAAATTGAGACGAAGGGAGTAGATAGTTTACCTTATGAGGTCGAACCCATTCTTTACACACCCTTTTAATACAAAAATCATTTTACACATCAAATACTTTACGGAACGGATAGAAGAATTAAATGTCCATCATCATATGTTACTCAAATCACTCTTTTATTTTTATTTTTATTTTTAAAAAACAAACAAATATGAAGTATGATTTGCTTTTTCTTTTTATACCCTAACGGTGAAAGATTAGATTCGTCAGACGAACTAATAGTGTTGGAGGTAAAAAAAACAAAGTAATAGAGACAAACATTAATCTTGACCTCCGATTTTTTTCGTTTATCTCCGACTCTAGAGCGAACTTGTTTGGGATAATTATATTACTAAGAAAAAAAATTAAAGTATTGTTCTGCCGTAATTAAATTCTTTCCTGGAAACATGTATTTTCATAAAAATATATGTTCGAGACATAGAATTAGAGATTGGCAAAAGGTATTGTTTTTCTGTGTAATTCTTTATAAAAAGAGTACTAATTTCACTAGATGAGAATTCTCCATCTCTATTCTTTATTAATGCAGGAAAACGAATTTCTAGAGTTTCCGGTCACTGTACTTAAATATATCTAGATATGTATCATTTGATCGGTAAACAAGTTATACACGAACGATCCAACAAGATATACACGAATCTATATATAATATAAAGTTAGGCATTGACAAGGTGATGTGTCACCTCTCTATGGCTTCCATTGGTATTTATCTTTTTTCTCCTTTTTTGACTTTTTTCTTTAATTTCTCTTCATAATTTACTAACTAAATGGATTAATAAACCTTTAAAGTAAATATTCATTTTTAATAATTCCATTAACCGTTTGTATGAGAACATGTAAAGCAATAAAGCCAAAGTAACTGTTTATCTAAGCCAACCCACGTTGCAGTAATTATAAATTTTTATTTCCAACTTTTCATATTCATATTCTTATAAATTTCTGCTTAATTTCTTTAAATTGATGGTACTTACGAATGATAAATAGCCTCGGTACAGCTTAATCTATATATAATAAACATAAAGCTAGACATAGACAAGGTGACGTGCTCTATAGCCTAAAATACTATTTATCTTTTTGCTCCTTTTTTGAATTTTTTGAATTTTAGTATTAAAGTGTTGTATATTAAAAAGCAAAAATAGTCACTCTTTTAATTCTATAAATTGCACCTGTTAATTCTCTTAGACTTGAAAAGACATTTATCTTTTTTTTTTTAAATTATTTTTTAATCTATTATAATCATTTTTTTTTTGTTAGAAACTAATTTCCTTCCAAAAGAAAGAAAGAAACGTTGCCATATTGTATAACTGAAACATTGGAACGGTAAGAACCTTTTAATAATATTGTAATTGTTACAACCTTTTAAACGATTGTCATAAAGAAGTTACAAACGTGGTTTTTCTACCCAAACGTCACATTAGTTTGCTCATTTATATTAGGAGCATCTTTATCGGAGGAACTCTTCCTCTCCAAAGTTTCTATGGAGTGTAAATTCTCTACAAATTTATAGTTTTTATTGTGCAATTTTCGTTCTTTCATTGTATATATATTTTATTATTATTATTATTATTATTATTTTGAGATTATACATGAGATATAGAAATTTTTCACAAAATTGAGTATTTTTCTCTTTGTATATTTTGAGATTATTTAGAGTGTGCGAGTTAATTTTGGGTACCCATATTGGAGTGGAGTAGAGTATCTTAATTTCTATTTTCTTTGGTAAATGATGGGGTTTTTACCCTAAACCCTCCACAAGATGTATGATTTTTTGTTACATAAATAGGATCTTGGATATAAATTCATTAGTCTACTACTATTAGTTTTCTTCCTTCCAAAAGAAATGAAATGGTTCCACATAATCTTGACTTATATACAGCTTGGTGCATGTCATCCTCGTGGTGTTTTGTCGGTAACCCCTTATGTTTCCTTTTTGAGATTTTGAAGCATACAGTTCATTTTTACAGTTCTTCTAATGCACCTTTTATTGTCCAAGCTCCTCTCCTCTTCTTTCTCGCATGTCTCTTTTCTTTTTTCGAATAATTATCTTACTTCTTTATTAATCATGATATGTTAATCTATTTTGTTTCATGAATGGAAGAAAATGAAATAAGACCGAGGAAGATAGCAAAGAGGAGAAAGAATAATTTCAAACCAGGGAGTAAAAATGGACCTTGTATGATCCCCCCACCCCCAACTTTATATATGGACTTACATGCAAAACTATTTGCTTTTCCTTTTCTCCTTTTATAGCCCTTTATTTTTCAAGGAAAATGGAGCTTTGGATCATTCTTATGGATGGTTAGTGTTGTATTGTATTATTTTGATGAATACAACGTTTGGATGGATTGTATTTTTTCATCGTTATATAATGTTAGACATCAACAATTTGAAAGATAAACGTACAAGAAAAATAGGTTACAGTGTAGAGCTATTATTAAAAGTATGGTGAATGAAAACACAAAATCAGTCATTACATAAAATGAGACTTTTAGTCGTTAGTTAACGTTTAACAATCTAATACAGTAAAATTCAGTAGTGATCAAAACGAACATTATATTTAAAGTAACAACACAATACAATACAATAGGTAGCAACCATCCATACAATCTGTTAGAGTTTTGTTCTAAGCTTTTATAGATTATCTATCCAAGGCCATTCCTTTTCTATAAAGTTGTATTTTGAATCTATGAGAGAAATTTTGAAAATGAATGAACATATTTTTAAGGATTTTGTGCAATTTAGTATAGTTTGATGCTTTTGAGAAAAAACGATAAATAAAGAAATGAAATACGTGAAAAAAAAATACTAAAAATAATTAAGCAGAGAAGTATGAGAGCCGGAAATGATAAGAATATAAAAAAAATAAAGGTACTCCAAAATAGAGAGAGAAGTACAGCAAAATGAATAGTTATTTGAGACGAATCTTTTACACTTCGGTTTAGACTTTAAACAAAGAGAAATGATATAAAAGTACCAAATTTAACACTACGACGAAGGGAAAAGTTACATACATTTATATAAAAATTTAAACATCAGTTCTTCTTCAATTTCATTTCATCGTTTGCATAGTTTTTAATGAAGATAAGTCTTTATTTGTACCTCTATTTTATTAATACAAAAATCAAATTAGAGTTGCAACTAATAGCAACTAATCTAATCCATTTGAATAGGAAAAATAATAAAGCGTTTCAAATTTGTGAAATCTAAAATAAATCGTAATACTCCATAATTACAAAAAATAATTAGCTTATAAATTTAGTGAGGCCCTTTACTACTGCGCGAAGCGCGGACCTATTCCCTAGTTATAATTATAGAATTAGAAAACGAAGATTAAATAAGAGATTAAATGGGGATTATAATGATCTGTGTATTTGGATTAATTTTAAATTAATAAAGGGCTAATTATGTGTAACCTTTGCCAATATCCTTTCACTTTTTAGGTGTTACGATCCTGTCATTTAATATAGATTAGGATTTTTCTTATTCTTTTAAGTTTTTATATGAATTTATTTATTTTTTGTTTCTAATATTTGAATAAGAAATAGTATTTCGTAAGTTTAATGAGATTTTGTAGAAATGAGATACTTTTATCGTAAAATGAAGGTATTTTTTCCGTAATTTCAAAACCAACATATGATTCAAGAGGCTTTAAGTTCTCTTTCAAAAAAATAGGCATATTCTTTATAAAAAGAGGTTTTGAATGTGATTGTTCGATACACTTAAAAGAGATTAACAAACTTCTATTGTTACTTTTCAGTACTAGTTAACTTTCGCAAGAGGAAAGCTTGAATTTATGATGTGATCTTATTATAAATTTCACTTAAATCCTTAAGATAGAAAATTATTGCATCATCTACTTAACAAATTCTCATATAAGGTTGTGAAAATGCCAAAATATTACATAGCTAATAAGCCTCAATTTCTTCAACACGAGAAGTCTTAAGCAAAACCCAATTCAAATTCAATTGACTTAACTATACTTCAAAATAAAAATACACTTTCTCAGAGGAGAAAAGTAGTGAACACCTTAGTCATTAGTTTCAATAGAGTTAACCGGAGAAATTAAAGATCTTAGAAAATTATATACTTTTAAGGGGTAGTGTTGCTGATAAACGTATTGTACCTTACATCAATACTCCACGTCTCCTGGACAAGCAAAATAAAACAACATACGCGGTGCAACACGGGTATACCTGTTAACACCCCACTCAACACCAGAGGAATTCTTGATAATGTAGTACGACTCGTTATTATACATGGATCACTTGACTCCCTGTAAGGGATGTGTTTTGATTTATCACTCCAATAATGAATCCAGTGGAGACTTTAACAAGCTCTGTGCTCATTTTGAGACCTTGCTAACTTTCACGCTCAAGGTCTCCAAAATAAGCACATAGCTTATTAAAGTCTCCACTGGATTCATCATTGAAGTGTTGAATGAAAACACATCCCTTACAAGGGATTCAAGGGATCCAACAACAAACAGACTCTGCATTTGGGAGCTGACATTTTTAGGGTTTTCGGAAATGGATAATTTTTTATGTATTCAGGGTATTACAGTGAGTTTTAGGGTTTGGATTGTGGGCTCTGGGGTCAGGCCTCAGATTGAGTGACTGAGCCTGTCTAGAGTTTGAGGTCGGATTGGGTAAATAGGCCTGACTGATCTTTTGGAGGATTGGGTTGGGCGGGTTTGGATTGTGGGCTCTAGGGTTGAGCTTTAACACGCTTTCTAATATAAACTTTTCTAGGAAAATTCAATGACCACATTCATTCCCCTTCATTGATTATTTTATTATTTCAATTCTAAATGTTTGAAAATAATTTATACCTTCATAATTTTTGTAATGAGGCATTAAACCTATCTACTAAACTGTTCTCAAAAGCTTTTCTTGCATGGATTTAAATATATATATATATATATATATAATTTTAAATTTAACGGCTCAATTTTGTGCAGATGGACGATTGATAAAGAGTTACTATAACGTTTCATGTTATTTAGAAAACTTTATGAAGAACTTGACAAGTATGATATTTTAAATAATGTTGAGATTGATTTGATTAATGAATTTTATTAAGTACATTTATATCTTGGATTTTAAAGTGGTTTATGAATTTGATAGTTGATAATATGGATTTTGGCAAATATGTCGTGATATGTTATTCCTGTTTTGAATCTCTTATTTACTCTTGTTATATATCTATGCCTCTGTACATTAACAACATTCAACTTATTTTATTTGTAGAGTCAAGTTATTTTTTCATTTTCTATAACTTCTAACTTTTTTACATTCTTCTAAATATAATAATTAAGCATTGAGATTTTGATCTTTTTATATGTATCCTTTGAACAAACAATTTCTTTTTAGTAGAAAAGAATTAAGAATTAAGAATAAGAAACTGAAATGAACTCAAATATAGATAGTTGGAGTAATTTAGGGTCGTTTGGACATGATTTTTGATTTGAAGATGAATTTTTGTTTGGACATTCAAAATTTCTTAAGTTGTATTTTTTGTTATAAACATGAAAACAACAAAATTGTGAGAACTATTAAAATTTCCCGACTCTTATACAATCTTACCAAATGAGTAAATCATAATTTATAAATAAGATATCGGAATATACTAAGATGCCGCATTAATAAATCACATATCTCCATGTTCCTTTTATAAATAAATGTTTGTGATTACATGCTATTGCAAACTTTTAAATATTCATAATTTTATGATGATCCACTTGTTCCCAAAATCAACAATAATAGTTATTAGTTATTTTTTCATATAATTCCTCCACATGGTACATACAATCTCTTAACATTGATCATGAGTCTTTTTTTTTTTTCAAATATTGAAACGATGAGTTTTTTTTTTTTTTTTGCAAAATATAAACTCGTGAGTCTAGTTTTACATTTTTTTAAAATTGAAATCATAACTTGGAATTTGAAATCCTATTGTTTTTAGAGGGTTCCCAAAACCCACTTTGTGAAATTTCACTAGGTATGTTATTGTTGTATTGTTAATTTAGAGAATTTGGAATTTCAAATCGCGATTTGAAGTTGAAGTTGAAATTTTATTCACATTTCATAACACAAACGCTGATTTGAACTCAAGACTTCAATTTTGAGCCCTTTATCCTATGATCAAATGCCTACTGAGATGCATTATTTTTGCTAGATGACGTGTGCGTACTTAACCAAAAAAAAAAAAAATGCACGCGTGAACATGCAAATACTCTGCCCAAATTTCTATTTTAGTGACATGTGTCAAAATTTCTAGTAAAAAGAGAAAGAATGAAAACCTGCTAAAAACCTTTATCTTCCTCTAGAACCTACCCTCGCCATCCCCGCCGCCTCGACTCCCCTATCTTTTTCACTTTTTTTTTTTGTTGCTTTGTTTGATTATTGTATGCGATTAAAGTAGAATCCAAAAAGTTGTCAATTGCAAACTACATGCCTCTGATTGAGAAAATTACAACAAGAATTCAGTGTTGATCCTCTAGATTGATATTCTATGCTGATAGGCTACAAATGATCAAGTCAGTGCTGTTTGGAGTTCAAACTTATTGGGGTTAGATTTTCATCATGCCCAAGAAGGACTTGAAGTTGATTGAAGCCATTTGCAAATCCTTTTTGTGGACATGAGATTTTACAATTTTCAAGAAGGCCTTAATAACATGGGAAAAGATATGCCAGCCTTAGTTTGCAGGGAGGTTAAATGTCATAAACCTTTATTTTTGGAACAAAGCTGCTATTATCAAGCAACGTTGGGCTATTGTTAGTAAGAATGATTGTCTCTAGATAAAATTGGTGCATTGTTTTTATATAAAAGAGGGTGTTTAGAGAGTTTTCTCGTACCTAAGGATGAAGCATGGATGGTTAGGAAAATATTGTAGACTAGAGAGATCATGCTACAATATCAGTTCTTACAGGGAGACATAATCATCAATGTGAAATTTTCAATTAAGAAGATGTATTAACTTTTTTTGTGCCTCAACTTCCAAAAGTTTTCTATAAAAGCATCATACTTCAAGCAGCATCCATCCAAGATACAAGTTCACACTATGGCTGGCTATACATGGTAGATTGGCCACTGTTGACAGGCTACTTAAAATAGGCATGCATGTGGTCATACTAGCAAACTCTAGAGCAAATTACTGTCATGGCTGGGACTCAATAGAAGAATAGATAATTGGAATGAGGAAGTCCAAAGAATTTCCCAGACAGCTAGAAGGAAATCAATCCACTGCACCATCACTTGTTGTACTTTTGATATGCTTGTGGCATGATCTAGAGAGAAAGGAACAACAATAGATTTCAACAAGCTCGGTTCCTTCATGATAAAATTTGTAGAGAGATAGCCCAATATATACATATTTAGGGTAGACACAATATCAAATGGCAGAGAACTCTCACTACTATAAATTCTTACCCGTAGGTTGCTTTTGTTGTTTGGCGATATAATTATTTAGTATAACTCCTAGTTTGTTTATTTAAATTAGTTGAATTGGAAACAAAATTTGAGATAGCTGATGGTCAGCTAGCTTTGCTCTGTAACACTTTTTTTGAAAAGTTCAACTTTCAACAAAAATAAATAAATTAAGAAAGATAGAGAAGAAAATGTGGAGATGATCATTAAAAAGAAGGCACTATATGGTAAGCTATGAGATTCCTTTTTATTTTTTTTATTTATATCTTCATAAAAAAGGTTCCTTTTCTCCCCCTTTTTATGCTTCTTTTTCATTTTTTCTTCAAAAAAGGGTTTATCTTTGCGTTGTTCAGTTTTGATATGATATTGAAAATGATGGAAGGTTGAGAAGAGAATGCGAAGATGGTCTTGAGTAAGAGGGTTTGCGACGCTGATGACTTTTATGATTTCCGGCAATCTATTGGGTTCTCTTCTTCTTCTTCTTCTCTTTTTCAAGAAAGGGTTCATTTTTTTTGGTCTTTTTTAAAGATAATGGCACGTATTAAGTATTACTAGTATGTGACATACTAGTGTTTGACATACTCTTATTAGTGACAAAATGGTTAATATTTTTCATGATTTTTTCGTAACAAGATCATCATTATTAGGCTCTTAATGAAGTAATTCTTCTAACGCCTTAAATATTCTGAACCTTGCGAGAAGTAATTTTTCAACGTATCAATCATTTGGGGAGTTTCTTCTGCTCTTATTAGTGAAAAAACAGTTAATATTTTCATGATTTTTTCTCAACAAGATCATCATTATTAGTGTCTTAGTGAAGTAATTCTTCTAACGCCTCAAATATTTTGAACCTTGCAAGAAATAAGTTTTCAACGTCTCAACCATTTGGGGAGCTTCTTTTGCTCTTATGGGTTTCTATTACACAATTTTATACCTTTTATGCGACTGCTTTACATATTGCAGTTTTTTCCTTTTTTTTAATTTAGATAAAGAGCATCTAAAACCGACCGAAAATATCACATAAAAATCTTCAAAATCATAAAGTTCATTAACTACTTCTATCACATTAAGGAGATTAGAGGCGTATGGGTTGTGACTTGGGAAAGACAGCTAAAGAAATAAAAGATCAAAGATGGTTTGATGTTTGAAGGAGAGAGAGTGCACACAATATTTAATTTTAGGAAAAAGAAAAAAGAATAGAAAAAATGGGTAACCTCAAGTAAAGTTTACTTCATGGTGCAAAATACTTGTACATGATAGTGCACAAAACATAAACTCTTACCACAAACAAATCATCAAAGTATAGATATACTTTAGATTTTGTCATGAAATTTCACTGATTGGCAATAAACCTCTCTATAGTCCAGTCGAGAGAATATTTCCTACTATATTTAATACTATAGCTTGCCTTCATTTTCAGCTTCAGTTTCTACATCATGCTGCGATAATTGAACAATCTTTTGAATTATTGAAGTAATATAATTCAACCCCATGCCTTTCGCTGCCAACGACTCCCATTGAAGAGTCCAACCCATGATTGCTCATCACCCTTTTCTAGTTATAGATCCAGCTTCCTTTGTACTAGTATCTTTTACAATGAAGGTACTGCCTCATTAGCAAACGTCCTAGCCAACCTTCGTAATTCCTATTTATATTGTTTCATTCAAGTTAGGCCTAATCTTTTCTCTTAAATTAAATTCACGAGACTTTTTTCTTAATAAACAAAAATAAAATTTAAAATTGATATTTTCACTTTGATCCGCCGAAAGGGATATAACTCATTTATTTGATACAGTTTTGAAAAGAAATAGGAACTGAAAATGGAATTAAGCTAAAGGAAGAAGAAATCATTCGATAGTTCACCAAAATGACCTTACACAGCTATTATACTAGGAAATAAGAAACGACTAATGCATAAATAAAGAAACAGTGGCGGATTCAGGATTTTCCTTCAGGGTGTTCGGAAAAAAAAGCTAAATATATACTGTAATTTTTTGCCGAGGGTGTTCAAAAGTTAATATATGCACATAAATACAAAAAATTTATCCTATATATACATTGTAATTTTTTGCCGAGAGTGTGAACACCCTCACTTACACGTAGATCCACCCCTGTAAAGAAAGTAATAATAAAAAGATGGGGGGCTCTTCTACAATCAAGCTAAAATCTAATATAACTAACTCATCAAACAATGTACTCCTCTAGAAGCCTCATGTACACCCCTTCACAGCTTCTATGGACTAAGACAATCAAAATCTTATCATTATTTGTGTAACAATAGGGGTAAAAGTGACTTCTTCTAACGGAGCCTATATTTACTCTAAATCATATCGAAAAGGTATATTTGGACCTTTTCCCCCTTTTCAACAAAAAAATATTGGGATAATTTCAATAATATACAATCCAACACAATATATTACATCCCATATTTTAAATTTACATCAGCATAGGCAATTTTTTTTTCCCACAACACTATTTATACACAAGATATACAACATTGTACACTTATTGTAGATAATGTATCAACCTCGTATAAAAATTATATATAATAATAATAATAATAATGTATTAAAAGGCTATTTCGGATAATATTAAAATTATGGGCCATTTGGTGGTAACTTTTCTTCGCCGTTTTGTCTGAAATTCCCAAAAGGGCAAAAACCGCCATGAAAACATAAGCTTTGAATCTCCATTTATAAGCTTGAAGAAACTACAAATTTCATAAAATTGAACGAGAACAAATACAAAACTGTAGCAATGAAGGGATTATTAGGAAGATTGATAACTCGAGCTAGTCTCCGCACAAATAAATTGTTCGCAAAAGATAAAAATGGTTCACTTTCCACATCTCGTCGATTTCTATATGGTTTATCTTCTTCCAATACGCCGCATAATTTCTCAGATTTCACTTCGTTAAAGAATTCACAGTTTCCTTCTTCACACCTTTCTTTATTGAGCCGTTTTGGAGGTCAGTTTTTGCTATTTTCAGCTTTGTTATTTTTTTTTTTTCAGATTGGTCATTAGTGGATGCTTCAGTTTTTTTGATAAAGATTGAATTTTTATTATCTACTGTCTTTTGTTATTAGCTTAGGCTACTGTTTTGCTCTAGTTATTGTTCCTTTTTGACCTGCTTTGTTTTTGCTTTAGCTTTATTATGAGCTGAGGGTCTATGGGAAACAGCATCTCTACATCCCACAGTAGGGGTAAGGTTTGCGTACACTACCCTCCCCAGGCCACACTTTGTGGGATTGTACTGGGTATGTTGTTGACTTCTTGTTGTTGTTATTGGTCATTAGAGAACCTCTAATTTGTCTTGTTGTGTATTGGAATAAAGAAGAAATAATGGTAAAAAACATACGTGAACTGTCACTTTTTCTCGCAGGTTTCACACCCAATTATCAGTTTTCTATATTCGGCTACCTTTTTTTCTTTTTTCTTTTTCATATTGGTCATTAGTGGCTGCTTCAATTTTTGATAAAGATTGAATTTTTATTATCTACTGTCTTTTGTTATTCGCTTAGTGTACTGTTTTGTTGTAGTTATTGTTGCTTTTTTCCTTTTTGACCTGCTTTGTTTTTACTTTATTCTGAGCCAAAGGTCAATCAGAAACAACCTCTTTACCTCCCAAGGTAGGGGTAAAGTTTGTGTACACTCTACCCTCCCCAGACCCCACTTTGTGGGATTGTACTGGGTATGTTGTTGTTGTTATTATTATTGGTCATTAGAGAACCTCTGATTTGTCTTGTTGTGTATTGGAATGAATAAGAGATAATGATAAAAAACACAGCTGAAGTATCACTTTTTCGTGGGTTTCACACCCAATTATCAGTTGTTATCTTTTCCGACCTGAACTATCACTGTCTATGTATTTAAATACACCTAGTTGGGTGTGATAGTTCAGGTAGGAAAAGGGAACAACTGGGAATAACTGATAGTTGGATTGAGGTGTGTTTTTTTAATACATAGATGGTGATGGTGATGGTTCAGGTAGGAAACGGAATCAATTATAGTTGGGCTGTGAAACTCGCGAAAAAGTGATAGTTCATGTGTGTTTTTGAACATTAACCCAATAAAGATACTTGAATGTCTTATCTGTTGATGTACATTAATACGAGCTTATATTTGACGTACATTTTACGCCTACATACGAGTACAATTGGTGTACTTTGTTTTTTTTTTTTTTTTAAATCTGGAAAATGTTGGGGGCCAAGGACGAGGGAAAAATGCAAAGTTGGACTCTTTCGGCAGAGTGTTTCATAAATTTAAGATTTATTTTCCGGACGATTGATGAAGTTGAACTTCCACTTTCAATAGTGACAAGAAGGATGGATGATACCAGTCCTGATTGATTGCTTTATAGGTGAAATGTGGAGTAACATCAGTAAAAGTGTAAAACGTAGAATGATTTTCAGCATCATACTAAATTGAAAGGGGAATGGTGCCAAAATCAGACTCTGGTATGATGTGTGGGTGGGGGAGATAAGTTTGAAAGATAGGTTTTCCTTTCTGTATAACTGTTCTGCAAATGAGTAAGGTAGAGTGTCTGAGTTTTATTCCTCCAGTGGGTGCCAACTGAATTTTAGGAGAGGTTTTAATGATTGGGAGTTGCAGGAACTCTAGCAACTAATACAATTGCTGGGTACAACAGTGGTGGATGAGAATAAAGAGGATGGTTATGGTCTGGACAGCAAGTACTGATAGGATATATTCAGTAAAAAGCTGCTGTAATCTTCTTCAGGAACAATATGAGCTGAGCTAGCCATGGAAAATGTTATGGAAAACTAAAGCACCCGTCAAAGTTGCCTGTTTTTGGGTGGGTTGACATTAGGAAAGCCTGTTTAACACAAGATAATTTGCAACGGAGAGATTTCATTATCGTGTCTTCTTTTCTCCCATCATTTCTTGCTTTTACAAAAAGATTAAGACTTTATAGCTTACACAATTGTTCTAGTATTTGGCTGATGTGATAAATGGGCATGCTAACTGTTAGATTTTGTGAATATGTCTAGTAGCTCTATCACATGCCCGAAGAATGGTGATGCAGTACAATGATTCCATTGTACAAGAACAAGGGCGACATTCAAAGTTGAAACAACTACAGAGGGATCAAGCTGCAAAACCACACTATGAAAGTGTGGGAAAGGGTGGTGGAGATGAGGGTGAGGAGAGACGTGTCTATTTCAGAGAACCAGTTCGGATTCATGTCGGGTCGCTCAACTACAAAAGCTATTCATCTTGTACGGAGACTGGTGGAGCAGTATAGGGAGAGGAAGAGGGACTTACACATGGTATTCATCGACCTAGAAAAGGCATACGACAAAGTGTCGAGAGAGGTTCTATGGAGATGCTTGGAGGCTAGAGGTGTACCTGTGGTGTACATTAGGGCGATCAAGGACATGTATGATGGGGCCAAGACTAGGGTAAGGACTATGGGAGGAGACTCGGAGCACTTCCCAGTTGTGATGGGGTTGCACCAGGGATCAGCTCTTAGCCCATTTTTATTTTCCTTGGTGATGGATGGATTGACTCGGCAAATTCAAGGTGAGGTGCCATGGTGTATGTTATTCGCGGATGACATAGTCCTGATTGATGAGACTCGCATCGGAGTTAACGCTAAGCTGGAGGTTTGGAGACAAACTCTGGAGTCTAAAGGGTTCAAGTTGAGTAGGACCAAGACAGAGTACTTGGAGTGCAAGTTCAGTGATATAGTGCATGAGGCTGACGTGGAAGTGAAGCTTGGCACCCAGGTCATACAGAAGAAAGATAATTTCAAGTATCTTGGGTCTATTATACAAGGAAATGGGGAGATTAATGATGACGTCACACACCGTATTGGTGCAGGGTGGATGAAATGGAGGCTTGCCTCCGGAGTGTTGTGCGACAAGAAGGTGCCACCAAAACTTGAAGGCAAGTTCTACAAAGTGGTGGTTAGACCAACTATGTTGTATGGGGCGGAGTGTTGGCCAGTCAAGAAATCTCATGTTCAGAAGATGAAAGTGGCGGAAATGAGAATGCTGCGATGGATGTGTGGGCACACTAGGAGCGATAGAATTAGGAATGAAGTTATCCGAGACAAGGTAGGAGTAGCCTCGGTGGAGGACAAGATGCGGAAAGCGAGGCTGAGATGATTTGGACATGTGATGCGGAGAGACGCAAATGTCCCAGTGTGGAGGTGCGAAAGGCTAGCTATGGACGGTTTCAGAAGAGGTAGAAGTAGGCCGAAGAAGTATTGAGGAGAGGTGATTAGACAGGACATGGACATGACCTTAGATAGGAGGGTATGGAGGACTCAGATTAGGGTAGAAGGCTAGTAGGTAGTCGCGTTTATCCTTTCTTACGAGTAGTTGCATGGCTCTATAGTTTCTTGTCCCTTGATTTCTGCGAGTATCTGTTTTCGCAGAATGGTTTATCATGGCTTATTCACTTTCGTTGTTTTCATTTTCATAATTGCTTTGAATTGTTTGCCCGTATCTGACCTTTCCTATGCTTTTTCTTGAGCCGAGGGTCTTCCGAAAACAACCTCCCTACCTAAGGTAGGGGTAAGGTCTGCGTACACTCTACCCTCCCCAGACCCCACGTTGTGGGATTCACTAGGTATGTTGTTGTTGTTGTCTAGTAGCTCTATCCAGAAAATTAGGATGAATTGTCTAAATCTCTTCTATTTTTGGTGTAAACAAAATTTGTGTGGGGAGATAGGAGACCTGGTAGATTTAATAGGACAAGTGTAAGTGTAAGTTTTTGTTGGGTGCTCCTTATACTTTTGCTGTAAAGATTACAATATTTTACTGTGAACACAAGTCGTTACCAATTCAAAAAAAAAATGTCTATATTCTGATCATGTACTTTCATTGAACAGGCCAGAAGAGGACCATGTTTATCCAAACTCAGTCAACTCCTAACCCCTTATCCCTAATGTTCTATCCTGGGAAGTCAGTTGTGGAAGGTGGGAGTGCAGATTTTCCAAATGCTCGTTCTGCCATGAATTCGCCACTGGCTAAGGCCCTCTTTGGAATAGATGGTACGCGTTCTCGTAACTTTGATGTTGAAAAGCCTTAGACGTTTAACATCTATGTTAATTTCATGGAGTGCTAAGAACCCTTATATTGAAAACAAGGACACTTTATTGCATTGCCGTGGAAATGTGTGGGGGATATGTTTATAATATTACCTATGGTTAGACTGGCATGGAATGTGTTTATATTATTAACTCTTCGGACTTTCATGAAAGAGATGCGGAAGAAAAGACGCCTAATTTAGTGCGGTTACATAAATTCAACCATCTAACATACTACAGACTACAGAGCAACATTTAGGCTATTAGAAAATCTTTTGTTGTTCTTATCATCTAGCTGACTGGCTGTGGGTTCAATGTTAAATCAAGGTAGCACCAAAAACGTCTAAGTTTTTGAGGCGATAGCTCGGGCTTTGCCCGGGCCCAACATGAACAAAGTTGCATTGTTTTATTATACATTGTAAACAAATCTGTAGTTACAATTTATACAACGACCAAAAGTCAAAGACTTAAAAGGTTGGTACAATATGTTCTGCTTAGAAGCTAAACGGAGAAAGTATTAAGCAGTTTGAGCATGTGTCGTTTGATCTGCACAGGGTAGAAAATAAGAACTATAAGGAGCATCCATGAAAATATCAAACCAAGAAAGAAGAGTCGCCAAAATTTGTCTGCTTTTTCTTATCGCAAATGTAAATTGGATAAGATATATGTTGGAGCTAAGAACGCATAGTTTATCCAATTTGTTAGCAACTAAGCATTTCTAAAGAAGCAGAAAAAGGGGGGAAGCAGAATGATGAATGGAACTGCAAAAAAGGAGCTATTCTCTAACACCCTTACGGATGGGAGAAATGTGAGTTGACAACGCTGTTGTTTTAGCACCCTCAGAGGGGAAATGTGAGCCGTAACAGTTTTGTCAACATAAACTTAAAGGGTGGAAGCAAAATGCTGAGTGGAACTACAAAGAAGGAGCTATTCTCTAACACCCCTACGGATGGGAGAACTGTGAGTCGAACACGCTGTTGTTTTAGCATCCTCAGAGGGAAAATGTGAGCCGTAACAGTTTTGTCAACATAAACTTAAACCTTTTAGATGCACTCATAAACATGGAGTCAGTAAAACACTGTAGAGTTGTGAGAACTATTAATAACTGCCCGCTGTGACTTTTCGGGTTCTTCTTCTTCACCCTTATCCTCTGAGATTTCCGGCTAATTTCATTCATGTAGTGAGAATAAGGAAACCTGCTCAACCCCGGACCCAGTTGTAAAGTTCTTTTTTTCTTGTTCTGAAGTCACTTTGAGTATCTATAAGTGATCGTAGTGGTAATTTTGTGCATTTCACTTGATTCTGGAAACTCCTCCATACGAAGTTGTAGATGATTACATACAATAGCTAAAAATTGAGGAATATGCAGCTAAACAACTGCAGCTTAAAATGCAAAAAAAAAAAAAAAAAAAAAAAAAAACGACAGGTAAAAAACTGCAGAAATTGCAGTTTAAAATGTGAAAGAAGCAGCTAAAAACAACAGAAACCGCAGGTAAAAAACTGCAGAAATTGAAGCTTAAACACGACAAAACAACAGTTAAAAACTTTAGAAAATAAGTAGTCAAAATTCAGAACTTAAGCATACCAATTGCAATTTTGAACCAAGTCATACTATGACATCCAACTCCACGTCTCATCAAAGTTTACAACCTTCACAAAACAAATTTTACGTTGCAGTTTACTTAGTAATTACAAAAATAATAATATAATGAACTCATTCTTATTCTGCTAAAGAAATGATTATATTTCCAGCGTACCAGCGCTAATTTGATCCTTCTTAACTCTTCAGTCATTAATTTTAGGAAATGAATTGAATTACTTACAGTTGCGCTCATAGATTTCCATTTTTCTTCTCCAGCTTTGCCAAACTTTATTTATAATGTCAAACCAAGAAGCAATCTATTGCTACGAACCAACTATTAAAGAAAGCAAAGCTTATCAAATAATCATCAAAAGCTTACAGCTGATACATCCTTCTCATTGCGATTTGCCTTTTTAAATGTCTTATAGAATTCCTCACTGCAATAGCACATATGATCATTTGTTGGTTACATCATATAACTATAGATATGCCACTGAATCTAAAATTTGTTATAAGAAAACGAAGCCTACGGAATACGAAGAAAGCACGGGAGGCCTCTTAGGCTTGTTAGGAGCTGTTTTGGCCTCTTTGTCTATGTCGAGTTCCTTTTATTTATTCACTCAACCAATCTATTGAACCATAAGCAGTAGGTGTTAAAGGTTCCCAGTTCACACAAATATAAAACAGCTACCTCCTTTGACAAAGCCTGAATCTCTGTTGAAGAATTAACCCCGCCCATTACTGGATTCTCACTTCCCTTGTCTTATTCCTAGAGAAAAATGTAGTTTAAGAGAGGTAATATTAACAAAGAATACAATTAGGAAAATATCACTGTGGTAACCTGTAATATTAGTATTGTCTTCCCCTAATTGAGGGATATGACAATTGTTAAACTGCAGAGACTTTGCATATCTCTGAGAGCCCTGCACAGTTCAGTCCTTCCCAATCTTACCTCTGCGTTATAGAGGATTAGAAAGGAGAGATAACTGATGAGAATTTGGCATATAAGTTGTAAAAGTACAGACAGTAACGAAATCCGCATAAAACTTGGAATGTCATTTGTAAGAAGTTACCACGGTGAATTCAGTAGAAGATAGTCTATAGCTCACAACATGCATTTATATCAAATTGAAAATTGGAACAACTATCTCCAAAGAAGAAGAAATAGCTAAGATTGTATTTTCCCATGTGGATTTTCTATCAAATTGAAAATTCAAACAACTTTGAGTACTATTTATGTGTTTGGCCGTTAATTAAACTCACCTTATTGATGCAGTAAGTGCAATTAGCCTGTGACTGACTGACTGTGCAAAACACCTACAAAAGTTCGAGGTAATGTTCTGCCTCATTCAATCGATAGACCAAGTAGAAAAAAAAAATTCCCTAAATTTAATGGGTTTAATCCAGAAAACATTAAAAGAAAAGGCATTAACAAATTTCAGCACACACCCTTTCTAGCATATGTAACCAGATAAAAATAAAAACTTTAACTTTAGCAAAATCTGAAATACCCATTTGAAGAATTGTCCAAATTTTGGCAAGAAGCAACCCAGAAAATAATAATAGAAAAGGCATTAACTTTAGCAATATCGGAGTACTCAGTTGAAGAATCATCCAATTTTTGTACCCACTTCATCCAAATCTTTTGGTGCTCATACAGAGAGTTCTTAGCAAGCAAAATCTTCCACCCAAAATTGAAAACACAGCAACGAAAGATTAGCTTAAAACGGGCACGACAAAACTCACCTAACAACAGTACAGGCAACGCACATCAACAGAAGAAGAAGATGAAAGAAGACTGAAAACTTTGAGATAAATATGAGAACATCAGTATTTGGGAGAGTTGTGAGAACGTGTCAAAGCCGGTGAAGAAAAGGAATAGCACACGTCAATACTGCAATTACAACAGAAATACAAAGGAATTAAATCAAATAGCGCCCAATTCCCCAAAATACCCTTACGATCTGAAGCAGCTCTCGTTAGCCGCTTCTATATAAGTAGTAATATATATTAAACCTGCACCATAACAGTGCAGCCATACTTACAAAAACCCCACCATGCTTAACTTCACAAGGAACCTATCATATCAACTAGTGATTCAGCCTCCTCTACATAGTTTTCTTTACACCAAAAGTGAAACAAAATAATTCAAGCAATAAACTGTCTAGAAATAGATACAGGCACAAATTTATTGCTATAATAAGGAAATAGTTTTGAGAACTAGCTATTTTTTGAATGTTGGGATAGCATTTTGTGCCTTATAGTTTTTTTTTCTTTTGAGTAAAAGGTAACTTTGTATTCACACAAAAAGCTCATCATAAGAGTGATGAGGTATAATCTTACTTCCCTTGGTAGGCAGAAACTGTCATAAAAAACAAGAAAAAACTAGACTTCACAGATGTCCTATGAATTCAACTAAAGATTCTGCTTCCCCCAGCATTTCCCATTTATACCAAAAATAAAGTAAACTAAGGCACTTCATCTTGATCTTCTGAGTGCTGCTGCTATTATCATGAAAACATCTTGCATTCCTTTCTTTCCATAATGTCCACCAGATGCATGCTGGTATGCTCTTCCACCAGTTCTCCTTAGATCTTCTTCTTCCAATTCCTTTCCAGCTGTTCAAAAGTTCAAAAGTGGTCTTTGGCATGACCCAACTCACTCCAAGTAAACACAAGAACATGCTCCACAGATTTACAACTGTTTTGCAATGCAGAAACAGGTGACCATTGATCTCTGCTTCTTGGTCACACATAAAACACCTTGAGCAAATCTGTGTACCTCTTCTTTGTAAAGCTTCATGAGTTCGGCATGCTCTTCTGACTACCAACCATGTAAAGCAGGCTACCATATGAGGAACTTTGACCTTCCAAATTAGCTTCCAAGGCCAATCTACTAGCATTGACTGATTGCTATTCATATTCCAATAACTTGATTTTACTGTGAAATCCCCCTTGTTTTGTAGCTCCCAGACAGGTCTATCAGGACCAGTTGAGGTGCCCTGGAAGGAACCTAATATAAACAAGTATTAGGGGAAGGTCGACAGCAAATCCCAAAGCAAGTTCGCCGTAACAAAAATGTTGTATTTTCTGGTACATCCTTGTGGATTGGATTAGTCTTTTTGGTGGGTATCCTTAATTCTCTCATCTCTGGAACCTATTCGTCGCAGACCAATGACCCCCTTAATTTTTCTCGGTTGTGAGACACAAGTGAATCATCGCTTTTGGGCGCAGGCAGCCCTCTACCATCTATCCCATTGCATTCCATCGTCTCGTATTGTACTGTGCCGTATCAGACCAGATAGATCCGACTAGTTCCGGGTTCGAATCCCGGGCAATCCATTATCATATCGAAATTCTAATTCTCTGTAGAGAAGTCCGTATTTTCCAATCAACAGCCACCTTGGTTGGTATTAGTGTGTGGGAATGGGAATGGCTTCCAAAATTCCCTTTAGCTCTACGGATGACTAACAAGGCAGGATCCAAGCGGTAGATGTCCCAGTGACGTCCGGCTCGAAAGCAAGAAGCAAGGGCGCAGCAGCTGACACAGAAGAGAGAGAGCAAGAGCACTCCTCAAGCCAAGGATGAGTGCCAAAGAGAAGATGCGCAAGCTAGTCTATCAGAAGGAGAAAGCGAGGGAGTGAGATTTTAGGAGGAAGAAAGAGAATTTTCTACTTAAATGGAATTGGAATTTCTTGGAATTTTCAACAGATACAAATGGAAAGAAATTGATTAAACATCCCTAGAAACAGACTTCTGCTAGATTAAAAAAAAAGTGATTGATTACTCGGATTGGAAGAGATTGCGTTTAAATACAGAGAAAGAGAGAGTCAGTCTCTTGAGCGACCAGTCGTACTCTGACCAGGCTTCGAAAAACTTCGAGATCACCGAGTTTCTCGGGAATCGAGTGGTCAAGAGCCTAATCAGGTCCCCTCACCATACCTTGTTGATAAGAGGATGATGGAAACTCTCCCAGAAAGGTGAGCAAGAAGAGTCTTCACTACTAGCTAGTATTGAAAGAAAAGAAGGCCTACCTTCGCTTTGTGCGCGTTGAATCAGGATTGTGAATGCCCATTTCGGGATAAGGAGTGGGCGTAGCGTCCTTGACTGGAAATCTTTCCCTTTGTCTGCTGCTCTAAACCTGGCCGTAAGCCAAGCATGGAGAGTGGAAAATAGGTTACACGAATCGAAATCCTATTCCCGGATTTGACTGATAGAACAAGTACAATAAAAAATCAAATAGAAAGAATTACAAAAGAGAGAAAGAAAGTAACTCCAGAAATAGACATTAGTCCTAATAAAACAAATAATATTAAAAAATTAGAATCGCCAAACAATATTTTCCAAATATTAAAAAGAAGAAATACTCGATTAATATGGAAATTGCATTATTTTCTAAAATTATTCAGGGGAGTACGGTCGCAAGACCGAAATTCAAAGGAATTGACGGATTTCTATAGTGTTGTAGCGTAGCAAGAAGCCCCAAATCCTTGATTTGGCCAGGAAAGACTACACTGCTTCGGGCCCAGGAAGCGAAGG